>NC_054467.1:227929979-228229979 GCF_017639515.1 Carcharodon carcharias
AGAGCCGCTGCTCAGGAATCTGCCCCTCCGTCCTTTTCAGTGGTTGGCGGAGAGGAGGGCTGTGGCCGCAGGGGTGACCAGGATCGGGGACGTGCTGGGTGATGGAGGACTGGGCTGGATGCTCCCGCAGGAGTTGGCGCGACGCGCGTCTGTGAGTGTCCAGGTCGCAGCCGATGCCATCCAAGACCTGAGAACGGTCGTGCTTGGACCCGACGTTATTTTGGGTCTTGAGGTGGCCCAGGTGCGCGGTGGTCTTCTGTCTGAGCGTTCCCCTGTTCGGACGGAATTCCACATTGGCCCCAAGCCCCGAACCCTCCCTCGGGTGCTGGTGCCCCGCAATATGAGCCGCCTCGGGGACATGCCCTCTGTGCCTTTTGGCACGGCAAAGAGGGGCTTTTTGTATGGACTGCTGCTGCACACCTTCCATTTTCTCGCCCTTGTCCGTCGACCGGACACGCCCTGGCGTGCCTTGTTGCCGTCCGGCGGCGGAGGCCCCAGATGGGAGGCCCTCTACGGAGGTGTCCTCCCCCTTTCTATCGGGGACCTGGGTTGGAGGGTGTTGCATGCAGCAGTCCCTTATAATAAGAGGATGCATAGGTTCACGGGCTCTCAGGACACATGCCCTTTTTGCGGTCTTGTGGAGTCCGTGGACCATGTATACATAGGGTGTTGTAGGCTGCACTCCCTTTTTAGTTATTTGAAAAACCTTTTATTGATGTTTTGTTTGCACTTCAGCCCCACGCTCCTGATCTATGGGCACCCGGTGCGGAAGGGGGTCGGGAAGGAGGAGGACCTCCTCGTGAACCTGCTTCTGGGCCTGGCCAAGTTGGCCATTAACAGGTCCAGGCAGCGGGCGATCGACGGGGGAGTCCCGCCCGATTGTTTGTCCCTCTTCCGCGGCTACGTTCGCTGCCGGATGTCCCTGGAGAAGGAGCACGCGGTGTCTGCTGGCACTCTCGAGGCCTTCCGTGCTCGGTGGGCACCGCGGGGACTGGGGTGTTTTGTTGACCCCTTTAATCACATTTTGATTTAAAGTTTGTAAGTTTCCTTTAAACTTTGTTCTTGGTTTTACAGCTGACCTGAATTAGGGGCTGTGCCTGATTTATCCCAATTTTGTTGATTTGGTTTTCATTTAAAAGATTATCAAGAGGTCAAATCTCACAATGGCAAACTATGAAACAATGTAACTTCATCTGAAACAGATGGAAACAGGTTTACTCAAAAGAGTATCAAGAGGTCAAATCTCACAATGGTAAACTATGAAACAATGTAATTTCATCTGAAACAGATGGTAACGTGGTTGTACTCAAAAGAGTTACAGTTTACTCGAAAGAGTTACATTGGATTGTGCCTGCATATCCTTTTAGCTTGGCCTAAATAGCCAAGTGGTTATGGTACTAGGTTTGTAACCCCAAGATCAAGAGTTCAAATCTCACAATGGCAAACTATGAAACAAGGTAACTTCATCTGAAACAGATGGAAACAGGTTTACTCAAAAGAGTATCAAGAGTTCAAATCTCATAATGGCAAATTATGAAACAATGTAACTTCATCTGAATAGGAACAGATAGAAATGTGTTTGTACTTGAAAGAGTTACCCCAACTTGGTTCCATCGCCCTTAACACGCAGCTCGTTTCTTTATGACGTGCAGCTGCTGTTTATAGAACAGCTGGGCCTCGGTGGCTCCTTGCAGGCGTTGCCCGTCTTTTACCAGGACCTGATCAAAGTCTGGAAAGTGGTCGCCTCGCGACGCAGCTCTCCCCCGTCAGGAGTAGCGGCTATTGTCAGAGAGCCGCTGCTCAGGAATCCGCCCCTCCGTCCTTTTCAGTGGTTGGCGGAGAGGAGGGCTGTGGCCGCAGGGGTGACCAGGATCGGGGACGTGCTGGGTGGCGGAGGACTGGGCTGGATGCTCCCGCAGGAGTTGGCGCGACGCGCGTCTGTGAGTGTCCAGGTCGCAGCCGATGCCATCCAAGACCTGAGAACGGTCGTGCTCGGACCCGACGTTATTTTGGGTCTTGAGGTGGCCCAGGTGCGCGGTGGTCTTCTGTCTGAGCGTTCCCCTGTTCGGACGGAATTCCACATTGGCCCCAAGCCCCGAACCCTCCCTCGGGTGCTGGTGCCCCGCAATATGAGCCGCCTCGGGGACATGCCCTCTGTGCCTTTTGGCACGGCAAAGAGGGGCTTTTTGTATGGACTGCTGCTGCACACCTTCCATTTTCTCGCCCTTGTCCGTCGACCGGACACGCCCTGGCGTGCCTTGTTGCCGTCCGGCGGCGGAGGCCCCAGATGGGAGGCCCTCTACGGAGGTGTCCTCCCCCTTTCTATCGGGGACCTGGGTTGGAGGGTGTTGCATGCAGCAGTCCCTTATAATAAGAGGATGCATAGGTTCACGGGCTCTCAGGACACATGCCCTTTTTGCGGTCTTGTGGAGTCCGTGGACCATGTATACATAGGGTGTTGTAGGCTGCACTCCCTTTTTAGTTATTTGAAAAACCTTTTATTGATGTTTTGTTTGCACTTCAGCCCCACGCTCCTGATCTATGGGCACCCGGTGCGGAAGGGGGTCAGGAAGGAGGAGGACCTCCTCGTGAACCTGCTTCTGGGCCTGGCCAAGTTGGCCATTAGCAGGTCCAGGCAGCGGGCGATCGACGGGGGAGTCCCGCCCGATTGTTTGTCCCTCTTCCGCGGCTACGTTCGCTGCCGGATGTCCCTGGAGAAGGAGCACGCGGTGTCTGCTGGCACTCTCGAGGCCTTCCGTGCTTGGTGGGCACCGCGGGGACTGGGGTGTTTTGTTGACCCCTTTAATCACATTTTGATTTAAAGTTTGTAAGTTTCCTTTAAACTTTGTTCTTGGTTTTACAGCTGACCTGAATTAGGGGCTGTGCCTGATTTATCCCAATTTTGTTGATTTGGTTTTCATTTAAAAGATTATCAAGAGGTCAAATCTCACAATGGCAAACTATGAAACAATGTAACTTCATCTGAAACAGATGGAAACAGGTTTACTCAAAAGAGTATCAAGAGGTCAAATCTCACAATGGTAAACTATGAAACAATGTAATTTCATCTGAAACAGATGGTAACGTGGTTGTACTCGAAAGAGTTACAGTTTACTCGAAAGAGTTACATTGGATTGTGCCTGCATATCCTTTTAGCTTGGCCTAAATAGCCAAGTGGTTATGGTACTAGGTTTGTAACCCCAAGATCAAGAGTTCAAATCTCACAATGGCAAACTATGAAACAAGGTAACTTCATCTGAAACAGATGGAAACAGGTTTACTCAAAAGAGTATCAAGAGTTCAAATCTCATAATGGCAAATTATGAAACAATGTAACTTCATCTGAATAGGAACAGATAGAAATGTGTTTGTACTTGAAAGAGTTACCCCAACTTGGTTCCATCGCCCTTAACACGCAGCTCGTTTCTTTATGACGTGCAGCTCCTGTTTATAGAACAGCTGGGCCTCGGTGGCTCCTTGCAGGCGTTGCCCGTCTTTTACCAGGACCTGATCAAAGTCTGGAAAGTGGTCGCCTCGCGACGCAGCTCTCCCCCGTCAGGAGTAGCGGCTATTGTCAGAGAGCCGCTGCTCAGGAATCCGCCCCTCCGTCCTTTTCAGTGGTTGGCGGAGAGGAGGGCTGTGGCCGCAGGGGTGACCAGGATCGGGGACGTGCTGGGTGGCGGAGGACTGGGCTGGATGCTCCCGCAGGAGTTGGCGCGACGCGCGTCTGTGAGTGTCCAGGTCGCAGCCGATGCCATCCAAGACCTGAGAACGGTCGTGCTCGGACCCGACGTTATTTTGGGTCTTGAGGTGGCCCAGGTGCGCGGTGGTCTTCTGTCTGAGCGTTCCCCTGTTCGGACGGAATTCCACATTGGCGCCAAGCCCCGAACCCTCCCTCGGGTGCTGGTGCCCCGCAATATGAGCCGCCTCGGGGACATGCCCTCTGTGCCTTTTGGCAAGGCAAAGAGGGGCTTTTAGTATGGACTGCTGCTGCACACCTTCCATTTTCTCGCCCTTGTCCGTCGACTGGACACGCCCTGGCGTGCCTTGTTGCCGTCCGGCGGCAGAGGCCCCCGATGGGAGGCCCTCTACGGAGGTGTCCTCCCCCTTTCTATCGGGGACCTGGGTTGGAGGGTGTTGCATGCAGCAGTCCCTTATAATAAGAGGATGCATAGGTTCACGGACTCTCAGGACACATGCCCTTTTTGCGGTCTTGTGGAGTCCGTGGACCATGTATGCATAGGGTGTTGTAGGCTGCACTCCCTTTTTAGTTATTTGAAAAACCTTTTATTGATGTTTTGTTTGCACTTCAGCCCCACGCTCCTGATCTATGGGCACCCGGTGCGGAAGGGGGTCGGGAAGGAGGAGGACCTCCTCGTGAACCTGCTTCTGGGCCTGGCCAAGTTGGCCATTAACAGGTCCAGGCAGCGGGCGATCGACGGGGGAGTCCCGCCCGATTGTTTGTCCCTCTTCTGTGGCTACGTTCGCTGCCGGATGTCCCTGGAGAAGGAGCACGCGGTGTCTGCTGGCACTCTCGAGGTCTTCCGTGTTCGGTGGGCACCGCGGGGACTGAGGTGTTTTGTTGACCCCTTTAATCACATTTTGATTTAAAGTTTGTAAGTTTCCTTTAAACTTTGTTCTTGGTTTTACAGCTGACCTGAATTAGGGGCTGTGCCTGATTTATCCCAATTTTGTTGATTTGGTTTTCATTTAAAAGATTATCAAGAGTTCAAATCTCATAATGGCAAACTATGAAACAATGTAACTTCACCTGAATAGGAACAGATAGAAATGTGTTTGTACTTGAAAGAGTTACCCCAACTTGGTTCCATTGCCCTTAACACGCAGCTCATTTCTTTATGACGTGCAGCTCCTGTTTATAGAACAGCTGGGCCTCGGTGGCTCCTTGCAGGCGTTGCCCGTCTTTTACCAGGACCTGATCAAAGTCTGGAAAGTGGTCGCCTCGCGACGCAGCTCTCCCCCGTCAGGAGTAGCGGCTCAGGAATCCGCCCCTCCGTCCTTTTCAGTGGTTGGCAGAGAGGAGGGCTGTGGCCGCAGGGGTGACCAGGATCGGGGACGTGCTGGGTGGCGGAGGACTGGGCTGGATGCTCCCGCAAGAGATGGCACGTTGCGCGTCTGTGAGTGTCCAGGTCGCAGCCGATGCCATCCAAGACCTGAGAACGGTTGTGCTCGGACCCGACGTTATTTTGGGTCTTGAGGTGGCCCAGGTGCGCGGTGGTCTTCCGTCTGAACGTTCCCCTGTTCGGACGGAATTCCACATTGGCCCCAAGCCCCGAACCCTCCCTCGGGTGCTGGTGCCCCGCAATATGAGCCGCCTTGGGGACATGCCCTCTGTGCCTTTTGGCAAGGCAAAGAGGGGCTTTTTGGACGGACTGCTGCTGCACACCTTCCATTTTCTCGCCCTTGTCCATCAACCGGACACGCCCTGGCGTGCCTTGTTGCCGTCCGGCGGCGGAGGCCCCCGATGGGAGGCCCTTTATGGAGGTGTCCTCCCCCTTTCTAGCGGGGACCTGGGTTGGAGGGTGTTGCATGCAGCAGTCCCTTATAATAAGAGGATGCATAGGTTCACGGACTCTCAGGACACGTGCCCTTTTTGCGGTCTTGTGGAGTCCGTGGACCATGTATACATAGGGTGTTGTAGGCTGCACTCCCTTTTTAGTTATTTGAAAAACCTTTTATTGATGTTTTGTTTGCACTTCAGCCCCACGCTCCTGATCTATGGGCACCCGGTGCGGAAGGGGGTCAGGAAGGAGGAGGACCTCCTCGTGAACCTGCTCCTGGGCCTGGCCAAGTTGGCCATTAACAGGTCCAGGCAGCGGGCGATCGACGGGGGAGTCCCGCCGGATTGTTTGTCCCTCTTCCGTGGCTACGTTCACTGCCGGATGTCCTTGGAGAAGGAGCACGCGGTGTCTGCTGGCACTCTCGAGGCCTTCCGTGCTCGGTGGGCACCGCGGGGACTGGGGTGTTTTGTTGACCCCTTTAATCACATTTTGATTTAAAGTTTGTAAGGTTCCTTTAAACTTTGTCCTTGGTTTTACAGCTGACCTGAATTAGGGGCTGTGCCTGATTTATCCCAATTTTGTTGATTTGGTTTTCATTTAAAAGATTATCAAGAGTTCAAATCTCACAATGGCAAACTATGAAACAATGTAACTTCATCTGAATAGGAACAGATGGAAACATGTTTGTACTTGAAAGAGTTACAATGTAATTGCCAGTAAACAAGATGATTGTTACTGGACCATGGCAATGGAATTATATTGACATAGCCTAGCTATACAAGTGACTCAAAAATTGCAATTTAGTGGTGACTCATGGATTAAATAGCTGTTGCATGGCTTTCCCATGCCTTCAGAAAGACACCCAGCAAAATATCATTGCGTTTGTAAATGGCATCCTGGGGGAGCAGTCCCCCATAGTCAGGTATTATGTGCCTAGTCAGGGTACTTGACATAGGGCAGGGGGTGACAGCTGAATGCAGTCCCCAGTACCCTTGTCTTTGACATCCCTCCCATGGCCCTCACCCCACAACCCCCATCTCACTCTCGCTCACCTTTGGATTGCAGTCCCATTATCATCCTCGGCCTCTTCAGTTTGCATTGCAGGCAACAGTTACCGCTCTAATTGGCCACAGCTCTTGGTGGGCAGGGCCTCCACCACCAGGGACTTCAGTTGTGGGGAAGTGCCTGAAGGGCACTTGATTCCGTCAGGCCACCCACATGGAACTAACAGAGGCTCTCCACCAGTTCTCATTTATTCCTACTCTCTGATGCCTGTTAGCCAACCAATCCTTTAACCATACTAATATATTACCTCCTGCAGCATGTATTCTTATCTTGTGCAGGAACCTTTGATGTGGCACTTTGTCAAATGCCTTTTGGAAATCCAAGTACACCACATCTACAGATCCCCCTCTATCTACCTTGCGTTTCTCAAAGAGCTCTAATAAAAAAATAGTTAAACATGATTTCCCTTTCACAAAACCACGTTGACTCTGCCTGTTCCCCTATTCTGATTTTCTATATATCCTGCTATAATCTCCTTTATGATGGATTCTATCAATTTCCATATTAAAGATGTTAGGCCAACTGGAGATAGTTTCCTGCTTTCTGTCTCCCTCCTTTTGGAATAAAAGTGTGACATTTGCTATTTTATAATCTGCTGGGAACCTTCCAGAATCGAAGGGTGGAATTTTCCCTTCTGAGCGAAGTTGGGGATGGGGACTGTTTCCCGCCTCAGAGGCTGCCAGGAATTTGCATGGCATCATACAACCCCGGCCTCAACAATTACGCAGTTGGGGGTTTCCCGATTTTTTCATGGTGGGGCGGGCTGGATGGTGTGCGTCCCACTGTCATGTCTGGGCGTCATATTTAAAAAGCGCCCGGACAGCAAGCTACACAACAGTGAGGGAGGAGATGGTACGAAGAGGACAAGGACCTCCTGCACCCAAATTCAGTGATGTCTCATGGGGCATCCTGCTCAACCCAAGTGGAGGCCAGGAGGAATGTCACCTATCTGCAGGATGGGAGGAGGAGGCTGAGCAGGGAGACAAACTCTTCATTACAGCAAGGCTCCAGGGCATTCAATGCCCAGGGCCTCTGGCAGAGGACTGCCCTGCAATGCCACAAAAGGATGAATGACCTCATCCATGCTGCCAGGCTAAGTGAGCCCTCAACTGCTCACACTCGCATCAGTGAATGGTAGAGGACACATGGGCCTCAGTGGCAACTTGATTAGGTCATAGCCCCACTGCAGTCCATCCACTCTGCAGGTGGAGAGGCCACTGTGGGTCCTTCACCCTTCCACACAGAGAACTCAGATGCTGTCTGGAAGGGGTTGGTGTTGGGGGGCGGTGGGGAGGTGCTCAGGCTTTGAGAGCACTAGCAAGTACTGCTAATGACATGCCTCTGTGAGCCTTATCCTTCTATCTGCAAGGGCTCACTGCTCTGGAGGGTGCTGCCCCAGAACCCATGTGGAAAACCTGCAGTGCAGCAATCAGATGGCACACAATCCAGTGGGTTACTGTAAGACTGGAAGTATGAGAAAGATACATGAAACCCAATTGCTTTCAACCCCACCTTCTCTCTTTGCATTGGAGAAGCTAAGCCATAATTAGAGAGAGAGAGAAGACTCAAGGGAGCTGCCCACACTTAAAAGAACTGACTGACTTTGAGGAGTGGGCAGCCCAGCTGGCGGGGGTGGAGTGGGACAGATCCATCGGAGATGGAGAGATTTGCTTTTTTTATTCACTCACGGGATGTGGACTTCACTGACTGGGCCAGCATTTATTGCCCATCCCTAGTTGCCCTAGAGAAGGTGGTGGTGAGCGGTCTTCTTGAACCACTTCAGTCCATGTGGTGTAGGTACACGAACAATTCTGAAAGGGAGGGAGTTCCAGGATTTTGAGCCAACTACAGTGAAGGAACAGCGATATATTTCCAAGTCAGGATGGTGAGTGACTTCGAGGGGAACTTCCAGGTGTTTCCATCTATCTGCTGCCCTTGTCCTTCTAGGTGATAGTGGTCGTGGGTTTGGAACGTGCTGTCTAAGGTGCCTTGGTGAATTTCTGCAGTGCATCTTTTAATGGTACACACCGCTGCTACTGTCCTTTGGTGGTGGAGGGAGTGAATGTTTGTGGATGAGGTGTCAATCAAGTGGGCTGCTTTGTCCTGGATGGTGTCCAGCTTCTCAGTGTTGTAGGAACTGCACTCATCCAGGCAAGTGGGAAGTATTCCATCACACTCCTGACTTGTGCCTTGGAGATGGTAGACAGGCTTTGGGGAGTCGGGAGGTGAGTTACTTATTGCATGATTCTTAGCCTCTGACCTGCTCTTGCAGCCACAGTATTTATATGGCTAGTCCAGTTCGGTTTCTGGTCAATGGTAACCCCCAGGATGTTGATAGTGGGGCATTCAGTGATGGTAATGCCATTGAACATCAAGGGGCAATGTTTGGACTCTATCTTGTTGGGGATGATCATTGCCTGACACTGGTGTGGCGTGAATGTTATTTGCCACTTGTTAGCCCAAGCCTGGATATTGTCCAGGTCTTGTTGCATTTTGACATGGACTGCTTCAGTATCTGAGGAGATGTGAATGGTGCTGAACATTGTGCAATCATTGGCGAACATTCCCACTTCTGACCTTATGGTGGAAGGAAGGTCATTGATGAAGCAGCTGAAGGTGGTTGGGCCTAGGACACTACCCTGAGGAACACCTGCAGTGATGTCCTGGAGCTGAGATGACCGACCTTCAACAACCACAACCATCTTCCTTTCTGCTAGGTATGACTCCAATATGTGGAGAGTTTGCCGCTGATTCCCATTGACTCCAGTTTTGCTAGGGGGTCCTTGATGCCACACTCGGTAAAATGCTGCCTTGATATCAAGAGCAGTCACTCTCACCTCACCTCAGGAGTTCAGCTTTTTTGTCCATGTTTGAACAAAGGCTGTAATGAGGTCAGGAGCTGAGTGGCCCTGGCAGAAGCCAAACTGGGCATCAGTGAGCAGGTTATTGTGGCCTTCACCCAGTAAGGATCCATGCATGTGATTGAAAACCAAGGATCAAGGGCATGTTGGAGGCAGCTCATGCAGTCACTTGCTCTCTTCTCTCTCTCACTTATAGGTGCCACCAGGATTATGAAGCCCTGACCAGCACTTAGACAAGCCCAGTGAGGAACAGGGACATTGCTGATGAAGAAAGTGCATTGGTAGAGGCATCACAGCAAGGCTGATTTCAGAGGTCCGTCATTAGGCACAAACCTTGCAGATACCTCTTCCCCGGACAGTCATCCAAGTGCTGGTGAGCTTGGCTAACACTGCCTCCTCCTGCTGCAGATGCATGTCCGACCAGTGACTGCCAGAATGTGAGACCCTTCCTAAACTAGAACTAATAGCCACTGAGATGTTTGTCCCTGGGCTGGTGGGGGGTGCAGGTGTCTGCTGTGATTCCTCTACCGGTGCCCTTTCCCGGACACCCAAAGTGGGGAGGACACACCTAGAACCTCCACTTAGGACTCTCTGAGGTTGTCCGCCCCTTCAGTGGGCTGTTCCCTGTTCAGCTTTGTCCTTTGTGACCGCAGAGGGAGTAGCTGCCCTGCAACATGACATCCAAAGAAAGCCAGGGCCCTCCAGGCCACAGGTCTCCAGAGGACGGCTGCCTAGACAATAGGGCAAAGTGGTCATCAGGCTGCCTCCACCCCTGCTGTGGATGTCGGGGGCGGGGGAGTGGGGCAATTAGAAGTGTAGGGAAAGAAAAATTAAGAACTTCTGATTTCACAAGTGGTTGCACAGGCACACTATGATTGTTACACTTATTACACTTTTGTAAATATTTTGTAAATTTTGTAAATACTTGCACTTTAATCACGCCTGATGTGATTTATTTGTGATGGTCCTTAAGCTTGTGCCCACGCCCTACATCGCCTGAGGGACACCCCATGTGCCCCGGAATCAGGCATGTGCAGGGAGGCAAAGGTCTTTGCCAGGGCCCTTGCGAACCAAGTGCAAGGAGCCTTCCACACACACACTGAGCCTTTGCCCTTCACCCTTTGTTTGAAGAGCCGAACCCTGGAAGAAGCTGCTGCACCGAGAACAACCGCCACGTGCTTGGTGCACCACTGCACGTGATGGTCCGGGGTCCAGCCACTGGAGGCCTCCATTCTGGTCGGGCCTTCATCTGTATCCCATAAATGGAATGACAATTGGTTTCACACCAGCCTCTGGTGCGAACTGCGATCTGCCATGGTGGGTGGGGATGGAAGATCCCACCGTCATTTTACGATGGCGGGAAACCGATTTTTCAGTTCCTGTTGCAGTGCTCCCCCCACCCGCTCACCATTACATCTGCCATGGAGGGGGGGGGGTGGGGGGGGGGGGGGACTGGAAAATTCCACCCCAAGGCATTTTGGAGGGTTATTACCAATGCCTCTACTATCTCTGCAGCTACTTCTTTTCCGACCCTATGGTGCAGGCCTTCTGACCCTCGGGGTTTGTCAACCTTTGGGTCTAATAGTTTTCCTGACACCTTTTCCCTGGTGATGGTGATTGTTTTAAGTTCCTCCCCCCCTTTCACCTCTTGATTTTCAAGTATTATTCAGTGAAGATAGGCACAAAAGCCTGGACTTTCACTCCCGGTTTAGGAGCGCAGGTTCGGGACATTTCCTGACTTCCCAAACCCGACCAGGGAGAAAGTTGCCTGGAAGGTCGTTTTTTTTTTTGTTCCAGGTAGGATGTGCCCCTGGGAGTCGGACTGGGCAATGCTGGAATGAGTGCTGCAGATGCATGTTGGGCATAAGACCTGCCTCAGTGTACGGCACTGTACTGAAGGTTTTTTTAAAAAGCAGAAAAGCGTAAAACCACCCTCCAGCCCTCACCCCACAGACCCCTTCACACCCCATATCCGTCCCTTTGGGCCTGCTACACCCTCTGTGCCAACCTATGCCCCTCTGCCAGCCCCTTGGCCCCCATACCCTCTATGTCAAAATACGCCCCCACTCGTCCCCATGACCCTTTATAGCGCCTATGCCAACTTAGTGCCAATCCATGCCAATCTATGTCCCTCCCACTCACTGCCCTTTTCCACTACACCTACATGGCAATTCACCCAATATCCATCATGGGCAGATCTCAGGACCCATGCTGAGGTCGATTGCAGAATTAAATTGAAAAAAAATGTCATCCATAAAAAATTATTTACTACTCTTACGTCCCTTCAGCTGGAGGAGGAGGCTCCACAAATATCCCCATCCTCAATGATGGAGGAGCCCAACACATCAGTGCAATAGATAAGGCTGAAGTATTTGCAACAATCTTGAGCCAAAAGTGCCAAGTGGATGATCCTTCTTGGCTTCCTCCGGAGGTCCCCAGCATCACAGATGCCAGTCTCCAGCCCATTCACTTCACTCCCTTCACTCAAGAAACAGCTGAAGGCACTGGATACTGCAAAGACTATGGACCCTGACAATATTTTGGCAATAGCACTGAAGACTTGTGATCCAGAACTTGCCACGCCCCTAGCCTAGCTGTTCCAGTACAGCTACAACACTGGCATCTACCCAGAAATGTGGAAAATTGCCCCAGGTATGTCCTATCCACAAAAAGCAGGATAAATCCAGCCCAGCCAATTACTGTCCCATTAGCCTACTCTCAATCATCAGTAAAGTAATATAAGGGGTCATCAACAGTGCTATCAAGCGGCACGTACTTTGCAATAACCTGCTCAGTGACGCCCAGTTTAGGTTCCACCTGGGCCACTCAGCTCCTGACCTCATTACAGCCTTGGTTCAAACATGGACAAAAGAGCTGAACTCCCGAGGTGAGGTGAGAGTGACTGCCCTTGACATCATGGCAGCATTTGACCGAGTGTGGCATCAAGGAGCCCTAGCAAAACTGGAGTCAATTGGAATCGGGGGAAAGCCCTCCGCTGGTTGGAGTCATACCTAGCACAAAGGAAGATGGTTGTGGATGTTGGAGGTCGGCGAACATCCCCACTTCTAACCTTCTGATGGAAGGAAGGTAATTGATGAAGCAGCTGAAAATGGCTGGGCCTAGGACACTACCCTGAGGAACTCCTGCGGCGATGTCCTGGAACTGAGATGATAGACCTCCAACAACCACAACCATCTTCCTTTGTGCACCTTTAAGGGGCTATCACTTTAATTTAATATTTTTCTTTTGTTAATTTGTCCATTTGTTGATTGATATCCTCAAAAGAGTATAATAACCTTTATTCAGGTTTAAAACGTTAGTCTTAGACTCACACTTCTTTTCTCCAAACTGAACATGAAATTCTATCGTGTTTGGATCATTGTCACCCAGGCCTGAGTTTTGTGCTCATTGGACCCACGCGAGCGACGGGCACGGAAATGGACAGGGAACAGTCCCCTGACCGCAATCAGCCTCCGAACACAATTTCTCGCTGGCTGGCCAATTAACGGCCAGCCAGCGTGAAACGCGCCCGGAGAAAGGCTCAGCAGTGCCGGTGGGAAGACGGTGGGCGCCGAATTTACTGTGGGTGCTGGTGAGCACTTCCACTGAACTCCCTGAAGGCAGACAGATGCCTCAGGGAACTGCAGGCCTCCAAATAATAAAAGGAAGCACAAAAAGTGCTTCAAGAAATGTCCATGCAGCACAATGAAGCACCTGAAAGCATTCCTCATTAAAAAAAGTCCTTTATTTTTATTTTAAATCCTAATGGAGGTTTCATCCCGCCTTTGGATGAGGTTTAATCAAAAATGTAAAGCCCGCCTGGCCGATTGGCCCATCCATCAACCGTAAGGTTGGACAGGCAATGAAAAATCGCTTAAAATTGGGCCATTAATGAGCTTAATTGCCCGCTTAGTTGTTGGCGGGAGCCCTTCTGACTTTTGCGCATCCCTGCTGAGCAAAACATCGCACCAGTGCGCGATGACGTCAGGACACTCGCCTGACATCATCTCACGTGATTTTATGCCCGTTCGAGTCAGGCGCGCGCCCCCCCCCCCTCTGCGGGATGTAAAATTCTGGCCCCAGCGGCTCATTTACCATGAGGTTAATGATTAATCCTGTCTCAATTCTAATTACCAGGTTTAGAATAGACTGCTCCCTGGTTGGCTCTGGAATGTACTGCTCTAAGAAATTGTCCCACGTGCACTCTATGAACTCATTATCCAGGCTACCTTTGCCAATTTGATTAATCCAATCTACATGTAGATTAAAGTCACCCATGATTATCATGGTACCTAATTGACAAGCCCCCATTTATTTCTTCCGATATACTTCTGTCCTAAAGTGTAATTACTATGAGGGGGCCTGTAAACTACTCCCACAAGTGAATATCTTTCCTGTTTCATATCCTTGCCTAAACTGATTCCCTATCTTGCTCTTTCAAGCTAAAGTCATCTCTCTGTACTGTACTAATGACATCCTTAAATAACTGAGCTACTCTGCCACTTTTACCTAGCGAATAAAAACAGAAAATGCTTGAAGAACTCAGCAACCCAGTTCCAAATCATATTCAATCCAATAGTCATATTGGACTTGAAACAATAGAATCACAGAATCACACAGTGCAGAAGAGGCCCTTCGGCCCATCGAATCTTCACCGACACGTGAGAGGCACCTGGCCTACCTACCTAACCCTATTTACCAGCACTTAGCCCATAACCTTGAATGTTATGACGTGCCAAGTTCTCATCCAGGTACTTTTTAAATGATGTGAGGCAACCCGCCTCCACCACCCTCCCAGGCAGTGCATTCCAGACCGTCACCAACCTCTAGGTAAAAATGTTTTTCCTCACATCCCCCCTAAACCTCCTGCCCCTCACCTTGAATTTATGTCCCCTTGTGACTGACCCTTCAACTAAGGGGAACAGCTGCTCCCTGTCCACCCTGTCGATACCCCTCATAATCTTGTACACCTTGCTCAGGTCACCCCTCAATCTTCTCTGCTCCAACAAAAACAACCCAATTCTATCCAACCTCTCTTCATAACTTAAATGTTTCATCCCAAGCAACATCTTGAAGAATATCCTCTGCACCCCCTCCAGTGCAATTACATCCTTCCTATAATGTGGCGACCAGAACTGCACACAGTACTCCAGCTGTGGCCTCACCAAGGTTCTATACAACTCCAACATGACCTCCCTACTTTTTTAATCTATGCCTCAATTGATAAAGGCACTAACATGCCCCTCTACCTTCAGAGATCTATAGACACACACGCCAAGGTCCCTTTGTTCCTCAGAACTTCCTAGTGTCATGCCATTCATTGAATACTTCCTTGTCAAATTACTCCTTCCAAAGTGTATCACCTCACACTTTTCAGGGTTAAATTCCATCCACCACTTATCTACCCATTTGACCATCCCGTCTTTATCTTCCTGTAGCCCAAGACACTCAATTTCACTGTTAACCACCCAGCCAATCTCTGTGTCATCCGCAAACTTACTAAGACTACTCCCCACATAGTCATCTCTTGTTTATATAAATGACAAATAATAGGGGACCGAGTACAGATCCCTGTGGTACGCCACTGGCTTCCAGTCACTAAAACATCCTTCTGTCATCACCCTCTGTCTCCTACAAAGAGGCCAATTTTGAATCCACCTTTTCAAATTACCCTGTATCCCATGTGCCTTTGCCTTCTTTATAAGGTGGGACCATGTGGGACCTTGTCAAAGGCTTTGTTGAAATCCATATAAACTATATCAACTGCAATAATAGTTCTGCCTCTCTCTCCCCAGATGCTGCTGGACCTGCTGAGTTCTTCCAGCATGTTATGATTTTATTTCAGATCTCCAGCATTTGCAGTATTTTGCTTTTGCATTTTCCTAGCTTCCTGCCCTTCCATGTTGATGATAAATTCAAGATGATGACATCAGGTCAGCAGCCCAACGTCATTACGCCGGTGTCTGATAATACGGGAGGTGCACAGGCACCAAAATCAGCACAAAAACAGAATTACCTGGAAAAACTCAGCAGGTCTGGCAGCATCGGCGGAGAAGAAAAGAGTTGACGTTTCGAGTCCTCATGACCCTTCAACAGAACTTGCGTTCGAGTCCAAGAAAGAGTTGAAATATAAGCTGGTTTAAGGTGTGTGGGGGGGGTGCGGTTAGAGAGAGAGAGAGAGAAGTGGAGGGGGGTGGGGTGTGGTTGTAGGGACAAACAAGCAGTGATAGAAGCAGATCATCAAAAGATGTCAACAACAATAGAACAAAAGAACACATAGGTGTTAAAGTTGGTGATATTATCTAAATGAATGTGCTAATTAAGAATGGATGGTAGGGCACTCAAGGTATAGCTCTAGTGGGGGTGGGGAGAGCATAAAAGATTTTAAGATATTTAAAAATAATGGAAATAGGTGGAAAAGAAAAATCTATATAATTTATTGGAAAAGAAAGGAAGGGGGAAACAGAAAGGGGGTGGGGATGAGGGAGGGAGCTCACGACCTAAAGTTGTTGAATTCAATATTCAGTCCGGAAGGCTGTAAAGTGCTTAGTCGGAAGATGAGGTGTTGTTCCTCCAGTTTGCGATGGGCTTCACTGGAACAATGCAGCAAGCCAAGGACAGACATGTGGGCAAGAGAACAGGGTGGAGTGTTAAAATGGCAAGCGACAGGGAGATTTGGGTCATTCTTGCGGACAGACCGCAGGTGTTCTGCAAAGCGGTCGCTCAGTTTACGTTTGGTCTCTCCAATGTAGAGGAGACCACATTGGGAGCAACGAATGCAGTAGACTATGTTGGGGGAAATGCAAGTGAAATGCTGCTTCACTTGAAAGGAGTGTTTGGGCCCTTGGATGGTGAGGAGAGAGGAAGTGAAGGGGCAGGTGTTGCATCTTTTACGTGGGCATGGGGTGGTGCCATAGGAGGGGGTTGAGGAGTAGGGGCTGATGGAGGAGTGGACCAGGGTGTCCCGGAGGGAGCGATCCCTACGGAATGCCGATAGGGGGGGTAAAGGGAAGATGTGTTTGGTGGTGGCATCATGCTGGAGTTGGCGGAAATGGCGGAGGATGATCCTTTGAATGCGGAGGCTGGTGGGGTGATAAGTGAGGACAAGGGGGACCCTATCATGTTTCTGGGAGGGAGGAGAAGGCGTGAGGGTGGATGCACGGGAGATAGGCCGGACACGGTTGAGTGCCCTGTCAACGACCGTGGGTGGAAAACCTCGGTTAAGGAAGAAGGAGGACATGTCAGAGGAACTGTTTTTGAAGGTGGCATCATCGGAACAGATGCGACGGAGGCGAAGGAACTGAGAGAATGGGATGGAGTCCTTACGGGAAGCGGGGTGTGAGGAGCTGTAGTCGAGGTAGCTGTGGGAGTCGGTGGGTTTGTAATGGATATTGGTGGACAGTCTATCACCAGAGATTGAGACAGAGAGGTCAAGGAAGGGAAGGGAAGTGTCAGAGATGGACCACGTGAAAATGATGGAGGGGTGGAGATTGGAAGCAAAATTAATAAATTTTTCCAAGTCCCGACAAGAGCATGAAGCGGCACTGCAGTAATCATCTATGTACCGGAGAAAGAGTTGTGGATTGGGGCCGGAGTAGGACTGGAACAAGGAATGTTCCACATACCCCATAAAGAGACAGGCATAGCTGCGACCCATGCGGGTACCCATGGCCACACCTTTTATTTGGAGGAAGTGAGAGGAGTTGAAGGAGAAATTGTTCAGTGTGAGAACAAGTTCAGCCAGACGGAGGAGAGTAGTGGTGGATGGGGATTTTGGGCTCGGCATGATGCTGAACTCTTCTTCCGCCGTCTTCGTCTCCGGGCTCACTTCTTCGGGCAGGAGTCCTCTCCCAGTTCAACGGATCCTTTTACCCATCTCCAATATTCTCCCTCCACCTGGACCCCTCCCTCTGGATTCTTACCTTCTCTTGATCTTTTCATTGAGAACTGTTGGCACGACATTAGTCGTCTCAATTTCTCTGCTCCTCTCACCCATTCTAACCTGTCTCTCTCTGAACTTACTGCACTCCATTCTCTCAGGTCCAACCCTGACATTGTCATCAAACCCGCTGACAAGGGTGGTGCTGTTGTTGTCTGGCGCACTGACCTCTACCTCGCGGAGGCTGAGCGTCAACTCGCAGACACTTCCTCCTACCTCTCCCTGGACCATGACCCCACCACTGAACATCAAGCCATTGTTTCCAGGACTGTCACTGACCTCATCTCCTCTGGGGATCTTCCTCCCACAGCTTCCAACCTGATAGTCGCCCAACCTCGGACGGCCCGCTTCTATATCCTACCCAAAATCCACAAACAGAACTGCCCCGGTAGACCGAACATCTCAGCTTGCTCCTGCCCCACAGAACTCATTTCTCGTTATCTTGACTCCCTTCTCTTTCCCCTTGTCCAGTCCCTTCCCACCTACATCCGTGATTCCTCTGACACCTTACGTCACATCAACAATTTCCAGTTCCCTGGCCCCAACCGCTTCCTCTTCACCATGGACGTCCAATCCCTCTACACCTCCATCCCCCACCAGGATGGTCTGAGGGCCCTTAGCTTCTTGCTTGAACAGAGGCCCGAGCAATCCCCATCCACCACTAATCTCCTCCACAACAAAAACAAAAACAGAATTACCTGGATATTTCGGTCGGGGGAGGTGGGCATGGGAGCTGGCAGCGCGCCTGTCGACAATTAACAGACCTATTAAGGCCATTAAAGTACCAATTAAATGAAACCTTTCGCTGCCCGTCCAACTTACGGTTGGCAGGCGTGGGGAAAGGCTACGCAGCCTTTGGATATTTTGTGAAACCTCATCCATGGGGCGGGATGAGGTTTCGATCCATCGTTTAAAAAAAAACACTTTCAAACTAATTTCTAACATATCCCTGCTCATGTGATGGGGTCACATGAGGGGACATGGTTTTTAACGTTTTAAAATTCATCAGCTCCTTGAGGCAGCTCTGTGCCTCAGGAGGCTTTTCCTGTGTGCACCCGTGTGCATGTGCAAAGTTCCCTGCTCGCCCTCCACCCTCTCACACAGGCAGCACTGAGTGCTGCAGTGCGCGTTTCACGCTGGGCAGGCCTTAATGTTGGTTGGCATCCTGACCGGTCCCACTCACCCCTGCCGAGCCCGCCCACCGGGTGCAAAACCCTGGCCCGTAAGTCCCAAAGCAGGGTGGGCAGATGGGATTGAGGCGCAGATCAACCATGATCTGATTAAATAGTGAAATAGGTTTAAGGGCCTTCTCCTGTTTCTGTGGCCAGAATTTTAGCTCGTCGGGCTGGTGCGTGCCTGGCCCGAACGAGCGTAAAATGGCGCACAGCAAGGTCGGGTGAACGTCCCGATGTCATCACACACTTGCGCGATATTTCGGCCAGTGGGCGCGCACAGGAGTCGGCAGCGCACCCGCTGACAATTAGCAGGCCTATTCAGGCCATTAGAGTCCCAACTGAATTAAATTTTTCACTGCCCGTCCAACCCTATGGTTGGCGGGCAGGCAAAAAGTTTGAGCGGCCTTTGGATTTTTTTAGGGAATCACATCCACGGGCGGGATGAGGTCTCCAACAGCCATTAAAAATGAAATAAAAGTTTAAACATTTCATTAATAACGTGCCCCTGCTCATGTGACAAAGGCAATTTAAGTTGATCAATACTTTATAACGGCCTCAGTGGGCTTTCTAATTGTTGGCGGGCACACTGCCAATTCCTGCGCACGTCCGGCGACTGAAGTATTGCAGGACCGCGCAATGACATCGGGGATGCTCGCCCAACGTCATCTCCGTCATTTCACGCTCGAGCAGGTCGGGAGCACACCCACCCGCTGAGGTGAAAATTCTGTCCATGGTGCTATGAATTGAATAAAAGTCAGACTGAGGGATTAAATACTATTGTTTGGAAATTACAACATTGTGAACAAGCCTTTCACCTGGAGTGAATGGATATGGAATTAGCATGGGAGCTTGGGATTTGGGGATGCAGCTTAAAGGGAGCACCATCTATGGACAGACTGATCCAGTTCCCAAGTTGAACCTGTCCCCATAGTCTCATAACAGACTCCACACCTCTGTGTCTCATACATTTAATATGTGACCTATGTCTCCTCATTCTAAAGGCTGCAGGACCAGTCAGCTTCCGCCTGCTCAGCCCCAACTTTTCACAAGTTTCAATCCCTATATCAAATCACCCCACAGCCTCCTTTGTTCTAATGAAAATAGCCCTGATATTTCAAGTTTTTCTTCATATTTGCGAATGCCTCATTTACCAGGCAGCATGCTAGTGGATCTGTGCTCTATCCTAATGATGGCCACAAAATCCTTCTTATGGCATGGTCCCCAAAACTAGCCAGAGTATTTGAAGGTGGTCTTATTGGGGTTCCCTATAGACTCGTCATCACATTTCAACTTTTATATCCTGTAGCTATGACCATAATTCAAGTATTCCTTTAACCTTCTGTGAACTTATCTCTTTAAGGCTATTAATGAACAAGATCCCCCTACCCTTCCACTTCACCTAAACTTTCCTGATTTAAAACAGAATTTTTTTTTGTAAGAAAGTATCCTAACTCATATTTACTAATGTTGAGCTGCCAATTCTTTGCTAATTCCACTATTTTATCAATGTCTCCTTGCACATTCCTTTGATCCTCAATTCACCTGGAGTCATGTGCACAACATAATGATATACTCAAGGTGGAAGGTAGGAAGTTGGGCAATAACTGGAGAGGACAGAGGGATTTTTAAGGAGGACAGTTTTAAAAGTGTTGGTACCTGCTCTTTCTCTCATTCTTTGCTGTTGTCTCCATGCCTTTTCCTTCTGTATCTGTTGATTCTCTCTCTGTTCTTTTCTTCATGTATTGCTGGTCTCCCTCTTTCTCTTGTTCTTCGCTGTTTCTTGCTTTGCTCTTTCTCTTGCCCATTGCTGTTCTCTCCTTGCTTTTCCTCCTGAATGCGTTCATCTGTTTTTCTCCTGCTTTGTTGTCTTTGTGTTTATCTCCTACTCTTTGCTGTACCTCACCCTGATCTTCCCCTCGCTCTTTTCTGTTTTTATTGCTCTTTATTCCTATCTCCCCTATCATTTCACTTTCTGCTTCTCAACCTCCTGTTTTCTTTTTCTTAATTCTGCCCTTCCCTGTCTTGTTTAAAAACAGAATGAACAATGGAATAGAAAAAAAAGATCATTTGTGTTTTCAGTCCCAGTCTTCCACTCGTTTTCCATTCATTTAACTTTTGAGGGAAAATTCTGCTTCAGTGCTCAAAATGATAAATGCCCCATAACGTAAACAGGGAGGCTCCACAAACTAACCATGACCACTTGATTTCCCACCCCAACAATGTGCAATCTCCCAACCAGAGATGTTTCTGACACATGGAGCTCATCCCACTCCATAGAAGTGAAAAGCTGCAGCATTGAGTGGACAGAAATCACAGAGCACTTCACCTCATCACTTGTGGATGGATTCTCCTCCCACAGGATCTCTGGAACTGAGTGTTTGGGTCACAAGTTCAGCTAGAGATCAAATATTTCTGTTTTGTTGCTGCCGTTTGATGAAGGCCTGGGAAGGATGCTATTTACACTGCCGAATTTGCTTCTGGGAAGACACCAGATGGCATCACGATTGCCGCTGTGCTGTGTGAATGAGGTCTGACAGCAAGTAACACAACAACAGCATGTGGTGCTTGAGCTTGAGATTGAGCACAAATTGAATCCCAGAAACTGCTGTGTATTTGTTTATGGAAGGAAAAAGGCTTGAACCTCATTAAAAGGAAAACAAACGATCATTAACATATCAAACTTGTATCTGTGTCCCTCTGTTGCTTTTCTTTTCATACGGTGGCCTATAAATTTGGTTATGCAGTGCTTGTTCATTGGTCGTGCAGCACCCATTTTTCAGATGCTAAGCTTGGCCTCTAACCCTCCAGTATGAAGAGCAGGAAGCTCACACTCATTATAGACTAGAAGTGCACCTCCTACTGTACTAGAAAAGGACAAGAATTCTGTTTCCAGTGGGCATGCCTGAAGCAATGTTAGTCCCTTTGCATTTGTTTGAGGTCCCCATTTCAAGTTTGCTCTGCTGTGAGGCAGCCAGTACCAGGCATTATAGGGACCAATTGTTAGGCCACAAAAAAACATGGTAATCTTCTTTTAAGTAATGTTCAAAGAACATCCAAAGAATGAGGGCTGTTGCTTACATTTACACCACCATTACACCTCATGGCTATTGCTACCTCCCTGACCCCGGCCATCTCTTCCTCCCCAAACCCATTGCCTATTTCATTAATTTAATTGCCTAAGGACCTCTGATGCCAAAATCCCAACCTTTAATCTCGCTTCATCTCAGTGCTGCATCTTGCTGTCCGCAGCTCACCAGATCGATGGTAATATAACTTGACATCAGTTGTGCCTTGGGCCTCACCATTCAGGTGCAGGTATTGCTAACTGTTCCTCTCACACACCCTAAACTGGGTACGCCAGAACTTATAGGCCATTTTTCACCTTTTCCTTCTCTCCCTCCCTTGCTTTGCTGTATGTCTCTTCTGTGCCTTTTTATGTATTGACCAAACAGGACTGGAAAATTCCATCCCTGGGTCAATGGAAGGTCCAGTTTTAACTTTGGGTGAGCTTTGGCCAGGTAGGTAACGGTGTGAGTTAGAAGCCACTCCTGAAATGGAACCTGGATTTTGGAGCCCATTTAAATCCCTCTCATTCTAGACAGAAAGTTAGTGTGAAATCTCAACATCCATCACCAGTATGGCTAGGGTTTTGCCCTTGAGTGGGTGGGCTCGATGGGGGCGGTAAAGAATTCCACAGATTGACTACCCTCTGAGAGAAGAAATTCCTCCTCATCGTTATCTTAAATGGGTGACTCTTTACTCTGAGATTATGACCTCTTGTCCTAGACTCTCCCGCAAGAGGAAACAACCTCTCAGCATCTACCCTGTCAAGCCCCCTAAGAATCGTATATGTTTCAATAACGTCGCCTCTCATTCTCTAAACTCTAATGAGTACAGGCCCAACCGACTCAACCTCTCCTCATAAGAAAATCCCTCCATCCCCAGGATCAACCTAGTGACCCTTCTCTGACTATCTCCAATGCCAGTATATCTTTCCTTAGGTAAAGGGACCAAAACTGTTCACAGTATTCTAGGTGTGGTCTAACTAGTGCCTTGTATAGTTTTAGCAAGACTTCCCTATTTTTATACTCCATTCCCTTTGAAATAATGGCCAACATTCCATTTGCCTTCCCTATTATCTGCTGAACACGTATGCTAGCTTTTTGTGATTCATGCATGAGGACCCCCAAATCCCTCTGCGCTGAAGTTTCTTCAGTCTCTCCACTTAAATAATATTCAGATCCTTTATTTTTCCTGCCAAAGTGCATAACCTCACACTTTCCCACATTATATTCCATCTGCCACATTTTTGCCCATCACTAAACTGTCTATATCCCTCTGTAGACTCTGTCATCCTCACCACTTGCCTTCCCACCTATTTTTGTGTCTTCCGCAAACTTGCAGATAGTACATTCATTTCCCTCATCCAAATCATTAATATATATTGGAAGTAATTGTGGCCCCAGCACTGATCCCTGCGGCACTCCACTAGTTACAGGTTGCCATCCTGAAAATGCCCCCCCCCACCACCCCCTGCATCCCAACTCCCTGTTGTCTAATAGTTAGCCAGTCCTCTATCCATGCTAATTTACCACCCCAAAAACCATGGGCTCTTATCCTATTAAGTAGCCTTATGTGTTGTATCTGACCAAATGCATTTTGGAAATTCAAATACTTTATATCCACTGGTTCCCCTTTATCTATTCTGCTGGATACCTCCTCACAGAATTCTAATAAATTTGTCAGGCATGATTTCCTCTTCATGAAGCTATGCTGACTCTGCTTGATTAGATTATGTATTTCTAAATGCTCTGCTATTACATTCTTTATAATAGACTCTAGTATTTTCCCAATGACAGATGTTAAGCTAACTGGTCTGTAGTTACCTGTTTTTTGCCTCCCTCCCTTTTTGAATAAAGATGTCACATATGCAGTTTTCCAATCCTCTGGAACTTTTCCAGAATCTAAGGGCTCTTGGAAGATTACTACCAGTGCATCTACTACCTCTGCAGCTACTTCCTTTAATATCCTAGGATGCAACCCATCAGGTCCAGGGACCTATTGGCCTTTAGCCCTATTAGTTTCCCTAGTACTTTCTATTTGGTGATATTTATTGTATTTATCTCCACCCCCACTTTTGCCCTGTGATTATTTAGAATTTTTGGTATGTGCTTTTATGGTCATTTAATGTAAAGACTGTTGCAAAGTATTTATGCAACTCCTCTGCCATTTCCTGGTTCCCCATTATTATTCTCCCAGCCTCATTCTCCAAGGAGCCTATATTGACTTTGGCCTCTCTCTTCCTTTTTATCTATTTAAAGAAGCTCTTACTGTCCGTTTTTATATTACTTGCTAGTTTATCCTCAAAGTTTATTTTCTACCTCTTTTTTTTGGTCATCTTTCTGTTGGTTTTTAAAACTCTCCCAATCCTCAGGCTTACCTCTAATATTTGCCACATTGTATGCTTTTTTTTCACTTTGATACTATCCTTAACTTCCTTGGTAACCATGGTTGGTTTATCCCCTTCCTACAATCCTTCTTCCTTGTTGGGATAAATGTTTGTTGTGAGTAGTGAACTATTTTCTTAAATGTCTGCCATTGTTCATCAACTGTCTTTTCTGCTAAACTCCTTTCCCAGTCCACTCCAGCCAATTCTGCCATCATTTCCTTGTAATTACCCTTATTTAAGTTTAGCACAGATGTTTCCAAACTAAGTTTCTCACTCTCAAACTGAAAGCTAAATTCCACCATGTTATGGTCACTGGTTATAGAGGATCTTTTACTCTGAGATCATTTATTAAAACTACCTCGTTACACATTACCAGATCCAAAATAGCCTGAACCCTGGTTGGATCCACAACATATTGTTCTAGGAAACTGTCTCGAATACACTCTATGAATACTTGCTCGTGGCAATCTCTGCCAATTTGATTTTCCCATTCTACATGGAGATTAAAGTCACCCATGATTAAAATACTGCCTTTTTTACATGCCCTCATTATTTCCCGATTTACTCTCTGTCCGACAGCATAGCTACTGTTGGGGGGCCTATAGATTACTCCCACCAGTGTCTTCTTCCCCTTGTTAGTTTTTACCTCCACCCATATGTGTTCCACATCTTCCAATCAAATATCATTTCTCGCTATCGTGCTTATTCCATCTCATACTAACAAAGCTACCCTACCACCCTTTCCTTCCTGCTTGTCCTTTCGAAAAGTCACATACCTCTGAATATTTAGTTCCCAGCTTTGATCCCCTTGTCTCAGTAATGGCTATAAGATCATAACCATTAATCTCTATTTGTGCCATTAATTCACTGATTTTGTTCCGAATACTATGTGCACTTAAGTAAAGAGCCATTAATTTTGCCTTTTTACCATTTTTCCCCCTTTGACCCTATTTTTATGTTTGTGCACTCTATCCCTTCCTATCACACTCCTGTTATTACCTAGGTAACTGCCCTGCAATGCTGCCATATCCTTTTGCTTTGTATCCCCTCTCCAGAACCCTCCCCCTTCTATTTAGTTTAAAGCCCTTTCTATAGCCCTACTTATTTGATTTACCAGGACACTGGTCCCAGCACAGTTCAAATGAAACCCGTCCCACTGGAACAGCTCTCTTCTACCCCAGTACTGATGCCAGTGCCCCATGAACTGAAACCCATTCTTCCCACACCAACCTTTGAGCCACGCATTTAACCCTTTGACTTTATTTACCCTATGCCAGTTTGCCCATGGCTCAGGTAGTAATCCTGAGATTATTATGTTGGAGGTTCTGCTTTTTAATTTAGCTCCTAACTGTTCAAATTCTTTCAGCGGAACCTCCTTTCTAGTCCTATCAATGTCGTTGGTACCAATGTGGATGATGACAGCTGGATCCCTCCCCTCCCACTCTAAGTTTCTCTCCAGCGCTGAGAAAATGTCCTTAACCCTGGCACTGGGCAGGCAACACAGCCTTTGGGACTGACGCTCACGGCTACAGAGAACAGTATCTATCCCCCTAATTATATTGTCCCCTATCACTACTATGTTCCTATTTCCTCCCCTACTTGAATGGCTCCCTGTAACACGGTGTCGTGGTCAGTTCGTTCATCCTCCCTGCAGTCCCTGCTCTCGCCCACACAGCTTGTAAGAACCTCGTAAATGTTGGACAATTTCAGGGGCTGAGGCTCCTTGAACGCTACCCCCTGTGTCCCCATACCTGCCTCACCTGCAGTCACACACTTGTTTCATAATATTTTAAAAATCTTTATTTCTAACTTTTAAAACTTTTCATCGCTTCCCCACTTGCCCTCGTTGCCTCCCCCCCGCCCCACACAGGCAGCTCCCGCCAGTGTGAAATTGCAGTTCGGCCCTGATTGCAGGCGGCGAGCGGCTTCCCGGCCACCCTGCCCGCCCCTGCCAATCCCAACCAGCAGGGGCAAAATCCTGCCCCATGTTTTTACGTGTGCATGTGTGGGCATTTTTGTTTATGCCCTGTGTGTACATATGTGCATGTGCATGTTAATGCACATGTATGCATATTTTTGAGTGAGTGTGTGTGCATATATTTTTGTGTTTTTTTTTCTTTCATGGGATGTGGGTGCCACTGACTAGGCCAGCATTTATTGTCCATCCCTAGTTGCCCTTGAGAAGGTGATAGTGAGCTGCCTTCTTCAACAGCTGCAGTCTCTTTGGTGCAGGTACACCCACAGCGCTGTTAGGGAGGGAGTTTCAGGACTTTGACCCAGCGGCAATGACGGAACAACGATACAGTTCCAAGTCAGGAACTTAGAGGAGGTGGTGTTCCCATGCACCTGCTGCACTTATTCTTCTAGATGGTAGAGGCCATGGATTTGGAAGCTGCTGTTATGG
The DNA here is from genome assembly GCF_017639515.1 of Carcharodon carcharias. Lineage (NCBI taxonomy): Eukaryota > Metazoa > Chordata > Chondrichthyes > Lamniformes > Lamnidae > Carcharodon > Carcharodon carcharias. The sequence goes on from NC_054467.1 coordinate 227,956,395, forward strand.
GATCCTTGGTGAGTTGCTGCAGTGCATCTTTCATATGGTACACATTGTGCATTGGTGGTGGAAGGAATGAATGTTTAGGTTGGTGTATGAGGTGCCGATCAAACATGCTGCTATGTCCTAGAGGATGTCTAGCTTCTTGAGTGTTGTTGGAGCTGCCTTCATCCAGGAAAGTGGAGAATATTCTGTCACATTTCTGACTTGTGCCTTGTAGATGGTGGACAGGCTTTGGGAAGTCAGGAGATGCTTGCTGCAGGATTCCCAGTCCTTGTGCATGTATGTTTCATATCCTGAAACACACGTTTTTCTCTTTTGGGGAGTAGTGGGGAACGATTAGTGGGCTGATTATCAAACTGTTTGAACTAAATCATGCATACTCCTCCCGTGGCCAATAAGTCCTGGGTGGTATATAAGCGGCCTATAAGATTGGGAAAAATGGCGGGCGAGGGAAAAAGGAACACAAGAGGAGTCTGGAGTTGAAAAGGAGCGCGAGAGGAGTCGGGAGTTGAAAAGAAGCGCGAGAGGAGCCGACAGTTGAAAAGGAGCGCGAGAGGAGCTGGGAGTTGAAAAGGAGCGCGAGAGGAGCCGGGAGTTGAAAAGGAGCTGGGAAAACAGAGGTAGCTGAGGGAGTTCAGTGAGGAGGGAGTGAGGTGATCCTTTGAGTACTGTGAGTATGGTCGGGTGAGTATTTACTACTTTTATCACTTTTAGCTTTTAATGTCTTATTTTGTGGTTCATCGTTTGTAAGGGCTATATTCTGTAACAATAAGGATTAGAGAAAAAGGGCCCTAGAGTAATTGATATTATTTGATATTATGTATCTTCCAAAAGGTTTAATTTAATTTAAAGGAGTAAGTCATGGCAGGAGAACTGAAAGCCGTGGTGTGGTCCTCCTGCTCTATGTGGGAAGCCGGGAACATTTCCAGTGCCCGGGGCCAGCATGCGTGCAGGAAGTGTCTCTAGTTGCAGCTCCTGGAAGCCCAGGTTTCGGAGCTGGAGGCGGCGGCTGGGGACACTGTGGAGCATCCGTGAGGTGGAGAATATCGTGGATAGCACGTGTAGAGAGGTTGTCACACCACAGGCTAAGAGTCCACAGGCAGGAAGGGAATGTGTGACCACCAGGCAAAGTAAAAGGACTAGGCAGGCAGTGCAGGAAATTCCTTTGTGTATTCCACTGCAAAACAGATATACCGCTTTGGATACTGTTGAGGGGAATGGCCTCTCAGGGGAAAACAGCAATAACCAAAGTTGTTGCATCACGGTTGACTCTGCTGCACAGGGGAGGAGTAAAAACTGTGGGAATGCAATAGTTAGAGGGAATTCAATTGTAAGGGGAATAGATGGGCGTTTCTGTGGCTGCAAATGAGACTCCAGGATGGGACCAGTACAAACTGGACAGGTTACACCTGGGCAGCACCAGGACTGATGCCCTAGAGGGAATATTTGCTAGAGTAGTTGGGGACGGTTTAAAATGGCAGGGGGAATGGGAACCTATGCAAGGAGTCAGAGGAGGGGGAGTCTAGGATAAGAACAAAAGACAGAAAAGGGAATAAGAAAAGTGATAGGCAGAGAAATCAAGGGCAAGAATCAAATAGGGCCTCAGTGAAAAATACTGGGAACAGGACAAGTAATGTTAAAAAGACAAGCCTTTGGCTTTAAGGCTTTGTGCCTTAACGCGAGGAGCATTTGCAATGCAGTGGATGAATTAACCACGCAAATAAATATAAACAGGTATGATATAGTTGGGATTATGGAGTCATGGCTACAGGGTGACCAGGGATGGGAACTGAACATCCAGGGGTATTCAGTATTTAGGAAGGACAGACAAAAAGGAAAGGCAGTGGAATTGCTTTGCTGGTTAAAGAGGAAATTAACGCAATAGTGAGGAAAGATATTAGCTCCGACGATGTGCAATCTGTATGGTTAGAGTTGAGAAACACTAAGGGACAAAAAATGTTAGTGGGGGTTGTATATAGACCCCCAAACTGTAGTGGTGATGCATTAAACAGGAAATTAGAGATGCATGCAATAAAGGAACACCTATAATTATGGGTGACTTTAATCTGCATATAGATTGGGCAAAACAAATTAGTAACAATACCGTAGAGGAGGAATTCCTGGAGTGTACATGGGATGGTTTTCTGGACCAATATGTTGAGGAACCAACTAGAGAACAGGCCATCCTAGACTGAGTATTGTGTAATGTGAAAGGAATAATTGGCAATCTAGTTGTGCAAGGCACCTTGGGGATGAGCGACCATAACATGATAAAATTCTTCATCAAGATGGAGAGTGACATAGTTGATTCTGAGACTAGGGTCCTGAATCTTAAGAAAGGAAACTACGATAGTATGAGGCGCGAGTTGGCTATGATGGATTGGGAAACATTACTTAAAGAGATTTTGGTGGATAGGCAATGGCAAACATTCAAAAAGTGCATGGGTGAAATGCAACAATTGTTTATTCCTGTCTGGCACAAAAATAAAACAGGAAAGGTGGCCAAACCATGGCTTACAAGGGAAATTAGAGATATTATTAGATCCAAGGAAGAGGCATGCAAATTGGCCAGAAAAAACAACAGACCTGAGGATTGGGAGCAGTTTAGAATTCAGCAAAGGAGGACCAAGCTATTGATTAAGAAGAGGAAAATAAAGTACGAGAGTAAGCTTGCAGGGGACATAAAAACTGACTGTAAAAGTTTCTATAGGTATGTGAAGAGAAAGCGGTTGGTGAAGTCAAATATAGGTCCCTTACAGTCAGAAATAGCGGAATTTATAATGGGGAACAAAGAAATGGCTGCCCAACTAAATACATACATTGGTTCTGTCTTCACAAAGGAGGACACAAATAACATACCAGAAACGTTGGGGAATACAGGGTTTAGTGAGAGGGAGGAACTAAAAGAAATCAGTATTAGTAGGGAAATGGTGTTGGGGAAATTGATGGGATTGAAGGCCGATAAATCCCCAGAGCCCTACATCCCACAGTACTTAAGGAAGTGGCCCTAGAAATAGTGAATGCATTGGTGGTCATCTTCCGAGATCCTATAGACTCTGGAACAGTTCCTACAGATTGGAGGGTAGCTAATGTAACTCCACTATTTAAAAAGGGAGGTAGAGAGAAAACAGGGAATTATAGACCAGTCAGCCTGACATTGGTAGTAGGGAAAATTCTAGAGTCCATTAGAAAAGATTTAATGGCTGAGCACTTGGAAAACAGTGGCAGAATCGGATAGAGTCAGCATGGATTTATGAAAGGGAAATCATTCTTGACAAATTTACTGGAATTTTTCGAGGATGTAAATGGTAGAGTTGATGAAGGGGATTCAGTGGATGTGATTTATTTGGACTTTCAGAAGGGTTTCGGCAAAGTCCCACATTAGAGATTGGCATGTAAAATTAAAGCGCGTGGGATTGGGGGTAGTGTGTTGAGATGGATAGAAAACTGGTTGGCAGACAGGAAACAAAATGTAGGAATAAACCGGCCTTTTTCCGAATGGCAGGGAGTGACTAGTGGGGTACCGCAGGGATTGGTGCTGGGACCCCAGCTCTTCACAATATATATTAATGATTTAGCTAAGGGAACTAAGGGCAGAATTTTCTGTGTGATGTGTGACGGGTCTCGCACGTCAGGGCATAAAATGACGCGCGGTGCCATCATGATATTTCACTGGGTGAACTTTGGCTCGGCGCACAGGCAGGCAGGTGAACAACTTTTTAATAAAACTCATTCACGGGCGGGATAAGGGGGTTCAGTGAGATAGTCAATCTGGTCTGTGAGTATTTATTGCAGAAAGTGTTTTAAACTTGCCTGTATGATTTGTAGCAGTTCAGAATGAATTCCAGTAGCTTTCTGTGTATTTTGAACCTTTAGCTCAGTACTCTGCAGTCATTAATCTTTATCGGGCCTGCAGTTTTCTGGAGGCCTCCATTTAGCCTGGGTTCTGACATCTCCATTGGAGGCAGCTCCTCTGAAAAGGAAGGGAGGGCTAGAATAAGGAGGAGGCCAGGAGTGCTCAATCAGCCTCCAGGAGAACCACCTTTGGGAGTACAGGCGCAGGCATCAAGGGCATAGGGCCAAGAGGTGGTTCAAGGTGGAAGGGGCCGCAGAAGACGCCACTATACTTAACAAAAACAGAATTACCTGGAAAAACTCAGCAGGTCTGGCAGCATCGGCGGAGAAGAAAAGAGTTGACGTTTCGAGTCCTCATGACCCTTCGACAGAACTACTGTCGAAGGGTCATGAGGACTCGAAACGTCAACGCTTTTCTTCTCCGCCGATGCTGCCAGACCTGCTGAGTTTTTCCAGATAATTCTGTTTTTGTTTTGGATTTCCATCATCCGCAGTTTTTTCTTTTTATCTCTTTTGCCACTATCCTTATGCCAGGGTATACAGGCGGAGAAGCAGCTACCTCAATATTACTGAGATGCAGTGCCAAATGAGGCTCTGACTCTCAAGGGAGACAGACATCTACATCTGTCAGATGATTGGCCCTGAGATCTTTCCTAACTGTGTGGGTGGACACCTCATGTCAGTAGCTCTGAAGGTCACAGTTGCCCTCAACCTCTATGCCTCTGGCTCCTTCCAGGGCTCGTTGGGTGATCTTTGCGATGTCTCCCAATCAGCTGTCCACACTTGTATCAAGCAGGTCACAGATGCTCTGTTCAGGCATTCATTGACCTTCATCCACTTCCACTGCAACCAGGCAAGCCAGGCACAGTGAGCCAGAGGCATCGCGGCCATTGCTAGCTTCCCCCGCGTCTAAAGTGCTATAGATTGCGCACATGTGGCCATCAGGGCACCAGCAGGTGAGCCGGGTGCCTTTGTCAACAGGAAGGGATTCCACTCCATGAACGTGCAGATAGTGTGTGATCACAGGATGCTGATTCTACAAGTCTGTGCAAGGTACCCAGGCAGCTCCCACGACGCCTACATCCTCAGACACTCCCAATTGCCAGGGCTCTTCAGTGCTCTGGCTCAGCTTGATGGATGGCTGCTGGGTGACAAGGGCTATCCTCTCAGAAGGTGGCTCATGACGCCTCTCTGCCATCCAAGAACAGAAGCTGAGCAGCGGTACAATAGGAGCTGTTGTGGAGAGAGCCATCTGTCTTCTCAAGATGTGCTTCCAATGCCTGGACTGCTCAGGGGGCGCACTCAAGTACCCCCCAGATTGTGTCTTGGTGATAGTGGTAGCATGCTGCACTCTGCATAATCTTGTGCTGGAAAGTGGGGACGCAGTGGATGATGCAGACAGCGACGCAGCGGATGTGGCTGCACATGATGAGTCCATCATTGATTCGGAGATGAGGAAGCACAGGGTAATGATGAGGGGCTGAACACTGACCCGGAACTACACCAAGGAGGCAGGGACACCCAGGAGACTTTAATCCAATGAACCTTCAGCTAGCTCCACACAAATGGATCAGGAAGACCAGCATTGCCTGGCACTTCCATATGCGGCACTTAAGTACTAAACCTGCCACGTCATCAGCTGCAACTAAGGGCTTTGGACATAAACCTCAATGGCCACTCAAACACTCATGGCATGGGTGTAAAACATACAAATGCAGCACAAAGGAGCCACTCTCAGCCATGGTAACACATCTGGATTTAATTTCATCCATGATATGGTCCAACAAAATGAATGCAAAACATTTTTACAACAGCGAGAAATAATGATTCCCTAATCTAGGGCCAACACAAAAGCACCAGTGAGAAACCCGTGGAGTGCCTAAGGTGCCTTATGCTTATGTTTACAGGTGCTACGTCTTAGTGCCGCCCCATTGCTCGGAGTGGCTTCTGAGACAGTCTGCTGACTCTGCTGTGCTGTTGGCCTCAATGACCTTGGCGGACATCCTCTGGCCAGTGGAGCCTGTGCTGGCCCTGCCTGGGAGGGAGTGACTAGTTCCACAGCTGGCACCTCCCCAGTCATTGCAGCCTCAATGATTGCAATGGTCACTGGCAGAGGAAGCCCCTCTCCAGGAAAGTTGCCACTCTCTCCATGGAGGAAGCCTGACCCTCTGACATGAGGCTCATGGCATCACTCATGCTCTGCATGGACTCCTCTACCATGGACACCAAGCGAAGCACACTCTCATGCAATGCTCCCAGATGCTCCCACACACCCGGCCACATTTCCTGCAGCTGCTGCATCACAGACGATTCCAGAGGCACATCATCATGGCCTGACTCAGCATGTGCCTGGTCCCCTGCAGTCCTCCGGCTGCTGGCACTATCAGAACTCTGTCTCTGCCATCTCCTCCAGTGATTGTTAAGTGCCCTCTCCACTATGCCCTGGGACACTAGCCGATGTTACAATTCCCACCGATGTGCTAGTATCTGCGCTGGTGCCTGCCTGGCAGAAATGGTGCGACGCAGGTGACAGTTCACGGCCCTTAGGTGTGAGAGGGGGCATCTGAAATGGAGTCTGGTCGCCAGCCTCTGATGCTGCTGAAAATAATAACAAGGACAGTGGATCAGTTAGCGTCCACACAGTGACACACTTCATCCCTTTCCCCCTGCTCATTATGCTCTCAACCTTCCAGAACCTAAGGAGATGAACATTGTTGGGGTGGCAAGTAGTCAGGAGGAGCCCAAACATTACAGGCAGATACAGACGGGCTGGTCAGATGGCCCAAGGAATGCCAATTGGAATGTTATGTGGATAAGAGTGAGGTGATGCACTTGGGCAGGACAAACAAGGTACAGGAATACACGAGGAATGGTAGGACCGTGGAAAGTAAGGACGATTAGAGAGACCTTGCTGGGCATGTTGACAGGCCCTTTAAGGTAGCGGGACAGGTGCATAAGATGTTTAAGAAGGTAAATGCCATACTTGCCTTTATTAGCCGAGGAATAGAATGTAGGAACAGGGAGGTCATGTTGCAAGTGCAGAAAACGCTGCCGAGGCCACAGCTATACTGCTGCGTTCAGTTGTGATCAGCGCTTCATGGGAGGGATGTGATTGGAGTGGAAAGAGTGCAGAAGTTAGTGACCAGGATGCATGCTGGGCTGGAAAGTTGGAGTTATGAGGAGATGTAGCATAGACTGGGGTTATTTCCCCTGGAGCAGAGGAGATTGAGGGGTGACATTATTGAGCTTCATAACATCATTAGGGGCATAGATAGGGTCAACAGAAACCAACTTTTCCCCATGGTGGAGGGATAAGTAACCTGGTGGCATTGATTTAAGGTAAGGGTCATGAGGTTGACAGGTAAGCTGATGAGGAACTTTAGGACACAGTAATGTGGGACGCACTGGCTGAAAGGGTGATGGAGGCACAAACCCTCCTAACATGTAATAAGTAATTGAATGTGCAGTTGCAGTGCCATGGCATACAAGGCCATGGGGATTGTGGTCAGAAATGGAATAAGGCGACTTTGGGAGGTGATGGACACGTGCATTTTCAAAGGGCCAAGGGACCTTTGTCTATGACCCACATGTCTGACTCTATCAGTCTGTGAAAGAGCAGTGTTGCTACAATAACGATTCCAACAATCATCAGTGCTTTGGAAGGTGGGAAGACAGAGGGGATGAGGCTGTGGGCCTCAAATACCCAGCCGCTCCACCCAGCCTCACCGACACCTGTGGACCTGGGCGCATGGCGCGTTTCTAGCTCCAGGGCCTCTTGTTCAAAACGGGTCAATGTTATGAGCTGGGCCTGGCCGCCTCCAGTGCGCAAATGCTCAGAGGCACTGTGTGCATTTTTCTCCTGCAAAACAGAGAAGACCATTTATTGGGGCTGATTGCTCATGAACTCTGCATGCACACTTTGCACCCCAACCACAGTGGCCCATCTGAGGCCTCCAGTGCCTCCTGTCCATTCTACTGGTGATGGGTCACAAAAATATAGTTCGACTGCCCCCAACCACCCCCATCAACGGCCACCTTGGACACATTCTGCGTCCATCTCTTTCAGAAACACACGGTCTTCGCTCCCAAGGCAAGGAGGTGCAACTAGGTGTGGCGCCGAGGGTACCAGATGGTTCTTGGCCATGAGGCCTTAAGGCTCCCTTTCCACCATCTCATCACCGCGAATAGGACATGTGTTGGAGTTATGAGTATGGGCCTAGCTGCATCTCCTGCAGGTTGCCCCCAGACTAGTCATGTGCGGCTAAGACCAACACATGGTGCAGGGGAGAACCCATCTTTTCATGAACCATTGAGGCTGATGTAAACAAGGTCACTATCTGCTTGCTCACCCAACATATGGGAAATGCCCAACATCATTCAATGCAGTCACAACAGTAACACTTGGGGTGGTGAAGGGGGGCTTCAAAGGCTAAGGCTACCTGATGGGTTAAATGCCCAAAACCCTTCCAGAGCGCAACAAATTGTTGCAGCGCGTATGGCACTGGACCCAGGTGTGCTGCACCACATCGTGGGAGCTCACCACCTCCGCCACCTCCTCCCAGGCGTGCTTCATCATGTGGGGAGGCCTCCTCCTCCCATCCTGGGGAACCAGCACCACCCGCCGTGCTGCCACCTCCTTAAGGAGGGCAGCAAGGCAATCATCAGAAAAGCGAGGGGCACATTGGCCCCCCCGCTGGCCTACCCTGCAGCCTGCCCTGCTCCTGGGGCAGACCCTGCAGCCTGCCCTCCTCCTCTGCCGTTCCCTCAACACTGACCTGCTGAGCAGAACCCCTGCAGTAGGACCTGCAGCTGGTCATAACGAACAGCCTACAGGAGGCTGCCAGACCTTCTTTTAAACAAACTGCCCACCGCAAAATTCACACTCCCGCTCTCCATGGGAGTTGGAAATACACTGGGCGGGCCTTAATTGGACCGCCTGTGCAAAATGGTGGTGCGGCCCTGATTGCAGGTGGCAATCAGGTCCATGCCCGCCCACGTCAGCACCTGCTCCGTCTGCCCGCCAAACAGAAAATTTTGGCCTATATGTAATATCTCCAATGTTGCAGATGACACAAAGCTGGGTGGGAGGGTGAGCTGTGAAGAGGATGCAGAGATGCTTCAGTGTGATTTGGATAAGCTGAGTGAGTGGGCAAATGCATGGCAGATACAGTATAATGCGGATAAATGTGAGGTTATCCACTTTGGTAGCAAAAACAGGAAGGCAGATTATTATCTGAATGGCTATGAACTGAGAGAGGGGAATGTGCAATGATACCTGGGTGTCCTTGTACACCAGTCGCTGAAGGTAAGCATGCAGGTGCAGCAGGCGGTAAAGAAGGCAAATGGTATGTTGGCCTTCATAGCCAGAGGGTTTGAGTACAGGAGCAGCAATTGTACAGGGCCTTGGTGAGACCACACCTGGAATATTGTGTGCAGTTTTGGTCTCCTTATCTGAGGGAGGCTGTTCTTGCTATAGAGGAAGTGCAGCGAAGGTTTACCAGACTGATTCCTGGGATGGCGGGACTGACATATGAGGAGAGATTGAATCAGTTAGGATTATATTCGCTGGAGTTCAGAAGAATGAGGGGGGATCTCATAGAAACCTATAAAACTCTAATAAGACTAGACAGGGTAGATGCAGGAAGGATGTTCTCGATGGTGGGGGAGCCCAGAACCAGGTGTCACAGTCTGATGATATGGGGTAGACCATTTAGGACTGAGATGAGGAGAAATTTCTTCACCCAGACAGCGGTGAGCCTGTGGAATTCGCTACCAAAGAAAGTAGTTGAGGCCAAAACATTGTATGTTTTCAAGAAGGAGTTAGATATAGCTCTTGGGGTGAAAGGGATCAAAGGATATGGGGAGAAAGACAGAACAGGCTATTGAGTTGGATGATCAGCCATGATCCTAATGAATGGCAGAGCAGGCTCGCAGGGCCAAATTCGTGCTCCTATTTTCTATGTTTCTATATTTCTAATTAATTAGGCAGGAACCAAAATCTTGATTTCCTGATGTCAGGTTGAGTTCATGAGATAAAGTGGATGCTGTGTTAGCAGCAGAATGGCCAATATACTGCCTGGTGACCGGAACCAATTTACCATTCATTTCCGTAGTATGAAAGGACACCAAATTAAGTTCTACCTTCAAGATGAAGTCAGTGGCGCATGAGAAACTTATGCCTCCTGTTTCCCTCTCGCTTAAAAGTAGCATGCACCAGGGGAGGTTGTACAATCTTGAATATGAAGTGAGGTTTAGTCTTTGTCTGATTTAGCAGCACAGGGGACAGGTTTAGGGGAAGATGGATGGTCCGGCAGTGCAAAGGATGAGGGTCGGGGGATGAGGTTGGTGAGTGTGGTGCTCAGGTCCTTAAGAGGTGCAGTAATTTGGTTGGCAAGAGGATGGGGCTGGTGCTTGGTCCTCAAGTTGCAGCGCAACAAGGCACTGCCACATTTGGGGGAGGAGGTATCTGAAGGGAGCCCGGCTCCGGCATTTAGGGTGGTATCCAATGTTGGTGTCCGTTGTCTCATCCTGTGTGTCCAAGGGAGGCAGCTGCACCACACATGGCAGGTCAACAGTCAAGGGAGGGATCTTGAGTTTGAAGCAGGTGAGGTCCAGCTGCAGGGGGAACAGGTCAATCACCTCTGAAGGAGGGTCAAGGGAAAGTGAAGGCAGGTGAAGGATGATGGAGGGAGGCTCTAGCATGATGGCAGGGTGATCAAGGGTAAGGGCGGAAGGGTTGAGAGATAGAAGGTTGAGGGTCAATGGCTCAGGGTCAAGGGTGATGGTTGGATGCTTGATTGAGGGAATATGCAGGCTAATGTTAGGAGATGATCACATAGGGAGGATGGAGGTGGATAGCTTCCTGCTTCCCTTTTTTCCATCTCCTAACTGACTGCATGTAGCTGTTTTTTGAAGAGAAGAGTGCTTTAACTCCTTGTGTGCTGACTCTGAAGTACAGACAAAAGACACTTCTACTCATAAGCTTAAAAAATGAAGAATAAAAGAATGAAGAATAATTCTCAACTTCTGAATGCATTCGCAACAGCACCTACTCGCATATGCACAGATACACTCAAGCAAGAAAAGTTGACTACAAAAGAAGTGGTGCACACTTAGATTTTCTTTAAAAATCCAAAACTTCACTGTTACTCATTCATCTCTCGAGATGGAAACTTGAAATGTTGGTTCACTGAAGAAATGGAGGTTGGAAGTTTTAGGTGATTGATTCACGCTGGCTTACTTGTAGCAGCAGAGTTTTGACTTCACTCCAGTTGAGATGCAGTTGAACCCCTGTAGTGAAAATTTGGTTTTGTTCTTCCAATTGGTAGGTAAAAGGCTAGACCAAAAATTCTGCCTGTTAGTAGATTTCAGTCAGGGCCCTTCCTTTGCTGGGTGAAATCTTTTCCCTCTGAGTCTTCTTGTCTCCCAAACTGACTGACTGAGGCTGCTCTAAAAATATGTATTAATAGATGTTCATTACCACAACCTGGTCTCTGTTTTGTGACCGTAGTTTCGATTCTTTATTTTTTTCGACTTATCTGATTTTCCGACGACAAGAGCAAGGACGCACAATATGTTTTGAGTTTTAGCCATTTTTTCCCCTTGTGTCAGAATGGGTTTCTCCTTACCACCATCCTGTGCAATCCCATTCTTCAGCCAATATATCTGTAGGGCCATTGTGAACTAGCCCCTTCAGGTGCCTGAACAAAGGCAGCCATTAAATCCATAGGAAATATTTATTCCACTTTAATGCCTTCTCAATGGAATATCCCAAAAAATTATTTACATTTTAATATCCTTCCCAGGCAAGCTGGCTAACCTCCAGCCTTGTTTGGGTCCATGTACACTGGCAGACAAGAAAGGAGGTTGCCTGACCTCTCAACTCCATCTTGTTTCAAAGCAGATTGCCCATTCTCCATTTTGTTTTTAAAACTAAAGTGTCCATTTTCCATATATCCATGAGTGTAACTGCATGAGTGTGACAAGGGTCGAATTGGCTGCTAAGAAACTCTTATATTGTTGGATATCAGGTGTTGCTAGGAAACTTTTATCTTGCAAAAGAGCAGATGGCTGTAGGAGGAGACGATTTTGGGATGGGAAGAGTAATGGGTGTGAGCTCTTGGTCAACAGCAGCTGTTCTAGGAATGAACGGCATGTCAACATAGGTGCTCACATCATTGCCTGCCTTCTTCACACAGTTCACTTTGTGGATTTCCAATGAGTCTCATATATTCAATCTTATTACAACCTCGAGGGGTGGAGGAGAGGATTCACCAGAGGAGGGCTGTGGTCACACAACTACATAGGCCATAAGGCCATCAGCCAGCAGCAGCTGAGTGGGAGGGAAGTCAGGAAGGATCCAACCAGGACCATTTCCATCACTGAAGAGCATTGTCACTTCAGTGTATGTTCAGAATGTGCACCAACTACCTCAGAATGTCTGACAGACAATGTGGGAGATGGCTAAATCTTTCTCGGGAAGGGATTACTGGCCCTCTGTGCTCCAATGATAAGACCTTGAGCCCTTCAGCTTTGGAGTCATTCACCCTCAAGGTAACTGCGGCCCTAAACTACGACACCAGTGGCTCATTCCCAGATTCCACAGAAGGATATGTGTGTGGCATTTCTCAGGCTGCATCACATAGGTGCATAAGGGAGGTGACCAATGCCCTGCTTTGGAAGGGCCAACAAATTCAACAGATTCTCAACAGATGTTGAAAACTGGGCTGCTAGAGCAGTTGGCTTTGGGGCCATCGAGCAGTTCCCACAAGTATAAGGTGTACACATGTGGCTAACAGGGCTCCATGAGAACAGCCAGCTACATTTGTAACTCAGAGGGAGTTTCATTCCCTTAATGCTCAAGTTGTCTGTGACCATCAGAAAAGAATTATGCAGGTGTGTGTCTGTTTCCCAAGGAGCTCCAATCACACATATATCTTAAGGATCTTCCAGTTGCCACAGTTACTTAAGGGCCCTGCCAAAGTGCAGGGTTGGATCCTGGACTTGCTCATGACACCAGTATGTCATCCCTAAAGCTGTGTGCAGAGACATTACAAAGATAATCACAGAGTAGACCATAGGATTGCTCAAAATGTCCTTCCGACGCTGTGACTGGTCCAGCGGAGCTTTACATTATATGCTACAGAGGGTGTGTAGGATTGTTAGATCTAGCTCTTGGGGCGAAAAGGATCAAAGAATATGGGGAGAAAGCGGGAGCAGGCTATTGAGTTGGATGATCAGCCATGATTATAATGAATGGCAGAGCAGGCTCGAAGGGCGGAATGGCCTACTCCTGCTGCACGCTTCTATGTTTCTATGTTTCTAAGTCTCCCAGATGCCAAAGCCATGCAGAGAAATGCCAGCGCTGTAGGAACAACCTCATCCTCAATCATTTTGACACGAAAGATGCACCTACCTGACCACCGTTTCCTCGCCTGCAAACCTTTGCCTGCCCCAATTGTGTGCTCACATCATCCAGCCATCATCTGCAGCTGCCATATGTCCTCAAGCCCCCTAGAAGACCAAGGGGAGTGGATTGTTCTCACATGGGATGAAAAGAGATGACTCCTCCACCAAGGATACCGACTTTGCACTGACACTCGTCAATGAATCTATCATGAACAATCTCTCTGCTCCTTGCCCACATTGTCAAAGCCATAATTGCATGAGCAGCACATCGCTTCTCGTGCTCATCAGTGACTTCAGCCAATCTCCTTGGCAAGTCATTTATGGGGAAACCAGCAGATGCTACATGTGCAACCAAGTCACATTGTCTTGAGAATACAAATCGCGCCACACACATTGCCACCACCTTCACCTTGTTGCCTACACAGGTGAGATTTCCCTCAATCCCCTTCATTCAGCAACAACTGCCAAACATAAAGTATAATAGTACAAATGCCCTCTGAAGGAGCACACCCAATAAATGCTCAATAGTCAAATGAACAAAATATACTGTGATATCTATACACAAGTGCTCACCATAACAGTACCTCAGCACCCAGACCACCATTCTGACATCCATAATGATTAATTTTCCTTTTACAGCCACTATACCTTGTTTCGGTCCCGACATCAGCAGCTGATGAGGAGGCAGAGTGCTGAGGGCAATGCCCTGCCGTGTGATTGCACATGGGATAGATGCTGCCACATGCACTTACAAGTTGCATTGTGATTACATGCATGGCGGCTCCTGACACGTAAATGGAAGCGGCGTCCACTTCTTGTCCTGCTGTCAGGAGCTGTGCTCTTCTTGTTAAGCTCTGCCCCTGTGGTGGGGCTTGAACCCAGAGCTACTGTCTCAGAGGCTGGGTCTCTGCCTACAACACCCACTGTATATTTGTGTGCATGAGAGTGTGTGTATATTTTTGTATGTGTGTACATATGTGTATTTGCTTGTGTTCACCCTCCTCCCCTTATTCTATTTTTTAAAATGCTCATGGTCAATGTCTCCTAGTTGCGATGATGATCTACACTCAATGCGTTAACTTGTCTGCTTCTCTCCACAGATGCTACCTGACCTACAGTGTGTTTCCAGCACCTTCTGCTTTCTGTTTAAGATAAGTTTGGCTTTGTTCTTGTTGCAGATTGAATTGTACATGGCAAAAGCTGCAGCAGGTGCTTGAGACTCAGGCAATTTTTGTTTAGCTGCTCATTAACATTCCACGTGATCATCTCCTCGTATTGTTACGTTTAACACAAGTAATTGACAGCATTCTTTTCAAAGAAATCAAAGTATAACACGTGTAGTTTTCCATGTAGTTTCATTCTGGCAGAAACACAGTGAGTTCATACCATCCATGTTTAATAATTCATTCTGAAGAACGGTTTCATCCAAAGAAATTGTTGCTTGCCAAGAGATGGTTAGCAGTAGTTTTCTGAATAAAGCCTATGAACCAACTGTGCACCAATTGCAGCTAGGAACATGCACAAGCAATCCTGGAAGAATCAGTGGGTGTAATAGCTCAAAGCACTTTACGAGCATCAATCTACAGCCTCGCCTGGTCCTAACTCTGTAACTTTACCCAAGCCTATGTCAGCTGTGGTTCAGTTGGTTGTACACTGCTGCAGAGTCAGAATATTATAGGTTCAAGCCCCACTCCAAGTCCAGTACCAAGATCTAGGCTGACAGTGCAATACTGAGGTAATGCTGCACTGTCAGGGGACCTGTCTTTTGGATGAGACATCAAATCAAGACCCTGCCTGCCCTCGTGGGTGGATGGAAAAGAATCCCACAGCACTATTTTGTAAAAAAGCTTTATCCCCGTTGCCTGAAAAAAAACACACTGCATGGTCAGCGTGTGTTACGACTGTGATGAGAGCAGTGCACAGTTTCTCTAGCCCCACTACTCCACACCATTAGTGTAACTGTTTAATTCACTCACCAAAATGGCCAATTATTTACCTTCGCTACTGTTAGACTCAGAATAAAAGAGATTTTAACCAGGCTTCTTTCAATAAACTCAGAATGATTGGTTTATTATAAAGTGAATCTTCTTTTTAAAAATAAGTTGCAGGAACTGGTTAACACATAATTTGTAACTGGAAGTGTAACTATCGATCCCTCATAAAATTCCCCAGCACACACACAGACACATACACATACAAACAAGGGGCAACCAAATAGCGTCTCTACAGAGATGGGCAGCTGATGAAAAAAAAACTTTGTAAAAGGATCAGGTTTGCAGGGCTCTGATGTTGTCGATCTGGTAAGGATGGGTCACTAGTCCCAGTAGATGTCTGGAGTTCTCAACAATGGAGCTTCAGTGTGGAGAAAAATAGAGCCAAACCAATCCTTCTCGTCTCAGCCTCTTGGATTTCCAAATGCAGACAAGTTTCTCTGATATGAGGATTCCTAGGCGGCTACTGATAATCACATTGAATTTCAAGCAAGGTAAGAAGACTGTGAGCTAGGCAGCTTTTCCCCTTCTCAGTTCCACCCCAACTGAATTCAAAACAACAAATTCAAAACATAAAGCCCCTCTGTTAGGTGATCTCCAGTACATCATCAGGCCTTTGCTTTTAAAAACAGTTTTTCTTTTCATCAATTAATGTGACTGCTAAGCAAATAGCTCTCCTCCACAATTTCCATGCTGGTCCTTTAGCTGAGGTCATGTGATTTCTTGGAACAGGCAAGCTTACTCCAGTCCAAGATGAACTTATGACCTTATCAAAAAAAAATCTCCAGGTCAACTCCCAAATGTTCAAGTAATGCGATGTCCTTCCAAATATTAAACAAATGCACAAGGTTCTGCATTCATGTCCCTTTCCAAGACTTAAGCACAAAAATAAAGGCTGACTGTGCAGTGCTGGGTAGGGATGGAGGTAATGCCTTTTGGATAAAACTTTACACTGAGACCCCAACTACCTGGTGGATGCAAAAGTTCCCATGGCACTATTTTGCTAGAGCAGGGGAGTAATCCCTCATGTCCTGGCCAATACTTATTCCTCAATCAATGTCACTAAAACAGTTTATCTGGTCTTTATCATGTTGCTGTTTGCGGGAGTTTGCTGTGCACAATTTGGCTGCTGCGTTTCCAACATTCCAACAGTGACTGCACTTCAAAAAGTGCTTGAATGGCTGGAATGCACTTTCAGATGTCTGGTCATCATGAAAAGAATTATATAAGTGCGAGTCTTCCTTTTTTCTCAGAATGCTTTTTTGTGGGATCTCGCTGTGTGCATATTGGCTCTTGTGGGCAGAATTTTTCACTTGGTGTGCGGGCGAGCGCCCAACGCGCTCAAGTGTAAAATAGCGCGTGATGACGGTGGACGAGCATCCGGATGTCTATGCGCACTCACGCGATATTTTGGTCGGCAGGTGGGTGCTAAATTCGGAAGAGGGCCCACCGACAGTTAAGAGGGCTGATGATGGCGCAATTAACTGGGGTTTTTAGCTGCCCAATGGCGCTTGGTGAGCAGGCGAATCAGCCAGGCACCTTTGCATTTTTCAGGAAATCTCATCCAAGGGCGTCATTAAATATAAAAAAAAGTTTACTCAGAATTTTCATGTTGTATACGTTCAGGTGATTGTTTCCGATGCATGGGCATTTTTTTCCCGTTTTTTAAAAACCTTTATTTTGTGTATTTAAATTTTTCAGCTCCCTGAGGCAGCTCTCCGCCTTCAGGGAGCTTTCATTCCACGCTCCCCCACCCCCACCCCCATGCTGACTTCAGCGCATGTCCTCCTTCCACCCCCAGCCTAGGGAGCACTGATCGTATCAGCCCGCACTTCACGCTGGCTGGCCAATTACGGGTCTGCTCCCGGGCCTGCAGATCACACCTGCCCACCGAGCTGAAACTTCAGGCCTGTGTTTCTTACATTACAACAATGTCTACGCTTCAGAAGAACTTAATTGGCTGTAAAGTACTGTGGGGCATCAAGTTGCTATATAAATGCAAGTCTTTCTTCTTTAACAGTCCAGATCCAAAGGTCTTCCGACTTGGGACTCCCGCGTATCCCTTCTTCCTGACAGATTGAGCTTTTAACCATCTTGACCCACTTTGTGAATTAACCTCCATGAAACTCTCTGCCTTGTTTGCCTCTCTTTGCCATTAAATAGTTATTGAGACCTACCTGCTTGACAGCACCTTCAGCCAACTCCTTTAAACTCTGCACCACATGGTCTATCTCTCCTGAGGGAAGGTTGTTAAAGGTGCTAGACAAACATAAGCTGTTAAAGTGGTTGAAAAAGAGTGAAATTTAAATGCTATTAACAAATCAAAGCTGCTCTCTTAACTGTCATTAGGAAAACAACATGCAGAAAGATTGTTGTTTCTTTCTGTTTTATTTGCAATGTGCAATACAATATTATATATATATAGTATAAAACAGATAGTGTATACAAAATGGGCAAATATATTGGCTGTAGTACAGAGTGCACAAGTAATCATTATGTAGAATCTCCCCATCCTCAATGATGGAGGAGCCCAGCACATCGGTGCAAAAGATAAGACTGAAGCATTCCGCAACAATCTTCAGCCAGAAATGCCGAGTAGATGACCCATCTCGGCCTTCTCCGGAGGTCCCCAGTATCATAGGTGCCAGTCTTCAGCCAACTTGATTCATTCCACATAATATCAAGAAATGGCTCAAGGCACTGGATACTGCAAAGGCTATGGGCCCTGACAATATTCCAGCAATAGTACTGAAGACTTGTGCTCCAGAACTTGCCGCGCCCCTCGCCAAGCTGCTCCGGTACAGCTACAACACTAGCATCTACCTGGCTATATGAAAAATTGGACAGGTTTGTCTTGTACACAAAAAACAGGACATATCCAAACTGGCCAATTACCGCCCCATCAGTCTACTCCAGATCATCAGTAAAGTAATGGAAGGAGTCATCAACAGTACTATCAAGTGGTGTTTGCTTAGCAATAACCTGCTCATTGATGCCCAGTTTTGATTCTGCCAGGGCCACTCAGCTCCTGACCTCATTGCAGTCTTGGTTCAAACATGGACTAAAGAGTTGAACTCCAAACATGAGGTGAGAGCGACTGCCCTTGACATCAAGGCTGCATTTGACTAAGTGTAGCATCAAGGAGGCCTAGCAAAACTGGAGTCAATGGGAATCAGGGGGAAAACTCTCCATTGGTTGGAGTCATACCTAGCACAAAGCATGATGGTTATGATTGTTGGGAGTCAGTCATACTCTCCACTTGCCTGGATGAGTGCAGGTCCCACAACAGTCAAGAAGCTGGATACCATCCAAGACAAAGCAGCCCATTTGATTGGCACCACATTCACAAGCATTCAGTGCCTCTACCACCGACGCACAGTAGCAGTTTACCATTCACCAAGGCTCATTAGACAGCACCTTCCAAACCCATGACCACTACCATCTAGAAGGACTAGAACAGCAGATAGATGAGAATGCCACCACCTGGAGGGTCTCCTCCAAGTCACTCACCATCCGACCTTGGAAATATTTTACAGTTCCTTCACTGTCGCTGGGTCAAACACCACAGGAACTGCAAAGGTTCAAGAAGGCAACTCACCATCACTTTCTCAAGGGCAGCCAGGGATGGGCAATAAATGCTGGCCTAGCCAGTGAAGCCCACATCCCATGAATGAATAAAAAAAATGTGTCTAATGATGAGAACGTCAGGTGAGCTCAGACCACCATATAAAACTAAACCTTGCTGGGATGTGGGTTGCAGCAATGTTTCAACAATAACTTGTATTTCTATTGCACCTGTAATGTAGTAAACATCCCAAGGGTCTTTAAGGAGCATTATCAAACAATAGTTGTCATCGAGACACATAAGGAGATATTAGGACAGGTGACCAAAAACCTGGTCAAAGAAGTAGGTTTTAAGGTGTGTCTTAAAGGAGAGGAGGGTGTAGCGAGGCAGAGAATCTTAGAGAGGGAATTCCAGAGCCTGGGGCTCAGATTGGTGAAGACATGGCTGCCAGTAGTGGAGCTTGTAGTGATGTAATGGGCATGATGACCCTGGCAGTAACTGCCAGAGACCTGGATGCAAGCGGCCCAGAATGCAGTCACTGAGTACCGGATCTGGAGGTAGCAGCATTGGTAGGTAATTCTCGGTGTGACCAAACAGCCCTTTTATAGGATCACATTGTTCAGTGCAAAATGAGGAGAACACTAGAAAAAGAAGTCCCCTTGACATTGCCTGTCCCCATTAACTAAACCAGATTATCTTGCCTGGTTGGTCTTTCATTCACAATCAAAATCAAAATCAAGAGTCAAGGAAGCCTTTAGGATGGTGCATGAATTGAAAGGGAGCTGATGGTGTTTCTATACTTATGTTGTGCTTGTTCTTCTCAGTGGTAGAGGTTATAGTTTTGAAAGTTGCTGCCAAAGAAACCTTGATAAATTGCAGCAATGTATCTTGTAGATGGTACATGCTACTGCCACTGTGCATCTATGGTGGAGGGAGTGAATGTTTAAGGTGGTGATGGGATGCAGATCAAGTGGGCTGCTTTGTCCTGGATGGCATCGAGCTTCCTGAGTGTTGTTGGAGATGCACTCAACCAGGCAAGTGGAGAGTATTCCACCACACCCCTGACTTGTGCCTTGTAGATAACTTTGGCAAATCAGAAGGTGGCTTCGTCAGTACAGAATTTCCAGCCTTTGATATGCAGTGTAGTTACAGTGCTACCATGTTTATGTGGCTGGTCCAGTTATGCTTCTGGTCAATGGTAATCCCAGAATGTTAATGTTGGGGGATTAAATGATGGTAATGCCGTTAAATGTCAAGAGGAAGAAATGTTCGTTGGCTGGGGCTTGTTGGACCTGAAGGATCCTTACCACTTTCCCCGCCACGAAAATTTCTGAAATGCTCGGGCTGAGGTGACGGAAAACTTCAATTTGGAGCTGTCCTCTCGATTAACTGCTTGGTGAAACCAGATTGCTATAACCTTCTGATCCAGAAAGAGGGACTGGGCCAAACAACAAAATGCTTCGGATGGTGCAAATCTGAAATGAAAGCAGAAAATAAGCCCAGTTCTGCACACCATTGGGGCTCACAAAGCTGCAATTGACTAAGAGTACGATGAACTGAATTTTCTTTTGCGTCCAGTGATAGAAATCAAGCATTGTCAGGGTGTTAGGCTTACCACCACATTCATGCCTCAGTATAGCTTTTCCTCAGTCTTTCCCAGCTGTGAAGATGGCTGACCACTCCTTTACTGCCAAAACAACAGAATCAGGAGGCAGAAACGGGAAACCAGCCCAATTTCCATGCCCAAGCTTTCACCATTACTATCGCTGACCCGAGAAAGCGCCCAAACACCAGGACACCAGCAGGAGGCTGGTTGATTGTCTGATTGGAGGGAGGGGCCCACAGGTGGTGACTAATTCTCTGATTGGAGGGAGGGGCCCACAGGTGGTGACTAATTTTACAATTGGAGAGAGGGGCCCACAGGTGGTGACTAATTCTCTGATTGGCCAAAGGGGGTCAGGTGGTGACTAATTCTCTGATTGGCCAAAGGGGGTCAGGTGGTGACTAATTCTCTGATTGGAGGGAGGGGCCCCACAGGTGGTGACTAATTCTCTGATTGGACGAAGGGCTCAGGTGGTGGTTAATTCTCTGCTTGGAGGTAGGGGGTCCAAAGATGGTGACTAATTCTCTGATTTCAGAGGTTTTGTCTTACACAGTTTTACCATGATGTCCAATCCTGTTGCACTGAAAGCATTGAGCTGACATGACATTGATCTCACCTGTCGGGGTGCGTTTCTCCACAGCGTTGGCATGGTCCCTCTGCTGGCCGGTTTGGGTATTACTTTCCCTGGCCTGGAGTGTCTGTGCCTTTGTTGTTTAACTTGCTGGACTGTGGATTGGCCTCTGCACCATGGTTTATTTTCTCCCCTTAAAATGGCTCTGGGTTCTTCACAGAATTCTGACTGCCTAAATATCTGGATTGCCTTTTCCAGGGTTAGATCTGCCTTTGCTTGCATGAGATCAAAGAGTCTGTCATCTGCTATTATCACTATTCTGACTCTAATGAGTTCAAATTTTAAATCTCCATATTTGTAACCTTCTGTACAGATGATGGATGAATTAATCAACAAGTTCACCTGGCTACTGGACTTGCTTGTTAATGGTAGCTCTTTCAAGTGTTTTCCTGCTTCTTAGACTAAAATAAACTTCAAATGATTTTCACACTTCTTAGCAGATGATTCATTGATTTCCTGTCATGCAATAATGTCATCCACAATTGGGCCTACTAAGTAAAGCAGTATGTTAACCTGCTCTGCTTCTGACGTTTTGTCTAAACCTAAAGTGATGCTGTATCTTAGGAATCTTTTCCTCCAGAGTGCCTAATTATGTGATTGATCTGGGCCTTAGGTTAGTCCAGATTGCTTTGGAAATATGGGCCAAGATTTTATTGCCTTGTCGTGGCAGGGGGCAGGGCTGTAAAATTCAGCAATCTATTCTAAACTCCATTGACTTTGACGGGACCACAAAACCCCGCTGTTGTAAAATTCCACCCATGGAATTCTGATATATGATTAAATTTTTTAAAGTGTAGGTTCTGCTTTAGGAGCTTCTGAATTTCAACATGGCATCGCCATTCACTTGGAGACAAAGGGATTTCCCACATTTGGTGAGCTCTGCTACAATGGCGATCGCGCTCAGCTTGAAAACTTTTTTTCACCAATGGCTGCCTGGAACGGTTCCCACCAGAGTTCTCTTTCTTCAGCATTTTTGTCAGATCCTGGCTTTTGCTTTCTCTCAGCTGAGTTTAGAAATCACAATTCTCCTGAAATATTTAATTAATTTTTTCTTCTATTTCGGAGCAATCTCAGATGCCACGTGTTCAGGTGTAGACTAGGGGATCAGGTTTTAGCGATGGGTTTTTTCAAACTTCACTTCTGACTCTGAATTATTTAAAAGGTTTCTCAGGACTCGCTGTAGCCTGGAGTTTTGAAAGATTTAGCTCACCTCTGCTTGGTCTGCTGACTGTGTGCTGGGATTTAAAGCTAAACTTCCAAAGGAGATTTAATGGAATTTTCTGCTGCAGTAGGGGACTCTAAATCTCTGCCTTCAGCTGCCAAGCCTTCCTTTGGAACTTTTTCCTGATGAGTTTTCCTCTGCACCTCTGCTTCTGGAGCTTCTTTTCAGGTCAGAATGCTTTGTAAAATTTTTCCTCAGTCTTTCAGGATTTTAGTTTTTCTCCACATTTTTTGCAAGGTTTTGTTTTTTTCCGCAAGCTGCCACCATGTTGTAGAGTGGTGGTTACAATTCGGTAGATCTGAAGAAGTCTTGGTAGTCATACATAGGTTAACTATAAGTCTTCATTAACTCTTAGAACTATTTACAAATATACATTGAAGAGTACAAGCCAGGAGCTGTCTCTATGCTTGCTGGTACACACGGTTCTGTGCAACACTCAACTGACCCTGGGTCTCGGTCATGTGCTCTCTTATATCACTATGTGGGTGGCGCTGTGCTCAGTCCCACATTAACCTTATATGTGCTAGACCCTTATACTACATAGTGGACCTACTGAACACACAACATCTTTTTTTCATTATTTGTTCATGGGATTTGGGTATTGCTGGCTAGGCCAGCATTTATTGCCCATCCCTAATTGCCCTTGAGAAGGTGGTAGTGAGCTGCCTTCTTGAAACACTGCCATCCATGAACTGTAGGAACACCCACAATGCTGTTAGGGAGGGTGTTCCAGGATTTTGACCCAGTGACAGCGAAGGAATGACAATATATTTCCAAGTCAGGATGGTGTGTGACTTGGAGAGGAACTTGCATGTGGAGGTGTTCCCATCTATCTGCTGCCCTTGGTCTTCTAGATGATAGAAGTCACAGGTTTGAGACGTGCTGTTGAAGGAGCCTTGGTGAGTTGCTGCAGTGCACCATGTAGATGGTACACACTGCTGCCGCTGTGGTGAGAAGGTGGTGGAGGGAGTGAATGTTGAAGGTGGTGGATGGCGTGCCAATCATGCGGACTGCTTTGACCTGGATGGTGTCAAGCTTCTTTAATTTTGTTGGAGCTGTACTCATCCAGACAAATGGAGAGTAAACCAAAAAAAGTTGACCAAAAAATGAATAAATCTTTGTGTGTAAACTAGCAAGTAAAACAACAACGGACAGTAAGAGTTTCTTTAAATATATTAAAAGGAAGATAGAGGCCAAAATGAACACTGAAGAATGAAGCTGGGGAAATAATAATGGGGAACAAGGAAATGGCAGAGGAGTTGAATAAATACTTTGCTTCAGTCTTCATGACAGAAGAGACCAGTATCGTTCCAAAAATACTAAATAATCAAGGGGCAAAAGTGGGAAGGAAATAAATACAGTAACTGGAGAAAAAGTAGTAGGGAAACTAATGGGGCTAAAGGCTGATAACTCCCTGGACCTGATGGGTTACATCCTAGGATAGTAAAGGAAGTAACTACAGAGATAGTGGATGCACTGGTAGTAATCTTCAAAGAATCTTTAGATTCTGGAACAGTCCCAGAGGATTGGAAAACTGCCAATGTAAAGCGCTTATTCATAAAGGGAGGGAGACAAAAAACAGGTAACTATAGGCCAGTTAGCTTAACATCTGTCATTGGGAAAATGTTAGTCTATTATAAAGGATGTAATAGCAGAACATCTAGAAATGCATAATCTAATCAAGCAGAGACAACATGGCTTCATGAAGGGGAAATCATGCCTGACAAATTTATTAGAATTCTTTGAGGAGAAAGGGGAACAGTAGATGTAATATATTTGGATTTCTGAAAGACATTTGATAAGGTACCACATATAAGGCTACTTAATAAGATAAGAGCTCATGGTATTGGGGGTAGTATGTTAACATGGATAGAGGATTGGCTAACTAATAGTAGACAGAGAGTTGGGATAAGGAGGCCATTTTCCGGATGGCAAAATGTAACTAGTGGAGTGCCACAGGGATCAGTGCTGGGGCCACAGTTAATTACAATACATATTAATGACTTGGATGAGGGAAATGAATGTACTATCACCAAGTTTGTAGACGACACAAAAATAGGTGGGAAGGCAAGTGGTGATGTTGACACAAAGAGTCTACAGAGGGATATAAACAGGTTAAATGAGTGGGCAAAAAACTTGGCAGATGGAATATAATGTGGGAAAATGTGAGGTTATGCACTTTGGTAGGATAAATAGAGGAGCTGAATATTATTTACATGGAGAAAGACTTCGGAAAGCTACAGCACAGAGGGGTTTGGGGGTCCTTGTGCATGAATCACAAAAAGCTAACATACAAGTTCAACAGGTAATAGAGAAGGCGAATGGAATGTTGGCCTTTATTTCAAAGGGAATGGAGCATAAAAATAGGGAAGTCTTGCTAAAACTATACAAGGCACTAGTTAGACCACACCCAGAATACTGTGAACAGTTTTGGTCACCTTATCTAAGGAAAGATATACTGGCATTGGAGACAGTCCAGAGAAGATTCGTTAGGTTGATCCCAGGTATGGAGGGATCTGCTTATGAGGAGAGATTGAGTCGGTCGGGCCTATACTCATTGGAGTTAAGAAGAATGAGAGGCGACCTTATTTTAACATAAGATTCTCAGGGGGCTTGGCAGGATTGATGCTGAGAGGGAGAGTCTATGACGAGAGTTTGCCTATTTAAGACAGAGATGAGGAGAAATTTCTTCTCTCAGATGGTAGTGAATCTGTGGAATTCTTTACCGCAGGGGGCTGTAGAGGCTGGGTCATTAAATATATTCAAGGCTGAGATAGACAGGTTTTCAGTCAGTAAGGGACATAACGGTTATGGGGAAAAAGCAGGAAAGTGGAGTTGAGGATTATCAGATCAACCATGATCCCGTAAAATGGCGAAGAAGACTTGATGGGCCGAATGGCCTACTTCGGCTCTAATGTCCTCTGGTCTTATGGAGTATTCCATCATACTCCTGACTTGTGCCTTGTAGATGGTGGACAGGCTTTGGGGAGTCAGGAGGGAAGTTATTCGTCACAGGATTCCTAGCCTCGGACCTGCTCTTGTAGCCACAGTATTTATATGGCTAGTCCAGTTCAGTTTCTGGTCAATGGTAACCCCAGGATGTTGATAGTGAGTGATTCAGTGATGGTAATGCCATTGAATGTCAAAGGGTGATGGTTAGATTCTCTTGTTGGAGATGGTCACTGCCTGGTACTTGTGTGGCATTAATGTTACTTGCCACTAGTCAGTTCAAGCCTGGATTTTGTCCGGGTCTTGCTGCAATTGGACATGGACTGCTTCAGTATCTGAGGAGTCATGAATGGTGCTGAACATTGTGCAAGAGAACATGCCCACTTTTGACCTTAGGCTGGAGGGAAGGTCATTGATGGAATAGCTGAAGATGATTTGGCCTAGGACGCTATGCTGAGGAACTCCTGCAGTGATGCTCTGGAGCTGGGATAACTGACCTCCAACAACCACAACTACCTTCCTTTGTACTAGGCATGACTCCAACCACTGGAGAGATTTCCTCCTGGTTCCCATTAACTCCAGTTTTGCTAGGCCTCCTGATGCTATACTCGGTCAAATGCTGCCTTGATATAAAGGGCAGTCACTCTCACCTCACCTCGGGAGTTCAGCTCCTTTGTCCATGTTTGGACCAAGGCTGTAATGAGGTCAGATGCTGATTGACCCTGGCAGAATCCAAATTGAGCATCAGTGAGCAGGTTATTACCGTGCAAGTGCCACTTAATAGCACTGTTGATGACATTTTCCATCACTTTGCTGATCACCAAGAGTAGACTGATGGGGCAGTAATTGGCTGGGTTGGACTTTTCATGCTTTTTGTGCACAGGACATACCTGGGCAATTTTCCACATTGCCGGGTAGATGCCAGTGTTGTAGCTGTACTGGAACAGCTTGGCTAGGGGCGCGGCAAGTTCTGCAGCACAAGTCTTCAGTACTATTGCCGGAATATTGACAAGGCCTATAGCCTTTGCAATATCCAGTGCCTTCAGCCGTTTCTTGATATCACCTGGAGTGAATTGAATTGGCTGAGGGCTGGCATCAGTGATGTTGGAGACCTCTGGAGGAGGCCGAGATGTACCATCCACTTGGCACTTCTGGCTGAAGGTTGTAGCAAACGTTTCAGCCTTATCTTTTCCACTGATGTGCTGGGCTCCCCCATCATTGAGGATAGGGATCTTTGTCGTGCTCCTCCTCCAGTGATTGTTTAATTGTCCAGCACCTTTCACGACTGGATGTGGCAGGACTGCAGAGCTCAGATCTGATCCGTTGGTTGAGGGATCGCTCAGCTCTGTCTATCACCTGCTGCTAATGCTGTTTGGCACACAAGTAGTCCTGTGTTATAGCTTCACCATGTTGAAACCTCATTTTTAGGTACACCTGGTGTTGCTCCTGGCATGCCCCCCTGATTGAACCAGGTTTAAAGGTAATGGTAGAGTGGGGGATATGTGGGGCCATGAGGTTACAGATTGTGTTCGAGTACAATTCTGCTGCTGCTGATGGCCCACAGCACCTCATGGATGCCCAGTCTTGAGTTGCTAGATCTGTTTGAAATCTATCTCATTTAGTATGGTGGTAGTGCCACACAACACCAATGGAAGGTATCCTCAACGTGAAGGCAGGACTTCATCTCCATAGCAACTGTGCCGTGGTCACTCCTACCAATACTGTCATGGACAGATGCATCTGCGCAGGCAGGTTGGCGAGGATGGGGTCAAGTATGTTTTTCCCCTCACCACCTGCCACAGACCCAGTCTAGCAGCTATGTCCTTTAGGCCTCAGCCATCAGTGGTGCTACCAAGCCACTCTTGGTGGTGGACATTGAAGTCCCCCACCCAGAGTACGTTCTGCACCCGTGCCACCATCATGAATTAGTACTCCTCCATGCTGAACACCACTTGGAGGAAGCACTGATTCATCAGCTGAGGGAATGCAGTGCATTATCAGCAGGAGGTTTCCTTGCCTGTGTTTGATGCCATGAGACTTCATGAGGTCCAGAGTTGATCTTGAGGACTCCCAGGGCAACTTCCTCTCAACTGTACCAGTCAGTGGGACAGGACATACCCAGGGATGCTGATGCCAATGTCTGAGACATTATCTGAAAGATATATGATTCCGTGAGGATGACTATGTTATGTCAAGCTGTTACAGCAGGTAAGGCAATTAAGAGTCACATGTAGGCCAGATGACAGATTTCCTTCCCTAAAGGTCATTAGTGAACCAGATGGGTTTTTCCCAACAATCAATGATGGTTACCATTTTTACTGAATTCAAGTTCCACCATCTGCCATGGCGGGATTTGAAACTGGGTCCCCAGAGCATTACCCTGGGTCTCTGGATAATTAGTCCAGTGACAATACCATTACACCACCACCTCCCCTACATACCACAAGTTTATAAATCACTGTTTTGAGAGGTCTAATAACCCCAGAACCCAGTTGAAGAAGAGAATTCCTGATCTCTACTAAACTTTGTGTGGAAAAAGTGCTTCCTGAATCTCATCTTAAATAGCAATCTCTCATTTGAAGATCATGCTTCCTTGTTCCGGATTCTCCTACCAGTTTCTCTGAACGTACCCTAGCAAATGTTTTTATCACTAAATATACAAATATGTTAAGCATTTGTCCGACACCATTATATGACACAATTTTCACAATCATTTCTTTCAGAAATGCAACTAAAATGTTTCCTCCAAGCCAATATATTGATTCCAGTAAGAATGTATTTTTTCACTCATTGTAAAATATGCTTTTTACATTGTACTGTAAGTTTATTAACAAGTGGTTTAATCTCAGACTGAAGAACTCCTCAGCCCTTTCCTTACTAAGTGTGCAACTACATTAGAAACCAGTCTGGGAATCAGATATTCCCTTTATACTGTCCTTTTGATGTAATAATGAAACTGGCATCTGGTACAGTCTGCTTCTTTCTCTTTCAAATTGTGAAAAGTTTTGAACTCCCTTCTCTGAATGCATCTGGCTCAAAGGATCAGTCCCATCGGGGGGAATATTTGCACTGGGGATGAATTTGGCTGAAGTTGAGCGTAAATAGGCCATCAGCTCCCACATCAGCCTCCTTGTTGGCCAGCCTGACATTGTCTGCCTCAGATGGCTAACAATTAATTTTCCACAGCGTTCGCCTATTCCATGTCATCATGAGAAAAACAGCTCTACCCTGTGATGTCAGCGCACTGAAGAGGTATAAAGGCTGTGCAGTAATGCACGTGTGTGGCACAGAATGCGATGAGCTGAATGGAAGTGGAGACACCCCATGCAGAGATCTTGTCATGTAAATGGGAAACACTCTTGCATTTTGCCAGAAGGAGCCAGTGCAAACAATATAATCGAAGACGTCAAAGGCATTTGCTCTGCTCGAAAACACATTCGTTTGGGGAGCTGATGAACTCAGTGCTCCCGAAAGGTTTCTTTTGCTGGAATTCTTCTATTCAGATAAAATGCCATTAATTTCATTGTTCATTTCTTTTTGTATGCCTGCCACATACATTTTATTTCATATATTAATATTTATCGGAAAGCTAAGCACATTCTAA
Source organism: Carcharodon carcharias (assembly GCF_017639515.1). NCBI lineage: Eukaryota > Metazoa > Chordata > Chondrichthyes > Lamniformes > Lamnidae > Carcharodon > Carcharodon carcharias. The sequence goes on from NC_054467.1 coordinate 227,985,217, forward strand.
CGCAAAGCATTTTCTTTTAATCACTACAATGATGGGAATTTGATTTTTATCTCCTTTTTTTAAAGAAATTCCTTCACAAAAAAAAATTAACAACTTCAAAAGAATCCCCTCCCCACTTCCCCCGCCCAAGTAAAATCTGAAGGTTCATTTGCTTAATAGGCTGGCATCTGTTTGTTTATAGATTTGCATTTGATTAACCTGTGGGCTTTGATACAGGTCACTGTTCCCATGGGCTGTCGATCCTGTGAAGGACAAATCTATTCGAAATGCAGGCCTGTGCACTTCACCCTGGTTGATCCTTCCCATCAGAGTGAGAATCCGGTTGCCATGACGCTCGCCCCCACTGCAAGTGCTGAGACCATTTATAGCGTGTGACAGGACACATTTCACGTGAAACTTTCCCCTGTTATTACTGTTCCGCATTGGGCTGGAGCCCAGAATTTGGGAGTCTCCCAAGACCCCTTACATTTAGATGGAGCTCAGCAATATTTATCCAGAATAATAAAATGCAATAACAATCAGTCAAAGTTAAAATCTTATTGGGTAATTTAACGGCTGAGGCATAGGGAAGCGACAGATGTATACAGATGGGCCAGATCCGTTTATTTTGGAATTTCATCAGTTAATCTGCAAGCATTCTCCTCATGGGACAGTGCCATGAATAAGTTTCAATTGACCCTCACTCTCTATTGGTCTAAATCATAGGAATGCTAGTTATAATTGTAGGATCTGTGTTGCTGGTGTTCAGCCCAGCTCACCGATCAGGTGTACCAAGGCATCACAGGCACACTTGCCTTTGATTTTCTGTCAGTATATTGGAAGTGGTACACTGCTGTGGACAACTATTTCCTTTGTTCCCATGAAGAGGTAGTGAGATCTGTTGAGGAGGTAACAAGAAGTTCTTCCAGAGAGAAAAAATAAAGTACAAGAGTTCTGAGTGTTGGCACTGAATAAAAGTTAATGTATTACAACAAAAGGGAGTTTAATATGTTACAATTTGTTGTGTCCAATTTGAGAGACATCATATTATGTTGGCATGCTGGGAGCAAAGTCTCTTTTTCTACCATCTAATTTGGCAACTGTCGAGATTCTTTGTTATGTGTAGTGTCTGGCTGCAGGTTTAACAGCCTGGAAGACAGGCTCAGTGTGCAGTCAGGTGCGTGATGGGTTTGATAGCTTTCTTTGCCAGCTGCTTATTGGAGTTCCCAGCTGCTATGAACCAACGGTGTGACAATTTAGCTTTAAGGAACCTGAGTCTCCATTTGAAAAACAAAGCTTTAGCATTTACTGCACAGGCTTTGTACCTCTTCTGTGTGCTGACACTTAATTTGAATCCATTTTTTTATTGCTACTACCTGACTTCCCGGATTTTGTAGCTCTCACTCAGGTAGCTCCCTCCTGCTGGTATTACAGTTCTGTGTGAAGAAAGTTCATCACTCAAGGTAGAAACAATTAATTTGCAATAGGACCTACAAGCAGAAAGCATGGTCAATACATGTAGAAGGTGAAACAAGCTTCTCCAATGTTGTATTCTTTTGGATGTCTGAAACATAAGGAATGTTTGTCCCATTATTAATTGAGAAGTCTCACTTACCTTCACATTTCAGATTACTCAGCTTCTCCACCTCCTCCACCAACCCTCCCCACCTCATACTGTCATTGTTTATTGAGTTAGGATATGTCGCTAAGAATTGATCAAACCTGTTATTATTTTTGCATTTAAGGGAGTATTAATTAAAATGTCCAAAATCAAGTGAAATTTGTTGAATTGACTGTTTAATTTTGACTTGTAATAAATCTGATATTGATACTGAAATCCTGTTACAGCGGGAGACCCCCTGTGGAAATTGGGAAATTCCAACCATGTCACTGTATCTCACTTCAGCACGGGTTACTTTATAGAGTAATGTATAAAGGAGTGTGCATAAAAAATAATGAATACATATAACATCATAATCCACTCTGCCCTTAGGCAGGTCCTTGGCTCGGTGTCTGCTGATGCTTCATCCTGAGCCATTTTCTCAGCAGTCTTTGTCAGTGGTGCTTTGCCATCGCCTCAGGTGAGGAGGTAGGTCCCAAGCCTACCTTAGCCAGAAGGGGAATCAAACCCATGCTGTTAGCATTATTCTGAACCACAGGCTAGCCATCCAGCCAACTGATATAACTGATTGCACTCAGAACTTCATAACATCATAAACAGGGTATTATTTCAAATATTATGGGATTTTCTTTTTGCTGGCACTGACCTTCAGATCAGGCACAAACAGAAGCCTCAACCCACTTGGTTCAAATTATTGTGCTGTTGTATCCCATGAACTCAAACTACAATGATATCAGGTTTTAGCTCACCGCACCTTAGAGTGAGAAGGTTCACCAGTTCATTGCAGTGGTTGGAATATTCTATGATCTTTCACAGTTCAAATCAGATGCCTGCAGCAAGCATCATGTGATTTTTTAAGATAGCGGCAATTATTGCATTGCAAGACAACATGGGGGAAGAAAAGTATTGGAACAAAGGACTATGCCCAGGTTGCTTCAAGGTGTTCTTTCATTTTGTTAGTCTTGCCAGCTGAACAATGACACAAAAGATCTTGAAACGTATGTGTATTCTGTGCGCTTAAAGATTTTTTAAATTCATTTACAGGATGTGGATGTGGGCATTGCTGGCTAGGCCAGCATTTATTGCCCATCCCTAATTGCCCTTGAGAAGGTGGTGGTGGGCTGCCTTCTTAAACAGCCGTAGTCCATGTGGTGTAGGGACCCATGTAGGAAGGGAGTTCCAGGGTTTTGACCCGGGGACATTGAAGGAACGGTGATATATTTCTAAGTCAGGAAAGTCATTGCTGAGTGGCTTAGAGAGGAACTTCCAGGTGGTGGTGTTCACATCTATCTGCTGCCCTTATCCTTCTAGATGGTAGCCGTCGTGGGTTTGGAAGATGCTGTCTACGGAGCCTTGGTGAGTTTCTGCAGTGCATCTTGTAGATGGCACATACTGCTGCCACTGTGCGTTAGCGGTGAAGAGAGCAAACGTTTGTGGAAGGGGTGCCAATCAAGCAGGCTGCTTTGTCCTGAGTGGTGCCAAGCTTCTTGAAAGTTGTGGAGTTGTATTCATTCAAGCAAGTGGAGAGTATTCCATCACACTCCTGATTTGTGCCTTGTAGATGGTGGACAGGCATTGGGGAGTCAGGAGGTGAGTTACTCGCTGCAGGATTCCTAGCCTCTAAACAGCTCTTGTAGTCACAGTATTTATACTGGAAGCCTAGTTCAGTTTCTGGTCAATGGTAACCCTCAGGATGTTGACACTGGGAGCTTCAGCGATGGTAATGCCATTGAACATCAAAGAGCGATGGTAGATTCTCTCTTGTTGGAGATGGAGATGGTCATTGCCTGGCACTTGGGTGATGCTGAATGTTACTTGTCACTTGTCAGCCCAAACCTGGATATTGTCCAGGTCTTGCTGCATTTGGACATGGACTGCTTCAGTGTCAAAGGAGTTGCGAATGGTTCTGAACATTGTGCAATCAACAGTGAACATTCCCACTTCTGACCTTATGATGGAAGGATGGTTGGTCATTGATGAAGCAGCTGAGGATGGTTGGGCCTAGGATACTACCCTGAGGAACTCCTGCAGTGATGTCCTGGAACTGAGATGACTGACATCCAATAACTACAACCAATTCCCTTTGTGCTAGGTATATTGAAATTTATATAGTGGCTTCCATGACCTTAGAATGACCCAAAGTGTCTTAGAGTCATTGGAGTTGTACAGCACAGAAACAGGCGCTTCGGCCCATCATGTCCGTGCTGGCCATCAAGCACCTATCTATTCTAATCCCATTTTCCAGCACTTGGCCCATTGCCCTGTATGCTATGGCATTTCAAGTGCTCATCTAAATACTTCTTAAATGTTGTGAGGGTTCCTGCCTGTACCGCCCCCTCAGGCAGTGTGTTCCAGATTCCATCCACCCTCTGGGTGAAAAAATATTTGCTCAAATCACCTCAAAGCCTCTGGTAAGGGAAACATTTTTCCTATCTACCCTATCTATGCCCCTCATAATTTTGTATACCTCCATCAGGTCCCCCCTCAGCCTTCTCTGCTGTAAGGAAAACAACCCCAGCCTATCCAGTCTTTCTTCATAGCTGAAACGCTCCAGCCCAGACAACATCCTGGTGAGTCTCCCCTGCACCCTCTCCAGTGCAATCACATCCTTCCTATAATGTGGCGACCAGAACTGCACACAGTACTCCAGCTGTGGTCTAACTAGGTTTTATACAGCTCCAACATAACCTCCCTGCTCTTATAATCTTTGCCTCGGCTAATAAAGGCAAGCATCCCAAATGCCTTCTTAACCACTTTACCTACCTGTGCTGCTGCCTTTAGGGATCTATGGACATGTACACTAAGGTCCCTCTGATCATTTGTACTTCCCAGGGTCCTGCCATTCGTTGTGTATTCCCTTGACTTGTTAGTCCTCCCAAAATACATCACCTCACACTTCTCAGGATTAAATTCCACTTGCCACTGCTCTGTCCATTTTACCAGCCCATCTATATCATCCTGTAATCTAAAGCTTTCCTCCTCACTATTTATGACACCACCAGTTTTCATGTCACCTGCGAACAACAAGGGTCCCAGCACCGATCCCTGAAGTATACCATTTGTCACAGGCTTCCAATCGCAAAAACAACCTTCAACCATCACCCTCTGCCTCCTGCCGCTAAGCCAATTTTTCCAATTTGCTAAATTGCCCTGGATCCCATGGGCTCTGACTGCCTTGACCATTCTCCCATGCGGGACCTTGTCAAAAGCCTTACTGAAGTCCATGTCAACTGCACTACTCTCATCTACACAACTAGTCACCTGTTTGAAAAATTCAATCAAATTTGTTAGACATGATCTCCCCCTGACTATCCCTGATTAATCTCTGTCTCTCCAAGCGGAGATTAATCCTGTCCATCAGAATTTTTTCCAATAGTTTCCCTACCACTGATATTAGGCTCACTGGCCTGTAATTACCTGGTTTATCCCTGCTAGCCTTCTTGAATAATGGTACCACATTCGTTGCCCTCCAGTCCTCTGGCACATATTCTGTGGCCAGAGAGGATTTGAAAATTAATGGCAGAACCCCTGCAATCTCCTCCCTTGCCTCACATAGCCTGGGATACATCTCATCTGGGCCTGGGGATTTATCTGCTTTTAAGCCCGCTGTAACCACTAATACTTCCTCTTTTTCAATGCTAATTTGTTTAAGTATCTCACAATCCCCCTCCCTGATTTCTGCACCTACATCATCCTTCTCCATCGTGAACACAATGAAAAATAATCATTTAAAACTTCACCCACGTCCTCCGGCTCCAAGCATAGATTGCCACTTTGGTTCCTAATGGGCCCTACTCTTTCCCTGGTTATCATCTTGCCCTTAATATATTTATAAAATGTCTTGAGGATTTCACTTTATCTTGCCCGCCAGTACTTTTTAATGCCCCCTCTTTGCTCTCCTAATAACTTTTTTAAGTACCTCCCTATACTTTCTATACCCCTCTAGGGTTTCTGCTGTTTTTAGCCCTCTGTATCTGCCTTAAGCCTTCTTTTTTTACTTACACAATCTTCTATATACCTTGAGATCCAGGGTTGTCTGGACTTGTTGGTACTACCCTTCAACTTTATGGGATCATGTTGGCCCTGAACTCTCATTATTTCCTTTTTGAATGATGCCCACTTGTTTGATGTAGACTTTCCTACAAGTAACTGCTCCCAGTCCACTTTGGCCAGATCCTGTCTTATCATATTGAAGTAAGCCTTCCCCCAATTCAGGACCTTTATTTTCGGTCCATCTTTGTCCTTTTCCATTACTACTTTAATTCTTATCGAGTTATTGTCACTATCCTGGAGATGCTCCCCCACTGACACCTCTACCACTTGCCTGGCTTCATTCCCTAAGATTAGGTCCAGTACCACCTCTTCTCTTGTCGGGTTTTCTATGTGCTGGCTCAAAAAACTCTCCTGGATGCACTTTAAGAATTCCATCCCCTCTAAACCTTTCGCACTAACACTATCCCAGTTAATATTGGGGAAGTTGAAATCGCCTACTATTATTACCCTATTATTTTTACACTTCTCTCAGATTTGCCTACATATCTGCTCCTCTATCTCTCTCTGACTGTTTGGAGGCCTATAGTACGCTCCCAGCAAAGTGATTGCCCCCTTTTTGTTTTTAAGCTCTAACCATATGGCCTTTATTTGAGGAACCTTTTAAGATACCATCCCTCCTTACTGCAGTAATTGACTTCTTGATCAATAGTGCAATGCCACTTCTTCTTTTACCCCTGCCATGCCTAAAGATTCTATACCCTGGAATATTGAGCTGCCAGCCCTGCCTCTCCTATCACATGTCTCTGTGATAGCAATGATATCATATTCCCATATGTTAATTAACGTCCTCAATTCATCTGCCTCACTTGTAAGGCTCCTTGTGTTAAAATAGATGCAATCCAGCCTTGCATTATTCCCTTGTGCCTTAACAGGTCTATACTTGCTCTGCCTTCCAGACTTACTTAGCTTCTCTTCTATATTTGGCTGTGCATCACCCCCTACTGTACTTCCACTCTGTATCCCATCCCCCTGCCAAATTAGTTTAAACCACCCCCAACAGCACCAGCAAACTCCCCTCAAGGATGTTGGTCCCATTCCGGTTCAGGTGGAACCCATTCAACTTGTACAGGTCCCACCTTCACCAGAAACAGATCCAGGAATCCAGGAAACTAAAGCCCTCTCTCCAGCACCATCTCTTCAGCCATGCATTCATCCTCTCTATCCTCCTTTTCCTATACTCACTAGCATGTGGCACAGGGAGCAATCCAGAGATTACAACTTTTGGGGTCCTGCTTTTTAATCTGCTACCTAGCTCCCTAAATTCTTTTTGCGGGGCCTTATCCCTCTTTTTCCACCTATGTCATTGGTAAAATGTGAATCATGACCTCTGACCTCCCAGTGCCTGGAAATGTGACAGCAAATTTGCGTGCAGCAAGCTTCCACAAGCAGTAATGTAATAATGAAATGATCATTTGCATTTGTGACATTGGTTGAGGGATAAATACTGGCCAGGACACTGGACAGAACTCCCTTGTTCTTCAAAATTATGGCATATGGCCTGACTCCTGAGGTGGAAAAAAGGACCTTGGTTTAACATTTCACCTGAAAGGCAATGCCTACAAGAGTATAGAACTCCCTGTAGAGTCAGCCTTTCAAGTCCCTAGACTAGAACTTGAACACACAACCTTCTGATTCAGAGGCAACAAGTGCTAACTGACCATGGCTGGTACTTCATGAGATGGGTAGGCTACTAATTAAGTGCAGTGCAGGTTTGCTAGGTGTTGCATGAAATAATCTGTGTGCTTTAATTGTGAGGCCCAAGCTGGTGTCCCCGATATTAGGCGTCATTTACATCTAATGGGCATTTTGCTAATTGGGACCGGCAGTTTTCCAGCCAGGCAATTCAATCTTGGATCAATGCCATTGTCACAGCAACTGTCAGGTAAGTGAGGAAGGTGGGAAAGACTGGGAGAAAGAGGGCGTGGATGATACCAGTCAGGCCCCAATGCCAGCAGTCAGAATTTTATCAGTGGTGATCAGCTGGCAGAGGTGGGGGAAGGGTGTGGGTGTAACTGGCACTGGTGCAAGCTGCCTCAGGGCAAACCAATATTGCAGAGGAGGCTTCAAACTGCTGGTAGGTCTATTATTTGCATCTGTGAAAAGGCAACTGCTGTTTCAGGCTTGGCCACAGATTGATGTTTTATTGGCCTTTACCAATGTGGTGGGAGGCACACTCCTGAATCGTAATGAGCGTGTACTTCCTGCCCCCCATATTCGAGGCTTAGGGGGCTGCACGGCCAAATCTCTAGGTCGCTATATTGAGACCAGGGATGAAAGGATTCAGTTAAGATGAGAGATGAGCACTTTTAGATTTTTATGCACTGGAGAAGTGAGTGTTAAAGGGGGAGTGATTGATGTCTTCATAAAGTTTTAAAGGGTAATTAGTGAAAATGTGAATTCCACTGACCTGTGTTTAGTAAGAGGGAGGCCGTGAATTTACAACTAGTACAAAAAGGAGAGGTTGGATCTTTTCACACATAATTTTGGTGGGTTAGATCTTAAACTTGATTCAATCTCAGGATTTGTGAGGGAGTTGGATAAACAGTCAAAAGAAAAAAATTGAAAGGACATCAGGAAAGAGCAAAAGAATATCATTACTACTGTTGTAGATTGCTCCAATATAGAGTCAACAGGAAGACAGCTACGGGTGGACAAAATGATCTCCTTCTGTTCTTACCTGTCTATGATTCCTTGGTTATTGTCACAAGACAGGCAGAAGCTGAGATGGAACAGAGATATCGAAAAATTTCTGCTCTTGACAAATTGCATAACTTTTACATATTGCAATAACTTACATTGTCGTGAGGGCCAATTTGGCCGTACATGGAAAACACTTGATATTACTGGAGATAAATATGGCCCCACTATATTTCATAGTCTAAAGCAGGGGAGAAATCTGGGCAGGGCAACCCTGTCCTGACCAATATTTATCCTTCAACCAACATCAGTGAAACAGGTTATCTGGTCATTAGCACATTGCATTTTGTGGAATATTGCTACGTAAAAACTGGCTGACACATTTTCTAGATTACAACAGCGACTACTCGTCAAAAGCACTTCATCGGACATAAAGTGCTTTGAGACATCTGGCGGTCGTGAAAAACGCTTTTTAAATGCAAACCTTTATTTTCTTTTAGTGTTACTGCAACTTCCATACTGTCCTGCAAACCATTCAAATCCATTCAGATGATCTGTACTATTGGCTTCTAGTGTTCCTGTTCTTTTATTAGCTTCTAGCAACATTCAACAAACCATAAATGCAGTTGTCCACCTGTTGGATCCTAGTCGCATATTTCTTGTAAGGGGTGGCCAATTTGGTACATGTGCTAACACTTCAAACTTTATCTCTACACTCTGCTTACTACTGACTACAGATTGCTAACTACAGAGGTAGCCTGTGCTACTCTGCTATTGGATACTAAGGTCAGGTGATCTTCCATTATAACATTCTTCTTAAAGGTATATTACACATTAGATTACCACATCCCTCCCCCTTTAAACAGAAATACATTTTATATTTACAATTACAATTTTCTCAAAACAGCAAAATATTTACACTGATAAATAACTTACAAGTTTAATCTCTCTGGGAGTTTCCTTATGTGTGTAGAGCATCTCAGCTCTACAACTTCAGATTCTTTGTCAGGAACTTCCTTTTCTGGAGTTGTCTGAACATCAGGTGTTTCAGTGGGCTCCTGCAGATCTGTATCCTTCAGTCTTGAAGGAACAACAGGTGTGTTTGTACTGGGTTGATTTCTCTCAATAGGAAACGCTGATCCGGTTGCAAACATTAATGGAATAATTTCTTGGTGCATAGTTTCTCTCTTCCTTAGATGATCTACATGTCTCCATATGACCTGGCCTTCCACCTCTATGTGATAAGATAGAGGTCCAGTCACCACTTATTTCATCCGGTATCCACTTTGGTCCTTCTCCAAAGTTTTTCACGTATACCGTCTCTCCCACAGTAAATCTCCTCTGCGACTATGCCAGTCGTGTCTAGTTTTCTGACTTCCCTGACTCCTTTCCACCTTCCCCCCTAAATTTGGCATTATTAAGCTCAATCTCATCCTGAAACGGCATTTCATCAATAATTCCACAGGTGTGACACCTGTTGTTGTGTAAGGGCTGGCCCTATAATAGAAAAGAAAGTGTGTTAGCTTGGTTGTTAAGGAATCTCCGGTTAATTTCTTCATGCCAGCCTTGAATGTTTGAACCGCTCTTTCAGCCAGTCTATTTGAGGAAGGGTGACAATGAAGATTTTACATGAGTGATACCGTTCAGGTTGATAAACCACTGAAACTCAGCACTGGGTAAATGTCGTGCTGTTATCAGAAATGACTATTTCTGGTAGCCTGTTAATAGCAAAACTTTGATGCAACTTCTCAAAGACGTTGATGATTTCACCTGATATATGTCCATCCATTTTGAGTGGGCATCAACAATGAGCAGAAACATTGTTCCCATGAAAGTTCCTACATAGTCAATGTGTATTTTTTTTTTCTTTTCTTTGCACCCATGGTCTTCCTGATCATTCTCAAGTGTGTAATGGAGCTGTTGTTGACATTTCACACAATTCTTCACTAAACTCTCTATTTTGCCATCCATCCCAGGCTGTGTGTGGGATATTCCTGAATGTGCGCTGTGTAATTCAATTTAGCAATGGCTCCCTTCCCTTTGGAGGAGCTTTCACTCATGCTCCCCACGATAAGATGCCATCCTGACTGGTTATTTCATGCCTTCTGTTAAATTATGGTTTCATTTAGTCAGATACAGGCTCTTGTGACTAACCATGAAGTATTTGTTCTCATGCTTGTGATAGCACTGAGTCCCTACTTGTTCAGTCTCTGATCTGTCGAGCACATACTGGTGATGAGTCTAAGGAATGTAACAACAAAATAAGTAACTGAGACTTCCACATCCTTTTCTTGTAAAGGCAAATGACCAGGTGCATCGGCATTTGCAATCTGACTACCAGGCCTATGTACGAAAGTATACTTGTATGCTGCCAGGATTAAAGGCCATCGTTGCAATCTTACCAAGGCTATGGGTGGTATAGCCCTGTCTTCACTGAACAATCCTAGCAATGGCTTGTGGTCTGAAATGATAGTAAAATGGCAGCCGTGTACGTACTGGTGAAATTTCTTAACACCAAAGATGATTGACAGATCTTCTTTTTCTAATTGCGAGTCTCCCTTTTGCACTTTGGTGAGCGTTCTTGATATATAGCCAATAGGCCGTTCCATGCCATCGTCCATTCGATGGGACAGTACTGCTCCCACTCCATAGGGGGATGCATCACAAGTCAACACTAATTCTTTCCTCTGGCCATAACGTACTAATAGATTGGGTGAGTGCAACAATTGTTTGACCTTCTTAAAAGCTTCTTTCTGGGACACTTGCCAAGAGCAAAGTTGATTCTTTTTGAGTGGATAATGTAGGGGTGTTAGTTCTATAGATAAAATTGGTAAGAACCGTCCACAATAATTGATCATTCCTAGGAATGATTTGAGTTCTGAGGTGTTCTTTGGCTCTCACTTTCTCCTCAACTGCGTGGAGGCCCTGTGAATCTACTTGGTGACCCAAATAGATTGTCTCCCTTGCTTGGAATGTGCACTATTCTTTTTTTAAAATGCACTCCAGCCTGCAGGAAATGTTTTAAGATTTCTTCTAAGTTTGCCATGTGCTCGTTTTCAGTGAGCCCTATCACCAAAGCATCATCTAAATAGACTGCAGCCTGGGGCAGTCCCTTCAGTAACTTTCCATTGTTCTCTGGAAGATGGCACAAGTTGAGGAGACGCCGAAAGGCAATCGAGTATATTGGTACAACCCTTTGTAGGTATTAATTGTGACAAATTCCCGGGAGGCATTATTTAACTCTAGTTGTTGATAAGCATGATTCATATCAAGCTTCATGTAGGTGGTTCCACCTGCCAGCTTGGCATACAGGTCTTCAATTTTTGGTATGGGGTGTCTGTCTAGCTTAGCCACTTTATTAACCGTCAGTTTATAGTCTCCACAAATATGGACGTTCTGGTTGGGTTTAAGGACAGGGACTATGGGAACTGCCCATTTTGAGAACTGCACAGGTTGTATAACAGCCAGTGTTTCTAGTTTGTCCAAGTTGGTGTTGATTTGTTTCCCTCAGTGCATAAGGTACTGGCCTGGCCTTCATGAGTCGTGGGATGGCCTCTGGATTCACATGACTTTTTGCCTGCAGCCCTGTATCTCCACAAGTTTGTCCCTGAAGACTGTGGTGTACTTTTGTAGTAGCTCTGGTAACCCACTTACTCTCAACTGGAAAATTTCAGCCCATTCTAACTTGATCTCTTTTGGCCAGTTTCACCCTAGGAGGCTTGGCCCCTTGGTAGCTACTAACATTGACGGTAGCTTTATTGATTGGCTCCCATAATTAACAGTTACACTACTTATGCCTTTGACTTGGATATCTTCGCCCATGTATGTTTATAATTGGGGAGTTATTTTTTCCAAATTTAATTGATGGTCCCCATTACAGAGATATTTGAAGGTATGTTCCCCAATTACTGTAGTGGAAACTCCTGTGTCCACTTCCATTTGAACAGGTCTACCATTCACCTTCACTGTTACATAGATTGATTCTGTTCTTCTAACCTTCAAGTTATACAATGAATAAATATCTGAATCTGTTGCTTCAGGCTCTTCTCCATTGTAGCCTCACTAGTTTTCTTCTTTTGTTTAAAAGTCTGCTTGACTCTTCCCTTACACTGTCTTATTATGTGACCATTTTTACGGCAATAAGAACATTCTATTTTTTTAAAATGTCAATCGTTAAAAGATTGTTTGTTTCCACCTCTATTGATATCGCTTCTTGTTTTCACTGCAAAGTCGTTTTCTCTCATTTTCCTGCTAGTGGGGGTGTTTCCCGCCTCTTGGCTGAGTCTTGCATTTTCACGCCCTTTTTGGCTGGGCTTCTCACTTGTTGTGGAGGACAGCACCATTTTGTGCACCCTGTGTGGCTTTCGATTCTCTAGCTGCACTTCCCATTGCCAATGCAATCTCCAGGGCCTTCTTAAAATCCAAACTTGTTTTGGATAACAATCGCTTCTGAATTATGTTCTCATTCACACTGCACGCCAAACGATCTCTAAGCATATAATTTAAGGATTGCAAAAATCACAATGCTCCATTAATTGATTCAAGCTTGCCACATAGCTTGCAACTGTCTCCTCGGGGTCTCTAATTTCTGAATTAAACTTGAACCTTTGCATCATTACTGAGAGCTTTGATTGGTAATGGCTCTTCACCAGGTCCACTAACTCATCAAAATTTCTAGAGTTTGGTGCACTGGGTGCCTTTAAACTTCAAATCAAGTTGTAAGTCTTATTCCTACATGTACTTAAGAGGATCACCCGCCTCTTCTCTTCCCCCGAAATCTCATTTGCTTGGAAAAAGGACGAGAGACATTCAATGTGGTGGGACCAATCGTCCATTGCTAGATCGAAAGGATCAATTCTTCTGAATTGCGGCATGCTGTGAGGGAGTTACTTAGACTATTTAAACGGAACTTCTACTTACAATTGCTGTGCGAGGTAGAGTGCCGATTTTGTTTCTCTTGCTTACTTCTGTTTAACATGTATAATCCTCGTCACTAGTTTGTTGAATTCTCGTTGCCAGTTTGTTGGATCCTGCTTGCACGCTTGTTGTAAGGGGTGGCTGATTTCGTACTAATGATAGCATTGGGTAGCAGATGCTTCATAGGCAGAACCTCCGTGTTTATTTACAAAAGCACTCAGCAGCAACTAAACATGTGCTGATACATCAAACTCTATCTCTACACTCTACTAACTATTAACTACTGATTACAGACTATTAACTACAGGGGTTTCCCGCACTACTCTGCTATTGGGTACGAAGATCATGTGATCTTCCATTATAACATTCTTCTTAAAGGTATATTACACATCAGATTACCGCACCGCCCAACACTCAGGGTGGTATTTAATGGAGGCAAAAGGGGTCCCACTGCCGACTCTCCAGTCAGTGAGAGACACATGTTGTCTCCTTTCAGAAAAGCCCGCCAAACTAAATGCTAATCAGGCACGTAACTGGGCAGAGGCAGGTCTTTCCTGACATTAAGGACCCCAAGGAGTGGAAATACACCCCCAAAGCCCGCTAGCCAATCTGAGGCCAGCAGTTGTGCAGTGCTTGGCGGTGCCCGTGGGAGTGGCTGCTGCTGCCGGCAATGCACCCACCAGGGATGCCCAGGATCGCTGAGAGACCCAGGTCACAGATGACAGATGGCGGGATGGGTGTTTTGGGGAAGGTGGGGGGGGGTAAAGGGGTCAGCGGCAAGTGCAGGGGTGTGGCTCTCTGCGGGCACCCTTCCCGGGGCCTGGTCCTTCGATCAGGCACTGAGTGCCTTTGAACAAGAGACTCTACCTGGAAGCTCGCAAGCAACCCCGAAAGGGTTTGCTTTTTCAGTTTCCCTATGGTGAATCCACCCCTTATCACTGGGTGAATACCAGTGGTGACGGGATGAGGCCCTTAAAGGCCCCGATTGGTGGCAGGATGTCAAGGCCATCCACGAGCCTTCCATCTCCGCACTTAAACGGGGCAGAGGCATGAAGGTGACATCCCCACCAACCCCACCCTTCCACCCGATTATACACCCCCTTGTGCCTCCTTGCCACCAAATGTGCTCCAGGGGAGAGCATTAAATTTCACCCTAAGTATATATGACACCAATATTAGAAAAGCGCTTCAGTACTACAACAATGCAACATGTGTTGTTTGATACCTCATTGATTTGCCCTTGGTTTTACTGGCAATAATGTGCTGCTGGTTCAATTTTGTCCCCCTCGAAGGTTTTGGTTTTATGCCGAAACAACTCCTGGCATGGTTGAGAGAAAGTCCTGGTATACGCCCAACTTCTTGAAAATTAAATCATAAATGCATTGTTTTGAACATTTGACACAGGCTTTAGTTGTAGTAACATAAAACTGAATGCCTCAACAATTAGCAAATAATCGAGGGAAATCTCTGCATTGGTCTTATTGAGTTTGGATACATAAATGTTTAGATTGCAGGCAAGGGTTAAAGTCGATTTTCCTGTTGTCATAAATAGTGTGTTATTTTTCTTTCTCTCTTAACTTTTCTACTTTATTCTCCTCTTCTGAAAACATTAACCTCCTCCCTGCAGTGGATCAGTGAGCTGAGATGATCTTCTGGCGCCACATTCAAATGTTTATTATTCGCGTGTGAGCTGGACGATGAATAATGAGAGGCTGGTCTACAATGAAAGATATCATAGCTAAGCCCCATCTTGACCTCACTGAGTGCATGCATATACTTGCTAAAGTTCAAGGTTGCTTTATGTTCACCAGGAACAGGAACCGTGAACTGTTCTCCCTTCCCAAATCCATAGTTATGTGTCCAATGATGGTGCCTTGACTGTTGGCCTGGCTGGGATCAGCTAACTCGGCATGGTCTGGAACTAAAGCTGGAATCTTTATTCTGTAATGTTCAGGAGATAAAAGCGGTTACCTATCCACTGGGCTTCTCTCACTCAGCCCCTGTAACTTCAGCAGAAAAGCTGACAAACCTCCAGAAACTAGCTGGCCCCAAATCTTCACCTCTTTCACATGTCCTCATTGCTACTGGCCCTTACAGAAGGACTAGTCCAGCTGGATTTAAGCAAGGAATCTAGGCTTGACAGTTCAATGCAGCTCTGAGGGAGAGCTGCATGGTGAGAAATTAGATGAGATTTTAAAGCGAGAGCCTCTTTCCTTGTTCACCGAGGTGGGTCTTACGGACAAGGTGAACTCAGAGTGGTTGTGAGGGGAAATAGGGGGGAAAAGGTTATGGTTAGGGCAAGGGGGGTTGGGGGGGAGTGGGGGGGTGTGTTGGGGGAACCTTGGCTACTATGTAACAATGGTATTGTCACTGCAAAAATAATTCATTAACTTGCGTGTGAAATGGATTTGGGATGTCATGAGTGATGAATTGCTATATAAGACTGCCAGTGCTCTCTGATTCTATGGGAAATTTAAGTTCTTTTTCTGTACACCTGATTTGTGTTAGATGTTAAAACTTAAGAGTAGAGGAGATGCAGTTGGGTGACATCACCAATACAACACTCCAGCTTAATTATATTATTTCACATTAAGCACAAACACAGTATATGATGTATTCATAATTCTCCAATGTTCAACCTCATACTATCATTACTATATTGACCTCTAATATGCATTCATCTCATAGCCCAGAAAGCTTTGGCATAATATTTACTTTTGACATAAATCATTATTTACACTGAGCTATTTATCTTGCTGAACTTATAAAAAACAATCTCTCACGATGACACCGTCTCCTTGACATCTAACCAGTTGACCTGTGAATGGCGGAGCGGTCTGCAGTCAGCCACATGCAGTTACAGCAATCAGAGTTTAATGGTAAATTCACAAAGAAGGATTCTTCCCTGCCCCCACCCCAGGCCACAACCTCGCCTTTGACATTCCTTATCAATGCTGTCCATTTTAGCTCCCAACAGAAGCAGAGCCCATCAAAGTGGCCTTTGTGCTAGAAAAACAGTTTATTATTCTCCAGCAAACATCATCATTTAGCTGAAGCAGCGGGAGCTGAAAGGCTTCAAGCTAGGAGAACCAGATGTATTTGGGCTCCTGTCAGGCAATTTCATCGCACCACCTGATCTATGGCAACAGACTGCAAAGGGTCACTCATATTCACGTAGAATACACTCACAGGGGAGCCACAAATCATTTGAGTAAAATTGTTGCACAGAATGTGCTTGTGTTATTGATATTCTGGGATCATTTGTCTAAACTGTATAATCATTAAATAGACCAGCATTAAATAGTCCAGGTAAGTTCACTTTTTAGAACAGAGTGTTAGATGCATTAAATGTATTAAAGGGGAGAGAGTATGTCATTTTAAATCAGAGCACTTCAATAACTTTGATCCAAATGGAAAGGCTTAGTTCAAATGTGGGCACATGTATTAAACAGGGAGGAGATGGCGTAGGGGTATTGTCACTGGACTAGTAATCCAGAAAGCCAGGGTAATACTCTGGTGACCCGCATTTGAATCACGCCATGGTAGATGGTGGACTTTAAATTCCATAAAAATAAGGATGACCATGAAACATTGTTGACTGTTGTAAAAACTTATCTGGTTCACTAATGCCCTTTAGGGAAGGAAATCTGTTGTCCTTACCTGGCCTACATGTGACTCCAGACCCACAGCAATATGGTTGACTCTGAAATGATGCTACTCAGTTGTATTAAACCGCTGCAAAGCCTCAAAAAATGAATTAAAGGGGATGGAACACCTGGCATCAACCTAGGCACTGGAAACGACAATGGTAATCTCAGCCCTGTCAACCCTGCAAAATCCTCCTTACTAACAGCTGAGGGCTAGTTAGCTGTATCACAGGCTAATCAAGCAACTGCCTGACATAGTTATCCACATAGAATCATGTCTCAGACACCACCAGCACCATCCCTGGGTATGACCTGTCCCACCAGCCGGACAGACTCAGCTGGTATGGCGGCACAGTGGTATACAATTGGGAGGGAGTTGCCCTAGGAGTCCTCAACATCAACTCCGGATCCCATGAAGCCTCATGGCATTTGGTCAAACATGGGCAATAAAACTTCCAGCTGATTACCACGCACCACCCTCCCCCAGCTGATGAATCAGTGCTCCTCCATGTTGAACACCACTTGGAGAAAGCACTGAGGGTGATGAGGGTGAAAAATGTAGTCTGGGTGGGGGGCTTCAATGTCCATCACCAAGAGTGGCTTGGTAGATCCACTTCTGACCGAGCTGGCCAAGTCCTAAATGTCATAACTGCTAGACTGAGTCTATGGCAGGTGGTGAGGCAACCAACAAGAGGGAAAAACATACTTGACCCCATCCTCACCAACCTGCCAGCCGCAGATGCATCTGACCATGACAGTATCGGTAGGAGTGACCACCGCACGGTTGTTGTGGAGCCGAAATCCTGCCTTCACATTGAGTATACCCTCTATCGTGTTGTGTGGCACTACACCCATGCTAAATGGGATAGATTTTGAACAGATATAACAACTCAAGACTGGGCATCCATGAGGCGCTGTGGGCCATCAGCAGCAGCAGAATTGTACTCAAACACAATCTCATGACTCGGCTGTACCATCACCATCAAGCCAGGGAATCAATCCTGGTTCAATGAAGAGTGCAGGAGGGCATGGCAGGAGCAGCACCAGGCATAACTAAAAATGAGGTTGCACCTGGTGAAGCTATAACACAGAACTAATTGTGTGCCAAACAGCATAAGCAGCAAGTGATAGACAGAGCTAAGCGATCCCACAACCAACGGATCAGATCTAAGCTCTGCAGTCCTGCCACATCCAGTCATTAATGGTGGTGGACAATTAAGCAACTCACTGGAGGAGGAGGCTCCACAACATCCCCATCCTTGATGATGGAGGAGCCCAGCACATCAGTGCAAAAGATAAGCCTTAAGCATTTGCTACAATCTTCAACCAGAAAATCCAAGTGGATGGTACGTCTCAGCCTCCTCTGGAGGTCCCCAGCATCACAGATGTCAGTCTTCAGCCAATTCTATACACTTCACATGATATCAAGAAATAGCTGAAGGCACTGGATACTGCAAACGCTATGGGCCATGACAATATTCCAACAATAGTACTGTCGCACCCCTATCCAAGCTGTTCCAGGACAGCTACAACACTGACATCTACCCAGCTATGTGGAAAATTATCCAGGTATGTTCTGTGCACAAAAGCATGACAAATCCAACCTGGCCAATTACCAGCCTATCATCCTGCTCTTGATCATCAGTAAAGTAATGGAAGGTGTCATCAACAGTGCTATCAAGCGGCACTTGCTTAGCAATAACCTGCTCACTGATGCCCAGTGAGCCACTCAGCTCCTGACTGCATTACAGCCTTAGTTCAAATATGGACAAAGGAGCTGAACTGCTGAGGTGAGGTGAGAGTGACTGCCCTTGATGTCAAGGCAGCATTTGACCAAGAGTAGTATCAAGGAGCCCTAGCAAAACTGGAGTCAATGGAAATCAGAAGGAAAATCTCTGATGGTTGGAGTCATACCTAACACAAAGGAACATGGTTGTGATTGTTAGAGGTCAATCATTTCAGCTCCAGGACATCACTGCAGGAGTTCCTCAGGGTAGTGTCCTCGGCCCAGCCATCTTCAGTTGCTTCATCAATGACCTTCCTTCCATCATAAGGTCAGAAGTGGGGATGTTCGCTGATGATTGCACAATGTTCAGCATCATTCACAACTAGAGATGGGCAATAAATGTTGGCCCAGCCAGCGAAGCCCACATCCTGTGAATGAATTTTTTTAAATTGTGGCTAAACTTTCTCATCAGCAACATTCCTTTTCAATCTAATTTTTTGTTTTCCCTTGTTGATTTCTTTCTATCACACTCGACCCCTTATCACTGTGCACTCCTTGTGATGGATAAGTGGAAATTGTTCACTGTTAACAGGTTGTGGTCCCTGCACCAAGTTATTAAGAGGCACTTATTACCAGCTTATTATGGACAGCAATGCTGTGTGAAGTGCATTTTCATGATATATTAGGTGTTTGGGATGAATTTGTTCTGAGTTCCTTCCCACTTCACTGCCCAAACTGAATAATTCACCCAGCTCACACACGTCAATGTGGTTTCTCCTGATCATCTGCCGGAGTTACCGTAGTGGAACTGGTGAAGTCTACTTTTCTTTGTTTCACCAAGTTCAAAGTTCACCAGTGGATTGAAATTAATAGTGTGCTAATGTGAGTTGATATTCACAGTCCATTGAGGTGACAGGCCAAGCTGAAGTCAATGAATTCCCACCATAGAATGGTTACAGCACAGAAGGAGGTCATTTGGCCCATTGTATCCAAGCTGGCTCTCCACAAGAGTAATTCTCCTAGGGCAGAATTTTTCGCTCGGCATGTGGGCACATGCCCAACACACTCGAGCATGAAATAGCGTGTGATGATGTGGGGCAAGTGTCCCGACATCATTGCATACTCGGGCTATATTTCAGTTGGCAGGCGCGTGCAAGAGTCGGCAGTGTGCCCGCTGACAATTAACAGGCCTATTATAGCCATCAACATATTAATCAACCATAATTTTTCGCTGCCCATCCAACGTTACAGTTGGCGCCGGGTGAATTGGCCAGGCGACCTTTGTCCTTTTGAGAAAACCTCATCCAAGTGTTTGATGAGGTTTCCGATATTAATTTTTTAAAAAATGTTTGCACAGAGTTTTAATCTGGTATGTGATCCGGTGACTGATCCTGAAGCATGAGCGTTTTTTCCTGGTTTTTAAAATCTTTATTTTTGGCATTTAAATTCTTCAGCTCCCTGTGGTAGATTTCTGATATCAGGGAGCTTTCATTCCGTGTGAAATCGCATTCGGGGGCTGATTGCGGTTGGGGCTCCGTTCCTCAGCTGCCCCTGGACCCACCAATCGCGGGCGCCCACTGAGCTAAATATCCTGTTCCAATCCCCTGCCATTTCCCTATAGTCCTGAAATTGTTTTTCTCTTTGGATACACGGGAATACACTATGAATGGTAGGACCCTGGGGAGTACCAAGAATCAGAGGGACTTTGATATGCATGTCCATTGGTCCCTTAAGGGCATGTGGATTAGGTGGTTAAGAAGGCATATGGGATACTTGCCCTTATTAGCCGAGGCAAAGAATATAAGAGCAGAGAAGTTATGCTGGAACTGTATATAAAACGCTGGTTAGGCCACAGCTAGAGGATTGCGTGAATTCTGGAATCCGCATTACAGGGAGGATGTGATTGCACTAGAGAGAGTGCAGAGGAGATTTACCAGGATGTTGCCTGGGCTGGAGAGTTTTAGTTATGAGGAGAGGTTGCATAGACTGGAGCTATTTTCCCTGGAGCAGAGGAGATTGAAGGGGGACATGATTTGAGGTATATAAAATTATGAGAGGCATAGATAAGGTAGATAGGAAGGAACTTCTCCCCTCGGTGGAAGGATCAATAACCAGGGGGCATAGATTTAAGGTAAGGAGCAGGAGGTTTAGAGGGGATGTGAGGAAAAAGCTTTTTACCCAAAGGGTGGTGGGAATCTGGAACTCATTGCCTGAAAGGGTGGTAGAGGCAGAAACCCTCATAACATTTAAGAAGTATTTGGATGTGCACTTGCGATGCCATGGCATAGAAGGCTATGGGTCTAGTGCTGGAAAATGGGATTAGATCTTCCCAATCACCTCAAATTGCCCAGTGCTAGATCCAGCAGGGAGCCATATCATCCATAATCGTCCACAAAATTTGTACAGTGCAAACCAAACCAATGGAGTAAATTTTACCTGTGCACCAGGCCTCAGGCTGACTGGATTGGGGATATTTATGCCAGGTTTGAAGATTTGGTTGATTGATTTGTTTAAGATTTGACTTACTGCTCTGCCTCTGGAACTATGGCAGGGCAATTTCCAAGCCAGAGGCCTGTCCAGTGGTAGAAGGGGCTGTCCAATGGCAGAGGGAAAATCGAATGCAGTGCAATGGTAGAAGGGGGAATCAAATGGCAGAGTTGGAACCCAGGGAGCCAGTCATATGGGAGTAGAGGCAGCCCAGTAGCAGAGAGGGAGTCTAATGCTAGATGGAGTGTCCAACCTGCTTACTTTAGTGGTCACTGATTCCATCCCGAATGTAAGGGATGGGCTTTTTCAATAGTTGGGGTGGGCAGCTTACTTCTGTAGGGTAATAGGATGGAAACCCTGCCACTGCTGATAAGAGGCAGCAGAGGCCCTTTAAAGGCTAATGATTTAAATTTAGAAACATTTATTTACCCCATTAAAAGAAAGGACTCGAGTTTAGAAAGTAATTGAGCTCTCATGGCTTGGCGACCTTCAACTCTTTCTGTTTCTCTGACTTTGGAAACATCTGTACCGAACAAGCATGACCCAAGGAGGGCACACAAGCCGGAATTCCTCAAGCAGCCCAGGAAGCATCCAAGGCAGGAGCAAAGTACTGCAGCTGCTGGAAATCTGCAACAAAATCAGAAAATGCTGGAAAAACTCAGCATGTCCAACAGCATCCATGGAGAGAGAGAGACAGAGTCAATGTTTCAAGTCCGTATGACACATGGCCAAAGCTGGCTGTGAATGCAAGAAGATAAGGTGGGCAGGATTTTGCAGGGCACATGGTCCGCATCCTCCCTCTCCCTCACCTGGCTAAGAAGTCGGGGGAGAGCACACCCATGATCCCGATGGCTTCCCTGAAGCAAATTAGCTTTAGTTGCTTTAAACTGAGATTTCTGCCCCTTTCTTGGCAGGAAGTCCTGCCATAGAGAGCTGCCAGCTAATTAGATTGGCTAGTAGGTCTGTAATCCTCCCCAGCGCTAATGGGAGTGCTGGCAACTGCTGGGATTATGGGCAATCCCTCCACACTGAGGGTGGGCAGGCAGAGGGAAGGCCAACCGCTGGATTTTACATACCCCCCTGCCTTCAAACCCACCGGCGAGGGGAGCCTAAAATCCAGCCTTGTGTTTCCTGTAGTATAAGGGTATTGTACATATAAAGTTAAAATGAGACCAAGTACAGTATTGTCCAATAATTAAAGCACTTTCCTGTGACCACAAGCAAACTCCAACAGATTTGCCAGGAATAAATGGGTGATGAGGAGTGTGCATGCATCCGCTGTTACAGCCAACAAGGGTGGCCACGACAGAGACCAAGTGATGGTACCATGAACGCTTGGTTTGAACAACAAAAACACATTATGATCATAGATGATCTCCTGGTCTACAATGATTGGCTGGTCATCCCAATTTCCCTTTGACTGGAGAGCCACCAAAAAAATACAGCAGGGCCACCTGGGCATCAGCAAGTGCAGGGCAGGGGCCCCATCTGCTGCCTGGTGGCCAGGCATTTCCAGGACTGAGGAGTCTATGTCCAAATGCAGCAAGAACTGGATAATATCCAGGCTTGGGCTGACAAGTGGCAAGTAACATTAGAGCTACACAAGTGCCAGGCAATGACTATCCACAACAAGAGAGAATCCAACCGTCACCCCGTGACATTCAATGGCGTTATCATTTCTGAATTCCCTACTTTCAACATCCTGGGGTTACCATTGATCAGAAACCGAACTGGACTAGCCATATAAATACATTGGATACATGATCTGGTCAGAGGCTAGGAATCCTGCAGCAAGTAACTCACCTCCTGACTTCCCAAAGCCTCTCCACCATCTACAAGGCACAAGTCAGGAGTGTGATGGAATACTCTCCACTTACCTCAATAGGTGCTGCTCCAACATCACTCAAGAAGCTTGACAGCAAGACAAAGCAGCCCGCTTGTTTGGCACCCCATCCACAAACATTCACTCCCTCCACCACCGACGCACAATGGCAGCAGACTACCATTTACAAGATGCACCTCAGGAACTCACCAAGCCTCCTTAGATAGCACTTTTCAAACCTAAAACCACTACCATCTAGGGCAAGGGCAGCAGATAGATGTGAAAACCACTACCTGGAATTTCCTCTCCAAGCCACTCAACATCCTGACTTTGAAATGTTGCTGTTCCTTCACTGTTGGTGTGTGGAGTTGGGCGAATCGTGGAGCACTGGTGGCACCATTGTCATTCGATGGCTGTTGCTGTTTGGGGTGCCATGTATGAATGCCCGTAGAGGAGGCAAACCACCCCTCCCTCCATGCCTGCCCCCACAAGAACCAACTGGGCTGCTGGGAAGCCACCAAGCAAGCAACATGGCGGGGAACATAGCACTGTATTTTTTTTTTACCCTTTTTAATCCAGCCAGCTCTTCCTGAGGCAAGCATCAACAGATTGTAGGAGCCAAACTCCTTCTGCTAATACCACTCTGTGCTGGCTGCAGACCACTGGATAGCTGTGGATTAAGCAAAGACTGTCCTGTTGACTTCCCCTGTCCCTGTGACCAGTGCACAGGCTTCATGAGGGCTCTGTTCTATTATCACCACTTGATGTGCTGCCCCTACTGCAATCTATGAAACTTTCAATTCAGCAAGATGTATGTTGGGTAGCACTCAGTTAACTAATTTGAATAAATTTCTGCTGTTGTTCTGTACCAGCGCTGGTGAAATAATATGACATTTCTTAATTGAGCGTGGGCCTAATATCTATAACAGATAATGAGATTTCTTCCAAAGAACAAAAAAGGGGAAAAACCAACAAGCCCACCTTTGGTATTTAAAGAGAAGCTAGAATTAACATAGATGAGCAATTAACCTGTCACTTGTCAGAATTAATAGCAAAGTGGGTTCACACTGCCTAGTATAATTTTTTTCACAAATAGCCTGAAGTTTTGCAAATACCAATGCAATCCATTCAGAGTGCAATAGATACAGAACAACTGAAAAGATGAAGTTTATGGATTGTATACCTGATACACTCAATCACTTCCCCCAAACCAGAAAGTAAGAGTACACACTCTTCTCCAACTTAATCTAGAATGGTCTAATTTCTTTTATTGCTGGTTTATTTGATTCAGAATGCTGGATCAACATATGGAAATACAAACTTCCACTGTTAGCGACTCTAATTATGGCTCTATTACAGCAGTCACTCCAATGCTATAACTACATAGCTGTTCCAAAAGAAGAAATTAGGTAGTCAGAAGGTTAATGGGTATGAAGACAGGGGGCTGGGTGAAGCGAGGAGTTTGATGTAGCCCCGCTGTGAATGATTTTCACAGTCTTTTATTTCACAGATCCCCCTCCATAGTTTTGACCCTGGTCATTGACTTGGCGACCAGAGACCCAAAGCACTTAAAATCACATTATAACTCGCTCAGGGTTTCCCATTGAATGCCATGGCCTGGTCTGTGCAAACACGTCTCATTATAATAGTCAATAAAAAAAGAAAGCTGTAAAACTTCTAAATTAGCTTTGGCACAGGCCCAAAGTGGGCGCTAATGGATTGAACATACACCTTGCCCCATTTGCCTTTCCAGTAGACTTCAAATCTGGGGAAGTTGAAGTCCTTGGTCTCCTCACCTGTCTGTCACTGGTCAGCAGAAAGTGATAGCGGGCTAGCAGCCAGGGATGGAAATTGCGGGGAGCAAGGACCTCGGGAAGTTCTTGCGGTAGGGAAGGAGTTGCATGTCTCCTTGTGAGACTTGTGAGAGCTCTTTACTGCTCTGGCCCCACAAAATAAAGATTCCACCTACCCTAGGGCCTCCTTGCCCTCCCTAAACTTGCCTATCTCCCTTCAACTGCTGGGAAACCAGCCTAGTGTCACGACTCACTGGGGATAGTACGCTGTAACATCAAGCCCCACTGTTCCCCAAGCCGCAGCAAATATGAGAAGTTTGATTAGACCACCAGATTCCCCCAATTCTACCTAACTGTTTAATTTAGGTTAACAGAATACAAGCACCAGGTTTTTTTTCTTCATTCATGGGATGTGGGCTTCGCTGGCTGGGCCAGCATTTATTGCCCATCCCTATTTGCCCTTGAGAAGGTGGTGGTGAGCTGCCTTCTTGAACCGCTGCAGTCCCTGTGGTGTAGGTACACCCACAGTGCTGATAGAAAAGGAGTTCCAGGATTTTGACCCAGCGACAGTGAAAGAACGGTGATATATTTCCAAGTCAGGATGGTGAGTGACTTGGAGGGGAACTTCCAGGCAGTGATGTTCCCATCTATCTGCTGCCCTTGTCCTTTTAGATGGTAGTGGTCATAGGTTTGGAAGGTGCTGTTGAAGGAGCCTTGGTGAATTCCTGCAGTGCAGCTTGTAGATGGTAAACACTGCTGCCACTGTGCATTGGTGGTTGAGAGACTGAATGTTTGTGGATGGGGTGCCAATCAAGTGGGCTGCTTTGTCCTGGATGGCGTCCAGCTTCTTGAGTGTTGTGGGAGCTGCACTCATCCAGGCAAGTGGAGAGTGTTCCATCACACTCCTGACTTGTGCCTTGTAGATGGTGGACAGGCTTTGGGGAGTCAGGGGATAAAGTCAGGAGGTTTGTAAACTTCACAAGTAAATAACTGTTCATTAACAAAATTGTCCTTAACCAGTGGAAAAAGAAAGAAATATGAACTGCTAACTTTTAACTCTATAACTTAAACTCTACCCCTTCTTAACCCCTATACACAAACACACACACACATAAGACATACAAAACATGGATTTTAAGGGTGAGGTAAAAACAGTTTAATAGCCCCAATCTGGAGTATGGGATTAGATGGGTTGATTTTGATTGATGTCTTTCAAAATTCCTTGCAGTTTGTTGTTAATGACGTGAACCAGCACTTTTAGTCTGTTGTTGAAAACTTGCTTTTTAATGTCTCTACTGGCGAATTTTTCCCCTTTTCCTCTTGACAGGGTTTTTTTTCAGGAAGTGCAGATTACGGAGGTATGAAGAAAAAGCCAGCTTGTAAATTTACTGGAATCTTACACGCACAGGAGAGAGCGGTTTTAGGTGTGTTCTCTTTGCAGGCTAGGCTCTCTCTGCTCACTACTACAACATGAAACCTTGGTCACCCGATCAGGGACCAATTAAAATGTTGTTACTAAGTAGTCCCCCTTAGATCAGGACCCCTTTCCGGCACCATTTTGTCCAACCTGGCACACTCTGTTCCAGGAGATAGCAACATTGTATATTCCTCATCCTGTTCCAGTGAACATGTCTTTCAACCAGAGTCATGGTAGTCTTCAAAACCACAGTCCAATTTTAAAACCATAGTCACACAGAAATAAAGAAAAATAAAAAGATATGTTCCTTACTTTTCTTCATTCAGACCCATCAATTTATGCATCAATGAATAGGGTTCATGCCAGTTTTTAGTGACCACTTCCATTAACTAATTGCAGTAAGCAGTTAAAATGGCCGTCAACTGGTCACCAGCAGCAAATGGTCAACTCCATTCCTACTGGTGTGTCATTGGCTGCGAATTTTTTTTAAAATGTGCTGTAGGTGTGACAAGCGCTATATAAATGTAACTTCTTGCTCCCTTTCTTTTGTTGGCACTCAAAGCCAACATCACAACTAGCACTCCACTCCACTCTATGTGTAGGGTTGGAGGTATTCCTGAAGGTGCCTCCATATCCAGCACAGACAAGCAGCTCCATGTCGTGCCGCCAAAGTTTTTATAACTAATGAACAAACACATTCAAAAGAAAATGCCTAAAACACAAAGCTTTTTAAAACCCCTTGGATTTTTCTCACTGGTTGCTGGCAGCAGCGTCTGGGGGATTGACCTTCAATTCCTGGAAACTCCGGAACAATCCTGGAGGGTTGGCAACCCTAACGATGTGGCCTAGCCAGCCATACAGAAAATAAATCAATACTGCACTGCTCTCAGCTAATTTCAGGCATTTGAAAAGTCAACTCCAATTCTCAAAATTCAATACTCAATCAAACTTAATTCACAGTTCTTTTTAACTTTGTTCTATCCTGATGTCTGTACTTGGAAAGCCAATTGCCTCAATAAGACAGAGAGAAAGTAGAACATGAGATCACAATGAAAAAGAAAGGAAATGTAATGTCTAAAGAAACACTCCAATTAGTGCTCTTATAACTAATTGCTTTTATTTCTAGATTTTCCCAACAGAATTACATAATAGAAGAGGTCTAATTACTGCGACATACTTAGTCCTTTCAGGGGGCCATCTAGTGCCCAGTTAACAATATGCAAGAACCATTCATATCAAAATGCTAGGAGAGACAGCGAGACATGGGCAAAACAGGAGTCTTCTGGTCTTGGCTCAATGGTTGAACTTGTCTCTGATTCAGAAGGTTCCAGGAACCTCAATTGAAATACCTGAGCACATAATCCAGGCTGACATTTCAGTGAAGTACAGAGGGAGTGCTGCACTGTCAGGTGTGCTCTATCTTTCTGATGAGACACAAAACTGAGGTCCCAGCTGCTCTCTCAAGGACCCCTGGGCATAATTTGAAAAGTAGGGGATCTCTCTTGTATGTTTACTTAGCTCTGTTGAAGGGTCATTCGGACTCGAAACGTTAACTGTGTTCCTCTCCGCAGATGCTGCCAGACCTGCTGAGTTTTTCCAGGTATTTTTGTTTTTGTTTTTGTTTTTGTTTTGGATTTCCAGCATCCACAGTTTTTTGCTTTTGATCTCTTCTGGTGTCTTGGCCAACATTTATCCCCCAAGTAATATGATTAAAACAAATAAATATTCATCACATTCTGTCTGTGGAACCTTGCTATGCACAAATTCACTGCTTTTTTTGTTTACATTACCACAGCGATTATGTTTCAAAAGCACTTCATTGATTCTGAAATGCTTTGGGATGTTACGAGGATGTGAAAAATCAAACATAAATACAACGCCTTTCTACGTATACTGATACTGTCCATGTGTTTGTGCAGATCTCTCTATATATAATCATATAAACACCAACTGAAGTTATGGATTTCGCATCTTGCTGAACATACTAAGCAGTGGAAATCTTCACCATTTACAAAATGGCCAGGTGAATTCTTACCCCAGAATGAAAATAAGCCCAAACGTAAACATACTGAAAGTAATCAGAGGTCAGAGCACAAAGCATGAGGAGGCAGTTGGAGAGCTGAGACTCAGAGAACAGGCAGGTTGAATGTGTGATTAAGTGATTGGATAATGCAGTGCAGCATGTAGCCACTTGTATGCAATTGTCAATTTGCTTCTTACATTTTGTTTTGGCCTATCTCTTTCAGTAGGTAACGATTATCTTTACGCACCAAACTTCTCCAGCACCTTTGAAGCTTCACACTTTGAATGTAACCTGGGTGCCCTGTAGAATCATCAGAGATCTATGGTGACAGCTTTGAGAAACAAAAATAGGACATTTACTGTCTCCCATTACCTGTGCTGGACCACCCCCCACCTCCCAGTCTGGGCCTCCAATTGTGATTTAAGTGGTGAAAAATATAACATCTGTTATATGTACTTTTCTTATATTCAATCTATCTGTTAATAGAGCACACCTCACTGGGAAAGACAGGCAGAATTTACAGATTATGTATCTTATGTGTTTTGAATTTTTAATTTGATGTTTAAAGCCTTCACTCAATGCTTGCAAGCGGGAAAATCAGCATTGGCTGCCCTTGAAATTGCATAGTTGGAGACCACTGCTTTAGCAGAGATGTTAACTCACTGATTCTAACACTGCACTGAAATGATAGAGGGAAGAATTTCAGGTAAAATGTTTTAAGCATTTGTGTGCCATTATTCCACAGTGTCATTTCAAGGGCAAGCTTTCTTTAATGCAAAATAGCATCTAAGTGTGACCTTGCTGTGGGATCCAGAGCAATTGTGCTGTTCCCATGAAGCACAATGGGCAGTGGCTGTAGGCATGTCAGTCTCTGGAAAAAGGGATGGATGACTTGAACCTGTTCCAGACTGAATGCAAATTCCTTAACAAGTTAATGGTAGGGGCATGGAAAGGATTTCCTGATATCAGTACTGTTGTGAATCCATGCTTTATATCAAAAATTGACTTGAATTTACTGGCTGGAGTCCCCAAGCATTTTTTAAAAGACTAAAGCTACATGCCAGTGACTAGGGATCACATTTAATGATGGCTGTACATTTGCAGCACCGTGCCTCCTACATTGCAAAATTATTCAAATGGAGACAACTTGTCTGCAAGGCACAATTGCCTTGTAAGAGTTGAATATTGAATATCCCATTAGAAAACTGTCCAGATAATCGCCTGTGTGCTCAACTGGATGGAGACAAAACATTGGACATAAGGTGGAATTGTCCCAGATTTGCATTAAGAGTGCTAGCGGGCGGGAAAAAACAACATGGGCCAATTGGTGGTAAATGGGATTAGGTAGGTCAGGTGTTTCTCACGTGTTGGTGCAGACTCAATGGGCCAAAGGGCCTCTTCTGCACTCTGTGATTCTATGATTCTGTTTTACCTGCCGGCTGCAAGGTGGCTTTTCATGCCATCTCATCTCAATCCTGCCTCATTAATCACGCATTCCCCAGGAAACATGCCGCTTTGGTGGCAGGCAGCCTCTCATTTGCCCACCATGCTATCATCTCGCCGCTTCCTCACACTGGGCACCATATGTAAAGTGCAGCTGTGCGCACACTTCTCAGTGCTTCCAGCCCAGGACTGCTCCACAGAACACATGGCCCTGAAAGGCAAGAAGACTGCAGCTCCCCGATTCACTGATGCCTCCCTGGGACGCCTTGTGGGTACTGTTGGAATCAGCCATGATGTCCTCTACCCTTGCTCTGGCCGCAGGGGACCCATCAGTGTCACCACTCCAGTTTGGGAGACGAGGGCAGAGGTGGTCAGTGCCAATGCTGCACACAAGAGGTCGGCCATCCAATGTGGAAAGAGGATAAACGATCTCACCCGTGTCGCCAGGGTAATGCAACCATCTCATCGCTCTAAACTCACACTATCACAAGCCCATCACACGTTCACTGGCATCTCACTCACTGCCAGCTCACCACTCACTCTCTCACACAAACCCTCACATCTCCATCTGGCCTCATCTCCTCTGGAAACTGCCCCCTCAACCCTCACCTTCTTGAGACCTCTTCTGTGCAGTGTTGGCACTGACCACCTCTGTCACCATAAAACAGAAACAGAAATACCTGGAAAAACTCAGCAGGTCTGGCAGCATCGGCAGAGAAGAGCACAGTTGATGTTTCGAGTCCTCATGACCCTTCAACAGAACTAAGTAAAAATAGGAAAGGGGTGAAATATAAGCAGTTTAAGCGGGGGGGAGGTGGTTGTTGGGACAAGAAGCCAGTAAAAGGTGGAGATAACCAAAAGATGTCACAGACAAAAGGACAAAGAGGTGTTGAAGGTGGTGATATTATCTAAAGGAATGTGCTAATTAAGAGTAGAAAGCAGGACAAACAAGGTACAGATAGACCTAGTGGGGGTGGGGTGGGGTGAAGGAATTGACAATGGCTAAAAGGTAGAGATAAACAATAGGTGGAAATACATTTAAAAATAATGGAAATAGTTGGGAAAAGAAAAATCTATATAAATTATTGGAAAAAACAAAAAAGAGGGGGAAGAAATGGACCGTGACACCCTGGTCCACTCGTCCATCACCCCCTACTCCTCAACCCCCTCCCATGGCACCTTTCCATGCACCCACAGAAGATGCAACACCTGCCCCTTCAGTTCCCCTCTCCTCACCGTCCAAACACTCCTTTCAAGTGAAGCAGCATTTCACTTGCACTTCCCTCAACTTAGTCTACTGCACTCGTTGCTCCCAGTGTGGTTTCCTCTACATTGGAGAGACCAAACGCAGACTGAGTGACCGTTTTGCAGAACACCTTCGGTCTGTCTGCAAGCAATACCCAAACCTCCCTGTCACTTGCCATTTCAACACACCACACTGCTCTCATGCCCTCATGTCTGTCCTTAGCTTGATGCATTGTTCCAGTGAAGCTCAACGCAAACTGGAGGAACAGCACCTCATCTTCCGACTAGGCACTTTACAGCCTTTCGGACTGAATATTGAGTTCAACAATTTTAGATCATGAACTCTCTTCTCCATCCCCACCCCCTTTCCGTTTCTTCCCCCTCCTTTTTGTTTTTTCCAATAATTTATATAGATTTTTCTTTTCCCACCTATTTCCATTATTTTTAAATGTATTTCCACCCATTGTTTATCTCTACCTTTTAGCCTTTTTTAGTATTTAGTATTTCAGACCTGCTGAGTTTTTCCAGGTATTTCTGTTTCTATTTTTGTTTTGGATTTTCAGCATCCGCAGTTCTTTGCTCTTACACCTCTGCCATCATGTCCCAAGCTGAAGCGTTGACACAGATGGGCCTCCTGTGGCCAGAGCAGGGGTAGAGGGCATTATGGTGGGCTCCAGTGGTGCCCAGAAAGGGTCCCAGGGATGCATCACTGATCAGCATGTGTCCCCACACGCATCCTGGGATAAGCCCCTCTCCAGTACAGCACTAGCCCTGCAGCCTCTTCCCTTGCCTGAGGCCATTCTCCCTCTTCCCCAAGCAAGCCCTAGCCCTGCAGCCGTTGTAAAGCCACCCCCGCAGTATGGCTGGTCTTGTAAGTAGAGACCTGCCCGTGAGCCCCCTTAAAAGTGATGTGGTTTTGCCTGTGAAGCCTGGCGCTTGTGATGACCACAAGTGCTGCCTGAAACAAGGTAGGCAACCAAACCTCAAAGTCCCGAGTGAAGTGCAGCTCATCAAGAGCATGTTGCTTATGTTCAGTTGTGAAACACGTCGGCATGCAATCACGCCAATGTGCTCGGATGATTCAGCGTGGAGGGGTGATTCTGGCGAGCTGAGATTATAATGATATTCAGATGTGTTGCAATGAAGTTCCCAACATGCAGTGGTGGGAAACGCAGCCTGCCATTGATGGGTGGAGCAGACGATTGCAGACTGGTTTTACAATGTCGTGAAACTGATCTTTGGCCTTCCTGCCATATTGTCCACTCATACCACCAAACACGGCAGACGCTAGTGGGCACCGACAATTCCACCCAAAATCACTTGGACAATGGTACCCTGGCTGAGAGAAGAATTCCCCAGCCAAGATCGAATCAAGTTACGATTGGAACACAGTAGCCATGACCATTTTGGGACACTGCCGCTGGAGAGAAAAAGGTCATGTGAAAAGCCAACACTTTGCCTGTTTAAGCACCAGTTTTCTCTGCAGAATGGGAGAAGCATCTGAGATGCTAAAAGAACAAGACCCTGAGTGGGTTCCTGTGATTTTTGCATTAGAATGAATTTGCACTATTTGCACAGAATCTTCCAAGGCCTTTGAAGGTGGCAAGACCTTTGAATGTGGCGGGATATGTTGACAGAGTGCTCAGCAAAGCAAATGTAATCTTAGGCTTCATAAATAGAGGTATTAAGTACAGAAGCAGGGAAGTTATGCCGAGCCTTTGTAAAGTGCTAGTTAAGCCACAACTAGAGCATCGTATGCAGCTCTGGTCACAACATTTTAGGAAGGGTATGAGTATTCTTAAGAGTGTGTAGAGGAGATTTACCAGAATGGTTCCAGGGATGAGAAATTTTAGCTACAAAAGAGGGGACCCTATTGAGAAGACCATCGATGCCACTAATGGTTCTATGGGCAAAAAATAATCAGTGAAACCATCACAAACAATTATTATAAGTGCATTCCTTTTTCTGGAATAAGCTGCCAGAAAGAGTAGTGGAGGCAGATTCAATAATAATTTTCAAAAAAGAATTGGAGAAATACTTGAGATGGGGAAAATTTCCAGCGCAATAGGGAAAGAGCAGGGAAGTGGGACTAATTAGATGGCTCTTTTGTTGAGTCAGCACAGGCTCGATGGCCTGAATAGCCTCCATCTTTGCTGCATCATTTTTTGATTCTATGGTTCAAAGTCTTTAAGCCTTCCTTTAAAAACTCATGGGAACTTCAGTGTCAACACTTGAGTAAGAACTGAACTGTCATACAACACTAGTACAGACCAGAAATCAATTAAGTCTTCTTTATTTAATTTCTGTGGTGTGTGTGTGTGGGTGGGTAGAGGGGGGTGGTATATGTGTGTGTGTGGGTGGAGGGGTGTAGTGTGTATGTGTGTGTGTGCATGTGTGTGGGTGGAGGGGGGTGGTGTATGTGTGTGTGTGGGTGGGTGGAGGGGGGTGGTATGTGTGTGTGTGTGTGGAGGTGGGTGGTGTGTGCATGTGTGTGGGTGGAGGGGGGTGGTTTATGTGTGTGGGTGTGGGGATGTGTTGGGGTGTGTGTGTGTGTGGGTGGAGGGGGGGTGGTGTATGTTGGTGTGTGTGTGGGGATGTGTTGG
Source organism: Carcharodon carcharias (assembly GCF_017639515.1). Lineage (NCBI taxonomy): Eukaryota > Metazoa > Chordata > Chondrichthyes > Lamniformes > Lamnidae > Carcharodon > Carcharodon carcharias. The sequence goes on from NC_054467.1 coordinate 228,018,630, forward strand.
TGTGTGTGTGTGTGTGTGTGGGTGGAGGGGGTGGTGTATGTGTGTGTGTGTGTGTGTGTGTGAGGATGTGTTGGGGATGTGTGTGTGTGTGCAGGTTGAGGGGGGTGGTGTCTGTTTGTGTGTGTGTGTGGGTGTGGGTGGATGCAGGTGGTGTGTGTGTATGGGTGGATGCGGGTGTTGTGTGTGTGTGTGGGTGGAGGGGGCTGGTGTCTGTGCGTGTGTGTGTGTGGATGGAGGTGGGTAGTGAGTATGTGTGTGTGGGTGGGTGGAGGTGGGTGATGTGTGTATGTATGTGTGTGTGTGTGTGAAAGAAATGGCTGAAATGCATTTAAATGAATATTACTATGTCCTTTCCATAACCTTTTTTATGTTTGTTATTACTTAGCTACACTAGATGCCCATCACACTGGTACGATTTCAAAATGATATCCTGTGCAGCAATGTGAAATGAGGCATTCTCAATGACCCTACCCCTAAATTAACACTTAAAGTATAATCTGTTTCAGTGAATGCTTCTACACAAGCAGCCCCACCTATGGGAAAGTGTGTGTGATATAGAGTGGAATGGAGATCTTGCAGAGGAGATTTCTGCCAATTTTTCCAATCGGGGAACGTCAACCAGAAAATCCTCACTAAATCTCTTAGCCCTCCAGCCTTTTCATGAAGATAATCATTTACTGTTTACACTGACAAAGGGAAAAGAGATTTGGCACCTGCTCCATCCTACTAACTCTATCAATGTAGGAGCAGAGGAGGGAGAGGTCAAAAGAGTAAAGGTGACAGTTCATACACAGCTCAGACATTCCCCCAGCCCCCTGCTTCACCTCTTCTTTTGGTTATTGTAAACTTTCACTGAGACTGAAAACCATCTGCTCTTAGCTCAGGGCTGAGGGTTCCTTTGAAACTGTCCAATCCTGGAATACAGTTCATTCAGAATTTCATCAGCCCTTCACAAAAATGAATCTGTCTCAGGGCCCTAGTTTTATTAAGGCTGCAATAAAAGTTCTTTTTAAATGTTCACGCTTCACCTGTCTGAGTGAAAGGATAGCAAAGAAAGTTTCTCATCGGAGAGGGGCAAAGTTATACTCACATCCTCCGGCTATGTGTCAACCACTTCCAATCCAGGATGATTCCTGAACCAAATTTCTTGAAGCTGTCAAGCACTGGACAGAAGATAGAGTGGTGATGTCATAGGGAATGGTAATGTGTGGTGACATTACTGGAACAGTAATCCAGGAGCCCAAGCTAATGGTCAGATGTATGAGCTCAAATCCCACCTGAGAGCTGGTGGAATATAAATTCAATTAATTAATAAATCAGGAATGGAATGATAGTTCCATTAATAATGATTATGAAACTATTGGGTTGTCCTTTAAAAACCCATCTGGTTGTTCACTATTGTCCTTTAGGGAAGAAAAGATGCCGCTTATACCTGGTCTGGCCCACATGTGACCCCTGGCCCACCACAATGTGGTTGACTCCTAATTGCCCTCTGAAATGGCCTAACAAGGTATTCAGTTGTGTCAAGCTTGCCACCACCTTCCCAAGGGCAATTAGGGATGGGCAATAAATGCTGGCTTTGCAATCCCATCCTAAGGAAGAATAAAAAATACTCTGGTTGGAGCTGTCATCACATGATCTCTTGCCACCAGCTGCACTACTCAATCCAAGAACCTTTGCCACCTTTAATAATTTTATAACTAATAATTGTTCAAATCACAGTCATAAGGTTAAATAGAGAAATGGCAGGGTTGCTCCAACCTCAAGAGTTCCCACCCTGTGCTATGTGGGGACTCTAGGATGCTTCCCAGGTCCTGGATTACCATTTGTGCAGGAAGTGTTTTTTTCGTTGCTCATTGCAACGGCTTGAACTCCGGGTTGTGGAACTTGGGGAGCAGCAGGCATCATTGCTGAGCACCCATGAAGTTGAGAGTTACGTGGATGGCATGTTTATAGATGTGGTCACCCTCAGCTTAAGAATATGCAGGGAAAAAGGGAAGGGGTGACCACCAGACAGTCAAAATGGAACAGGTAGGTCGAGCAAGTTCTGAATACTGGTGAGAGTGATGGTTCATCTAGGGAGTGCAGCCAGAGCCAAATGACTCCGCTGAACATGGGAAGGTGGGGGGGGCACAAGGAAGTCTGGAAGAGCAATAGTGATAGGCGACTCAATAGTTAGCGGAATGTTTCTGTGGCCACAGAAATGAATCTAGGATGGTGTGTTGCTTCCCTGGTGCCAGGGTCAAGGATGTCAATGAGTGGCTGTAGAGCACCCTGAGGGGGGAGGTTCAAATGCCCAGCAGTCGTGGCCTACATCGGTACAAATGACATATGTAGAAAGAGGGATGTGGTCCTGCAGTCTGAATTTACGGAGCTAGGTAAACAAATTAGCAAATAAGATCTCAAAAGTAGTAATCTCCACATGCAAGTAAGTACAGAAATAGGAGGATAAGATGGATGAATGTGTTGCTGGAAAGATGGTGCAGGAGGGAGGGCTTTAGATTCCTGAGGCAATGGAAACAGTTCTGGGGAGATGGGACCTGTACAGGCCAGATGGATTGCACCTGAACAGAGCCGGGACTGAGTTTCTTGCAGGGCATTTTGCTAGTGCGATTAGGGGATATGTAAACTAACTCAGCAGGGGTGTGGGAACCAGGAGATAATGTTAGAGGAAAATACCTAGGGGCACAGAATATTGCGAGATATAGATAGCACTAGAGTAGGGAATAGTAAGTTAATAGGTGGGGCAGAGTAAAGGAGAAAGTAACGGAGTCTAAATCAGGGTTCCAGTGCCCGCATGTGAATGCATGGAGTGTGATAAACAAGACTGGGGAGTTACAGGCACAGATGCCATGTGGAAATATGATGTTATGGCAATAATAGAGACCTGGCTCAAAGAAGGGCAGGACTGGGTGTTAAGTATCCCTGGATACAAAGGGCGGAATCGTCCCAGATGTGCAGTAGCGGACGGGTAAAACAACGCCTGCTGTGAAGGCAGGTTTTCATGCCCTGTTGTCCCAGACCCGCCATATTATTTATGCATTCCCGGGAAACATGCCATTTCTATCTCTCATTCGCCCGGCTGCCATCACCTCGCTGCTTCATCACGCCGGGCGCCATATTTAAAGTGCAGCCTTACGCACACGCCTCAGTGCTTTCAGGTCATGGCTACTGCAGGGAAGATGCCCACGAGAGGGAAGAAGACTACAGCCCCCAGGTTTAACAATGTGACACTGGAATGCCTTTTGGATGCTGTGGAAGGCACACCACCATGTCCTCTATCCCCGCTCTGGCGGCAGGATGGGCAGCAGCATCACCAACCAGGCTTGGGAGGCGGTGGCAGTTGTGGTCAGTGCTAATGGCCTTCAGAAGAGGACAGCCACCTAGTGCTGCAGGAGGATGAATGATCTCCATTCTGCCAGGGTAAGTCACTCTTCTCATCACACCCTGAACTCATACGCTCACAAACCCATCACACATCCACAGGGATCTCACTCACTGCCAGTTCAACGCACATCACCATTCACTCTCTCACACGCACCTTCACTGTCTCATCCATGGGACCACTCACCTACACATGCTTATCACCTGGTCTGGCAGGCGTCCTGTTTACACTCTCTCCATCTCTATTCATGCAGGACACAACAAAAGGGAGAGGTCGCAGGCCAGTGGAGGAATGCCTGAAGTTAAGTTTCTCATGGACTGTTAAAAGAGTCATCCAGCTGGCCGGTGAGGACCTGGACCATTCTTGTGCTAATGGTGAGGTCGGCGCTGCTCTTCCATGTGAGAATCCAGCAGTGCAACATCCATCAGACAACCATGCAGTGAGTGATGTGCCCTGTTTCACAGGCCATTGCCATACACTAATTATCTCCCCTTGCTTTCACAGGCACAACTGGGAAACAGCCAATGGAGTTGACGACCCAGGACCTCCAATTAAGCCCGGAAGAAACCTCTAAAGAGGAATCTGAAGGCAGCCTCCTTGAAGTCCCATCATAGCGCTCACCCACACCCTCTACCAGTGCAGAGACACACACCTCAGTGGGACCGAGCTTTAGAATAGCCTCAGAATCACAATCTGATGAGAACATCGCACTCCCTGATCCACAGCAGACGGCGGCAGGGACTTCCTAGGTGTCCGGCACTCGGAAGACTGCTGGAGGCCAGAAATTTGCTGAGCCCAAGTCAGATGACGAGCCTCTGGACTCAGTCATGTTACAGTTGCTGGAGCTGCAAAGGCAAGCTCAGAAACATCAGGAAGGGTTGTCCTCTGCAATCCTCAGATTGCAAGGCATGATGGAGGAGTCCGTCCACCTTCAGGCTGAGGTGATAGCACTGGCATGCCAATGCACTGAGGTCAACACTGGTAGGATGGCGGCTGCCATGGAGACCTCGGTCCAGGACTTGCTCCTGCACTGCTGTGTGGGCTCAACTCCATCGCTGGTGCCAGAGTTGGCCTCCAACAGTGTGTGTGCAAGAGGGGTGCGAGGCAACTTGATGGCATTTCAACTAGCCCTTCTCCTCAAGGAGTCAGCCTGGTGCCTTTGGGCATCCATAGATAGGGGGATCAGCAGTGGCTCCCCACCCACCCGGGCCGGGGCCATCTGCAGGTGACTCCTGGAGTGTCCGGCCCCTCTGAATCCCTCAGCAACTCCAGTTCCACAGGTCAAGGAGAGTGCCACTGCCACACAGCAGGACCCCAAAAGCGTCAATCGACTCTGGATGTCGCTAAACGCTGACCAGCGATGGCTCACTGTGGCTCTTCGGTAGCGTCGGCAGGAGCCCCAGCCACCCCTTCTTCCTGAGGGTGCTGCGCCTCCATCTGCATAGCCAGGAGCCTCAGTCACTCTCTTCTCTGTCATCTTCGCAGACAACTAGGTCAACAGGTTTCATGATCTTGATGCACTCCCCCTGCAGGATGAAAGAGAGAGACATGGATGTACCAAGAAACCATCCTGGTTAAGTGTGAAACCCTTTAATGCATTGTGGAGAGTGCTGGCCAGAGTCAGTGCACTGCCTGGCTGCCCGAAAACCCACCCATCTCCGCCCCACTCCACCTGATCGATTGGTGACAGCTTTGCCTATTGGACTGCATGCTGAGCTCTCAGCTCAGGTGCAGGCATTCTCCTAACCCACACTGCAAGGCTGATTAGTCTCCCCCATGGTTCAAGTTAGCTTGAACCATGGGGGAGACTGGTCCAAACCAGGATGATGACATTGCAAGGGGCTGTGAGTGCCTCCAGCGGTGACTGCTCCATGGCCAACTTTAGCAACGAGTTTGTACAATGTGCCTAGTCATCCAATTATTCCGCAGTCCACTAAAACACTCATTACTTTGCAGTCTATGCTCGAGGGGTGAGAAGCTCTGGAGCACTTGGTGACACTTTGATGCCGCTGCGTTGCTTGAGTGGGCAGATAAGTTAGACACCCGACTTCAATTATATCAATGTGGCTGCACCTGAACTGTCTCAGTTGCAGAGGAATTGTCACTTTATATAAGGTGTCCCTACTGTGTGGCCGCTTCCCTTGCACACTTTACCCCCCATCTCGAAAGCTTGTGCGCTTCATTCAACCGCAAGGCAGCCTTTGATCGCCCTTGCCCCCCAAGTCACCTCAACCTCTAGGCAGCTCTTGCCACCGCCCCCCCCCCCCCAGTCACCTCAACCATAGGGCAGCCCTTGACACCCCCCCAAATGTGCCTCATGCTTGAATTCCAACAGGCGACCCTGCCGAGTGCAAGCCTTTTGCACGCTGAGTACACATTGTTGCTGTGTACTCACTTCCGAGTTCCCCTCAAATTGCAGCCCGCCAAGCGTACGCCTTTTACATGCTGTTGTGAAACACATTGGCGTGCCTTCCCGCTGACGTAGAGACAGACAATCTAGCCGGGCAGTGGGTGGCGGTGGGGGGGGGGGGGGGGGGGGGGGGGTGGTGGTGGTGGTGGGGTGTGGGTGATGGTGGTGGCGGTGCAGGAGGGGAGCAATTCTGGTGGGCTGGCCTAATAGTGATATGTAGATGTACTACAATGAGGTTCCTGAAGTCTGATGGCGGAAAACACGACCTGCCATCGGTGGGCTGAGTGGACAATTGCAAACCGGTTTCATACCATCGTGAAACTGATCATGCCATATTGGCTGCTCACACCACTGAACACGCCTGATGCTGGTGGGCATGGAAGATTCCAACCCTGGTGTTCAGGAGAGATAGGAAAGGAAGAAAAAGAGAGGGGTGACAGTATTGGTTAAGGAGAGCATTGCAATGCTGGAGACAGAGGATGTCCCAGAGGGTTCAAGGACAGAATCTATTTAGCTAGAGCTCAGGAACAAAATGGTGCAATTGCTTTGCTCAGTGTAGCCTATTGGCCACCAACTAGTGGGAAGGATGTAGAGGAACAATTTTTCAAAGAAATTACAGAGAGGTTCAAAAGTTATAGAGTACTTATAAACTTATAATGCGGGACTTTAATTATCCAAATATAGAGTAGGATAGTATTAGTGTAAAGCGTAGGGAGGGGAAAAAGTTCCTAGAGTGTGTTCAGAAAAAAATTCTTCAGCAGTATGTTTCCAGTCCAGTGAGGAAGGAGGCACTGCTAGACCTGTTTCTCGGAAATCAGTTGGACCAAGTCAATCAACTGTCAGAGGACAGTGATCATTGTATCATACACTTTAAGCTGACTATGGACGAATGACAAAGAAAAATTAACCAGGGGAAAACCAGCTTCAATGGTGTAAGAACAGATCTGGGCTGAATAAATTGGAGTCAAATGTTGGCAGGAACAATGGTGTCTGATCAATGGGCTACCTTCAAAGAAGAGATTTTTTGGGCACAGTCAAGGTAAATTTCCCTGAAAGGGAAAGTTAGGGAAAACAAATCCAGAGCACCCTGATGACAAAGGAGATAGAAATTAAGATAAAGAAGAAAAAGTGTGCTTTTGGCAGGTGTTAGGTAGAAAATATATTTTAGAACCAAGCTGAATATAAAAGGTTCAGAGAAGAGGTGAAGAAGGAATAAGAGAAGCAAAGAGGGAGTACAAAAAGAGAGGGGAGCCTAGCATAAAAGGGAATCCCAAAGTCCTTTAAATGTATATAAATAGTAAAAGGGTGGTAAAAGGAAGAGTGGGGCCGATTGGGGACTGAAAAGGCGATTTACACATAGAGGCAGAGGGCATGGCTGAGATACTAAATGAACGCTTTGCATCCGCTTTTATGAAGGAAGAAGATGCTACCCAGGCCATGGTAAAAGATGAGGTAATTCAGACACTAGATTCCTTTAAAATTGAAAAGGAGGAGGTATTGGATGGGTTATCTTTACTTAAAATTGACAAGACACCGGGACTGGATGAAATGCATCCAAGGATACTGAAGGAAGTAAGAGTGTAAATTGCAGAGGCAGTGGCTATAATTTTTCAGTTTTCTTAGACTGAGGTGGTCCCATGGGACTGGAGAATTGTGAACGTTACACCCCTGTTCAAAAAAGTGTGTAAAGATAAACCAGCAACTACAGGCCAGTCAGTTTAATCTTGCTGGCAGGGATACCTCCAGAAACAATAATTTGGGATAAAATTAAGTCACATGGACAAGGTCAAGTTAATTAAGGAAAGCCAACATGGATTTGTTAAGGGAAACTCATGTTTAGCTAACATGCTGAAGTTTTTTGAAGAGCTAACAGAGTGGGTTGATGTGGTGTTATGGACTTTCAAAAGGCGTTTGATACAGTGCTGTACAAAATTATAGCTCATGGAATAAAAGGGATTGGACCAAATGGAAATGGAATTGGCTGAGTGACTGGAAACAGAGACTAGTGGTTAATGGATATTTTTCATCCTGGAGGAAGATTTGTAGTGGAGTTCCACAGGGGTCTGTATTGGTACCCTTGCTTTTCCTGTTATATATTAATGACCCAGATCTTGATGTATAGGGCACAATTTCAAAGTTTGTGGATGGCACAAAACTTGGAAGCATTGTGAACTGTAAGGAGGACTGTGTAGAACTTCAAAGGGACATAGGCAAGTTGGTGGAACTGAGGGACAGGTGGCAGATGAAGTTCAGTGCAGGGAAATGTGAGGTGATCCATTTTGGTAGGCAGAATATGGAGAAACAATACAAAATAAAGGGTAGAACTCTAAAGAGGGTGGAGGAGCAGAGTGTCCTGGATATTTATGTGCAAAAACCATCAAAGGTGGCAGGACAGGTTGAGAGACTAATCAATGAGGCATTCAGTATCCTATGCTTTATTATTAGGGGCATAGATTACAAGAGCAAGGAAGATATGTTGAATTTGTATAAGTAATATCTGGGCCTCAGCTGGAGTATTGTGTCCAATTCTGGGCGCCGCACTTTAGGAAAGATGTGAAAGAACTAGAGAGGGTGTAGAAAATGATTTGTGAGTAAAGTTCCATAGATGAAGAGCTTCAGTAATGAAGATAGATTGAAGAAGTTAGGATTGTTTTCTTTACAGAAAATAAGGTTGAGAGAAGATTTCATGGAGGTATTCATGAGGGGTCTGGACAGAGTAGATAGGGAGAAACTGCTCCCACCCATCAAAGAATCGAGAAGAAGAGGGCACAGACTTAAAGTAATTAGCAAAAGAAGCAAAAGTGATAGTATTGGAAATCTCATCCAACATTACAGTTGCCAATTACAGTTGTCCTAGATTCTCCAGGGAATGAAGATTAATCCCCAGGACACTGCTGTGAGCAACCATAGAGAAAAATCAAAGAAGGATTGTAAAAATTGAGTGTTTTATTCATCTTCTTCACAGAATATGAGGAGAAACTTTTTTTATGCAGCGAGTGTTTAGGGCTTGGAATGCTCTGCCTGAGAGTGTGGTGGAGGCAGGTTCAATTGAAGCATTCAAAAGGGAATTAGACTGCTATCTGAAAAGGAAGAATGTGCAGGGTTTTTGGGAGAAGGCAGGGAATGGAACTAGGTGAGTTGCTCATTCAGAAAGCCAGTGCAGACACTGACCTTGACCTGCTCATGACAATTCTGTGATTCTGTGATTCTGTGAAGAAGATGAATAAAACACTCAATTTTTACAATCCTTCTTTGATTTTTCTCTATGGTTGCTCACAGCAGTGTCCTGGGGATTAATCTTCATTCCCTGGAGAATCTAGGACAACTGTAATTGGCAACTGTAATGTTGGATGAGATTTCCAATACTATTACTGACTACAGAGTCTTGGTAATCTATTGGTAATGGTAATAAACTAGCAATCCAGATGTTGTGAGCTCACATCGCAGCATAACAAATTGTGAACTTGAATTCAATAAATCTGGTAACTGGCTAGCACTGGAAGAATGATATTGAAGCAGTCCCACACAACATACATAATCAGCTGTGGCTCAGGTAATAGTACTCTCACTTTTAAAAAAAAATCAATTTTGGGATGTGGGCGTTGCTGGCTAGGCCAACATTTATTGCCCATCCCTAATTGCCCTTGAGAAGATGATGGTGAGCTGCCTTCTTGAACTGCTGCAGTCCATGTGATGTAGGTACACCCACAGTGCTGTTAGGGAAGGAGTTCCAGGGATTTGACCCAGCGACAGTGAAGGAACGGCGATATATTTCCAACTCAGGATGGTAAGTGACTTGGAGGGGAATTTCCAGATGTTGGTGCTCCCATGTATCAGCTGCCCTTGTCCTTCTAGATGGGAACTTCCATGTGGTGGTGTTCCCATGTATTTGTTGCCCTTGTCCTTCTGGATGGGAGCAGTCATGGGTTTGGAAGGTGCTGCCTGAGGGGCCTTGGTGAATTCCTGCAGTGCATCTTGTAGATGGTACACACTGCTTCCACTGTGCATCAGTGGTGGAGAGAGTGATTGTTTGTGAGTGGGGTGCCAATCAAGCAGGCTGCTTTGCTTAGATGGTGTCAAGTTTCTTGAGTGTTGTTGGGGCTGCACTCATTCAGACAATTGGAGATTATTCAATCACATTCCTGACTTGTGCCTTGTAGATGGTAGATAGGCTTTGAGTCAGCAGTTGAGTTACTCACTGCAGGATTCTTAGCCTCTGACCGGCTCTTGTTGCATTGTATTTATATGGCTAGTCAAGTTCAATTTCTGGTCAATGGTAATCCCCAGGATGTTGATAGTGGGGGATTCAGTGATGGTAATGCCATTGAACATCAAGGGGTGATGGTTGGATTCTCTCTTATTGGAGATGGTCATTGTCTGGCATGAATGTCACTTGCCACTTGTCAGCCCAAGCCTGGATATTGTCCAGGTCTTGCTGCATTTGGACATGGATTGCTTCAGTATCTGAGGAGTTGCAAATGGTGTTGAACGTTGTGCAATCATCAACGAACACCCCCATTATTATGTATTTAGTGATTGCAAATCCTGAAGCCAAGCAATAGCCTGCTCATTTGCTCGGTTTGAAATGATTTGTCCGCCACTTAGTGTGTAGGAGGGACATTCCTCAGTAATGTGCAGCATTATTTGTGTGTTTCCACAATTGCATAAGGGGTTTGTACCGAGGCTTCAGTGGAGGAAGTTGGGTACACAGGGGCCCTGGCCTGTCCTGAACCATCTCATTAGAATGACTTCTTGGGACAAAGATGAAAGGACATTATATGTAGCCTTGCCAGCAATGCCCACACTCCCAGGCCAAATTAAACTCAGAATCTGTTGAATTAGTACCTTCAATAATCACAAATAACGTAAGAAACAGGGACAGGAATAGGCCAAATGGTTCCTCAAGTCTGATCCGACATTCAATGAGATGACAGCCGATCTTCTACCTCAACTCCACCTTCCTTCCCTATCTGCATGTTCTTTGATTACCTGCAAATTTGCTGTGCCAAAGGGGATTTTCTCATTCCCACTTTCCACTAAAACACAATATTCCTGTCTCAATAGAGCAAACGGATAGGAAGGAATAAAATACACCACAGTGATTGCATGTGTTTAACGGTGCTTGTCTCATGTGTTATTGAAAGTGACCCACGGGTATTCAGTGAGAATAGTTCTCAATTTTGGCCCCCTCAAATTTGGTTGAATCATCATTTGGGATATTGAGTGCTGGTTTCAATTAATTCATTTCACTGCAACTGATGGCTACAAAATTAACTGCAGCTAGCTTGCAATATGAATCATGAGTCACCCTCCAAAAATAGAAAGATGGAAAGTTCAAACTGGAAATGATAAATGCTGATGGGGTGTGATCCCTGCTGGATGTATGGCACAAGCCTGTAAGCGTGAGCCTGAACCCACTGTAATTTCTCGGCTCATTTAATTGACTGAGCTTCTGGCTTTGGAATTGCCTCTGACTGGGAGATTTGCGTGTTGGGGGCATTGGAAATAGAACGCCACTGTAGGATTATTATAGAAGGCACGGAGCCTGCTACTTTGTGGATCCTGGCTTTGGAATGTTGCTAAATGTGGTTAGGACAAAGAGGGAGCTATCTTTATCATGGACAGATGCAGAGCGTTGGCTTTCTCCGACACGGAACAGAGACCCAGCCCTGTATATATTTAGAAACTTTATCCTTATTACTGTTTCTTATTTTTAAAGTGGACTTCTCTGATGAATAAAGGCAATTTATCTTGGTTGACTCACTGTTTGGAAATCATCCCCAGTGGTCCCCAGAACAAAAGAATTCTCCTCTCAGTTTTAGGAATACTACATCTCTTTAAGCCTAAAGAGCTTCTAACAGATCACCTGGGGAGGAACAGACCAATTTCAAAGGGAACTACAGGAATTTCATTTGCATTTGATAAGTTAACCTTGCTAGCAGAATCTGTAGGCCTGCTGAGACAATGGCTTCCCAAGCACCAGAGCCTTAATGGCATCTCTTTCAACCCATTATGGCTGAGGCATTACCAGTCCTGAAAACAAAGCCAAGTTCCAGACGCTGGATAAACATCCTTTGTTGAAGTCACTGTGGAGAAGGATGGTCACATGACTCAAGAGTCCAGCTTTTGAGCAGCACAGCCAGTCTGCTGTTTAACAACCGAATGGCAGGCCACACAAAAGCAAGCTCTGTCTAGATTAAAATACTTAACCTGACTCTACTGGAAGATTTTGTATCATTTACCACAGAACCAATGCCATCTCTGCATGTCTACTTCATCTTGCAACATCAATATCACTTGATAAAGCAAATCTTACAATAGCGATCTCCAGCCAGCTGACCATCGAATACCTGTGTGACAGAATCCCTCATTGGACTCTGACTTTTGGGCTCTGGAACCTATGTGAATCAATATTCAGTTTTTCTGTCGTCCTTGTACCGTAAACCTCCTTTTCTCTGTCTCTCCATTTAGTGTGTGAATGTGGAGTAGGACATTGCTAACACTCTTTTTTGTAGATTTTGAATGAGCACAATGAAACTAACCTGCTGAGTTAATCCTAACTTAAGTTTGCTGTGGGATCATTAGTAAAATTGAGTCACACGAAAACCAAGGGGTTGGGAAAATACGCCATTGTATATTCTTAAATTATACTAATTCAGAACACCTTCTATTTATGGACAGGTGATAAGAGGCAACAGTACTGTTTGAACTGACTCCCTTCTATCTATAACAAGAGGAACAAGAAGAATTACTCAAGGGTTGTGAACTAGCTAGATGGAGAAATGAGTACCAATTCAACCATCCCACCAACAACCAATTACTGTTGGAAAATGTTTAATGATCTCTTCAGGTCAGGAAAAATAGTCACTTACAATGGTAATCTCCTCTTTATGTGTTAAACCCATAAAATTGAATACAATCTCTGTCCATGAGGTATCATGGTTCGTTTTCCATCCCCAGCCTTTACCTGGAAGCTGTCAAGTATTCAACTCACATCCTTGCATGTATTCAGCCCACAAGACCTTGCAAAGAATTTAATGGCCTGGTGCATTCACTTGCCATCACACTAATTATGAGCTGTATGTGATGCCTATAACAGACCATCTGAGAGTCCAGGCTCTCATAAAAAGATTATGAGAGTGGGTTTCTGTGAGATGCGGGCAAATCTGGGGTGGAATTTCCCATGCCTGCTGGTGTCAGATGTGGCTGGCGACACGAGCGGACAATATGGCAAGAAGACAAAAAATCAGTTTCGCAACGTCGTGAAACCAGTTTGCAATCAGACGCTCAGCCCATCAATGATGGGCCTCGATTCTTGTCATCGGACATCAGGAACCTTACTGTAATACGTCTGCATGTCATTATAAGGGCAGCCCGGTGGAATCATCCACCCCACCCACTGCCACTGGATCATCCACCTACGTCGGTGGGAAAACACGACGATGTGTTTCACAACAGCATATATAAGGCATGCACTTAACGGCCTGCACTTTGAGGGGAACTCGTAGGTGAGTGTGGAAGGTAGAATCTTAGCCTTCTCCTCTCCAAGGAAAACAGTCCCAACTTCTCCAATCTTTCTGCATAACTAAAGTATCTCATCGCTGGAGCCATTCTCGTAAACCTCTTCTGCGTGCTCTCTAATGTGTTCACATCCTTCCAATAGTGTGGCACCTAGAACAGTACACAATACTACAGCTGAGGTCTAACCAGTGTCTTTTATGAGTTCATCATAACCTCCCTGATCTTGTACTCTATGCCCCTATTAATGAAGCCTAGAATACTGTATGCTTTAGAAACAGCTCTCTCTACCTGTCCTGCTATCTTTTCACCCCTTGGGCACAGACTGCAAACTAATGAGTGTTTTAGTGGACTGCAGAACAGTTGAACGATTGGGCACATTGTACAATCTCCTTGCTAAAGCTGGCCATGGAACAGCTGCTGGTGGAAGCGCTCATAGCCCCTTGCAATTTCATCATCCTGGTTTGGACCAGTCTCCTCCAATGTTCAAGCTAACAAAGCAGCCTTGCAGTGAGGTTTAGGAGAATGCCTGTGTCTGAGCTGACACAACAGCATGCGGCCCAATGGGCAAATCTGCCTCCAATTGGTCAGGTGGACTGGGGCGGAGGAGGGTGGGTTTCAGGCAGCCATGCAGCACACTAACCTCTGGCTGTTCATATGGTAGCCAGCACTCTCCAGGATGCAGGAGGGGTACATCAGGAGAATGGAGCCTGTTGAACTAGCTGTATGCCTTGTGATGGACAGAGAGTGGACACAACGGAGAAGAGACTGGCGGAGGTGCCTGGCTGTACAGAGGAAGGAGCAGCACCCTTTGGAAGAAGGAGCGGCTGGGGCTTCTGCACATGCTGCTGAAGAGACACAGTGAGCTTTCACTGATTGGTGCTTAGCTAGGCCCAGGGTCTATAGATGCCACCTTTCATTCCTGCAGATGACCGAGAACCAGTGTTGCCGAAGACTGCGCATGTCTAGGGAACTGGTCAGTCATATCTGGTAGTTCTGCAGGATTTGGTGCCATGGGGTGGAGGGAATCCACGGCCATTGGCCGCGGCACTCAATTTCTATGCCAGTGGCCTCAATCCACAAATGCAACCATGAGGTCACGGATGCCATCTTCGCAACAGCACACAAATTTGTGCATTTTGCTTGGGACCAGGAAAGTGAAGATGCAAGAGCGATTGGATTTGCCCAGATCTTGGGTATCCCACAGGTGCAGGGTGCCATCGACTACATTCACATGGCTCGGATCTCCATCGCAACAAGTGGTCAACAATGTCAACGGCAAGGGCTTCCTTCTGCTGAATGTGCAGCTGGTGTGCGACCACCATGAAAGCATCCTGCAATGCTGTGCATAGTTTCCAGGGAGTGTCCCCAGCTCCTACATTCTCACGGTGACAGATCCCTGACATCTTCCAGGGTCCACAGAAGCTGCAGGGTTGGTTCCTCGGGGACAAGGGCTATGGCTGATGACACCCGTGCGACACTCAGACTGCAGCAGAGCAAAGCTATCAAAGAGGCTCTAGCTGCAACTCACAACTTGGTGGAGTAAACCATCGGGATGCTGAAAGTGAGGTTCCAGTGTCTGGACCGGTCTGATGAGCCCTGATGGACCGGTCTGATGGTCCACAGAGGTTGTCATGCATCATCTTTGCCTGCTGCTCCCTTTATAACCTGGTGCTGCAACAGGGAGAGGAGCTGGCTGAGGAGGAGATGAGGAGCTGGAGATCTCCTCCGATAAGGATGATGTCGCTGGGGATGAGGGTGAGGAGGTCCTCAAAGATGACTATGAGGCCCTCGCACTGGCAGACAATGCAGGCGTGTTGGGAGTCCCTCATTGCTGCTAGATTTGTGGAGAAAGATGACGAGATGCAGTGAGGAGACACCACAAGATCCTCCCATTGCATCTATGAACGTTTAACTCCGGTCTGACTTATGGCAATGTGCATACCCTCTGTGATAATGCTTTAAAAGCATAGGATCTTTATCTGTCTTCAGCACCTGACCCCTTCACAGGGTCACAGATATGGAAGAGATGGAGGTCAGCCCCACCTTAAAGATGCTGAGAGCACACAGAGAGAATGATGGAACTCTGTGATGCTGCCCACAACATTCTGGCAGCAATGACAAGCACCATCGAGTTGCAGGCATCAGTAATGTGTCCAGTGAGTGTGACGCTGGACTAACACTTAGGTCTGAAGGTTGCATAAATCACAGGGAAGAGGCCCTGGACTGCCCTTATCTTATACAGAAAGGTTTCACATCCGAGTGACACAAATACTGCTGATCAGAAAAAGGAGCCATAGACAGGCAGACATTGTTGGGAGTTTATTTACAATAGTGAACATTACGTATAAGTGATTAATACCCATGCCCAAGCAATGCAACTACCTCTTCTTAACCTTTCTAACCCTGCTGCTATATCTTGGTGCTCCCCGAAGATCCACAGTGGAGGGGAGGCAGTCTGTGATGACCTTGACAGGCGTTCTCTGGAGGACTGTGACCTGGAGTGTCCCGGCCTGCTTTCGGGGTCCAGCTGTGTGGCAGTGGCAACCTCCTCAGCCTGTGGGGTCACAGGAAGAGAGGAGCAGGGGCCGAACACTCCTGGAGTCACCTGGGTGGATGGCCTTGGGTGTGCACCTGCTGATCCTCCTCCCTATGCGTGCCCAAGGGCCCATGGCTGACTCCTTGAGGAGAAGGGGTAGCTGGACCAAGATCAAGCTGCCCCACACCCCTCTCATATTGACACTGTTGAAGGCCAACCATGGTGTCAATGATGGAGTTCAGCCCTTACCGCAGCACAGGAGTGACATCCTGGACCAAGGTCTCCATGGCAGCCGCCACCCTACTAGTGTTGACCTTGGTGTATTGGCATGCCTGAAGGCAGATGGAATCCTCCATCATGCCCTGCAATCTGAAGAGTGCAAGGGACATCCCTTCCTGAGGTTCCCGAGCTTGCCTTTGCAGCTCCAGCAATTGAGATATGATCGAGTTCAGAGGCTCATCATCTGACTCAGACTTAGCAAATTTCTGGCCTCAGCTGTCCTCTGAGTGCCGGACACCAGGGAAGTCCCTGCTGCTGCCTGCTGTGGATCAGACAGTGCGATGTGCTCGCCAGATTGTGATTCTGAGGCTACTCTAAAGCTAAGTACCACTGAGGTGTGTGTCTCTGCGCTGGTGGAGGGTGTGGGTGAGCGCTGTGATGGGTCTTCAATGAAGGTGCCTACAGATTCCTCTTCAGAGGTTTCTTCGTGGCTTGATTGGAGGCCCTGGGTCATGGACTCTGTCGGCTGTTTGGCAGATGTGCCTGCAAAAGCAAGGGGAGATATTTAGTGCATGGCAGTGGCTGGTGAAAGAGGCCACATCACTCACAGCATTGTTGTCTGATAGACATTGCACCGTTGGATCCTCACTTGGTAGAGAACCAACAACCATCGTCAGCACAGGAATGGTTCAGATTCTCACCGGCCAGCTGGATGGCTCTGTTTTCAAAGTCCATGAGGACCTTGATTTCAGGCATTTCTCCACCAGTCTGCGACCTCCCCCTGTTGTTGTTTGCCAGCTTGTCCTGCATGAAACAGATGGAGAGAGTGTAAGCAGGACGACTGCTAGGCCAGATGATAAGTATGCCTGGCATGTGTGGGTGGTGAGTGTTCCCATGGACGGGATGAGGACAATGAAGGTGTGTGTGAGAGAGTGAATGATGATGCCCCTTGAACCAGCAATGAGTGAGGGCCCTGTGGATGTGTAATGGATTTGTGAGCGTGTGATTTGAGAGTGATCAGGAGAGTGACTTATCCTGGCAGAACAAAGGAGATCATTCATCCTCTTGAAGCATTGGGTGGCTATCCCCTTTAACAGGGTGTTGGCACTGACCACAGCAACCACAGCCTCGCATACTGGACTGGTGGTGCCGCTGCCCCTCCTGCAGATAGAGCGGGGGTAGAGGACATCATGGAGTGTCTCTACAGCATCCAAACAACACTCGAGGGACATGTCACTAAACCAGGTGGCTGCTGTCTTTTTGCCTTTCGGGGCCATGCTATCTTCTGTGCAGCAGTGCTGAGCTGGAAGCACTGAGAGGTGGTGCGTGGCTGGACTTTAAATATGGTACCTGGCATGATGAGGTGGCAAGATGATAGTACAGTGGACAAATGACAGCCCGCCCGCCATGGAAACAGCATGTTTCCCAGGAATGTATAATTAATGCAGTGGGTTTGGGATGATACGGCATGAAGATCCACCATTGTGGCTGGCAGGTAAAATGTTGTTTTCTCCATCCGCTACTGCACTTAGTGCAAATCTGGGATCATTCCGTCCATTGACTTTGTTTGATTGACATCTCCCTGAGGTTAAAATAAGGTTTTTTTTCTGTGATCTCCTTTGTCAATATCTCACTGTTTATTTGCACAGGGTTCAGACATGTCAAGTGCTTAAAACTGTTATTTTTGATACTTTAATGGACTGTTTGATTGAAGCTTTTATAGGACTGTAGGAACACCAGTTTTTTTCAAAAAATTATGAATGGGTGTTCTTCCTTTGCAGTTTCACATATGCCATTTTTAGTAAAGGGTACATTGGTTCTGTAGATGGTTTTTACTGGGTGAATGGGTTTGGAAGGGCCATGAGTTGGCGTAGAGGTTACGGGGGTCATTGGGGTTGGGTCAGCCCATGAGTTGGCTTGGGGGGGTGGGGGGGTGCATAGGGTGCAAGGGTAAGACTTTTTGAAGTTACCTTTCAAATGTTCCCATATACAGACTATGGTTCAGATGATAAGTATGCTTGGTGAGTGGTCCCATGGATGGGATGAGGACAATAAATGTGTGTGTGAGAGAGTGAATGATGATGTTCTTTGAACTGGCAGTTGAGTGAGGGCCCCGTGGATGTGTGATGGGTTTGTGAGTGTGTGAGCTGAGAGCGTTGAGAAGAGTTATCCTGGAGGAATGAAGGAGATCATTCATCCTCTTGCAGCATTGGGTGGCTGTCCTCTTTTGCAGTTGCTGGCACTGACCACAACAGAGACCCCTCTGAGATACATGAGACGTGAGTCATGGAGAGACTGGCCTGACTTCATGAAAATTGCGGGGTGCTGGGAGATCCCTATCCTGCAATGGAGCCGGACAGGTCGGGAGTGTAGGCGGGAAGTGCAAGGAGCATGCTCACTACCTGCATCCTTATCCTGTGCCATGAAAATTGGGGGTGCCAGGAATGGGGGTGGGAATGCCAGAATTTGGTCTTGCCCACCATTTTCAAATAGCTCCAGACTCCTCCCAACTCCACAAATATCCAGCCCCATAAGTTAAAAAGTACTTCAATGATTGTAAAGCTCTCCAGAGACCATAAAAGATACAATATAAATGCAAGTTTTTCTTTCCTTCAGTTGTTTGGATGTATTTAGAAAGCAAAATTGGATCAGGGATCCTCATTATCATTAAATTTGAGAATAAAGAACAATAACAATGAAGAATAATGACGATGATTGAGATCCCACCCACTGGCTTTCCAACCCCTCCGAACAGCAAACTCAACACAGGGGAGGGCATTAAATTCTGCCCTACATAACCAATTCATAGGAAATAAAACGGATGGTAGATTGCAGGTTCATGTGATGAAATGTTAAAGGCAAAACATTTGAATATTAAATTATATCTTTCTAACTCTTCTGGTCATTGCTCTCAACTCCATTCCTGTTCAATTAGGAGCTGCTTTCACACTTTAAACAAAAATACTATCTCACAAGATTTTACTAAATTCATTTTGGTATCATTAACAGACAGATAAGCCTTTCCTGTATCAACCAAACAAAATGTCCTTGTTGACCAACACTTCACTTCAGCTAAAGTGTTCTGCCACATCAGTCCTCCAGCGAAGCCTTGATGTATCACTGGGTACTTTCAGATTCATCTCAATCAATGGCATAAAAGCTTTGTTTTGACACTGAAGTAACTCAATCAAAATAAAATTGAAGAGGAAACAAGAAAGAGCAGGAACTAACAAAACTAAAAGTAAACATTATTTTCAAAATTACATTGTTGCATCTGGATGCAATACAACCATTTTGCTCAGGGAGGTTGCTGTTGCTCTCTGGGATTCCTCCCTTACTGAGCTGGATTACTCAAGCAACAACACATCATCGGTAGGGTAAGATTATACAGATTGAATTTGTTCTTTTTGTCAGGGTGTTTTGTAAACTGCAGAACCCCGTTAATCAAAGTGAACCATTTTTCAGAAAATATTTAGCTCAAATAAGAAATAGTGTAGGAGCTGAGAAGGCAGGTTCCAAGCCGCCAGCATCATTTGAGCAAATAAGCCTGTAGCTGCAGGAGCAGGTCATTAAAACTCACATGTTGATCAAGGTGGATGACTGAGGCCAATCACTACTGAATAACACCAGTAAGGTCCACTTTGACTTTTGGCTGACTGACTGGAAATGTCAGGTGGCCTGGTCGGTCACCTATTCCAGCAGCAAAAAAGGCCTCACGATCTACAAGGCCCAGCCTTATTTAAATTTGGCACATTAGCGACAGGGGGCTAAACAAGCATCTTGGTGCAGCTCAACAAATTGAGGCCTCAGCTGGGCCACAGCAGTCCACTTGCAAGGTATATTGCAATGGGTAGGTTGCGTCGGGGCTGGGTTTGGATCCCAGGGTGGCAGGGATCAACAGTTACATTTGTCAACCCCCTTGCATTGCATTTCCAACTACAGTGGCAATTGGGGTTCCTTCAACCATTATAGGACACTGATTTTCATATTAAAAGGAGCCTATTGCCTGCCACAGCCAGGGTCTTTGGACACCTAGTGTTAGGACCCTTTCAAAATGGATCTGGCTGTATTGCTGATGTTAATAGGGTGGTAACAACCTCACAATCAGTAACAGGGTCAGTTACATTAGCATGAGATGAAGGCAATCAACGTTATTCCCAAAGAATCAATCAGAAACCAGATGAACATACCAAGATAGACATTATATAACACAATGGTAAATCAATGCTCTTGAGTAACTGTTGGATCCAGTACCTTGGTTTGTTGGGGCTGGAGGTTTCTGGTTGCATACTTGATTCGCGATGACTGAGTTGGTACCAAGACAGAAAAGATCAGCAGACCGTTCTTCAAAGAAACATATTCTGTTTATTTATAAATGGAACTCAGCAGCTACACTTGTGTGCTTACAACTCAAAACTCTGTCTTTACACTCAGACTAACTCAAGACTACTGACTACAGAGGTAGCCTGCACTACTCTGCTATTGGGTATCAAGATCATGTGATCTCACATTACAACAATTTCCTTAATGGTATATTACACATCAGGTTACTAAAGTAACTTTGAATATCAGGCAATTATCGGGGAGTTAGAAATATGTTTGCTGCCTTGACTTCCACTGGAGCTTGTACATACAGTAGGGGGGAAGACAAACAGACTCCATTCCAGATCTATAATTTATTCCCCAATATGCTGAGATAAACTTTCCTCTGGTATTTTAGATGTAAAATGATTGGTGGATGTCGGGATGGGCCATCTAGGTGCTGGTTAGGAGGCTGAAGCATTATGTCAAAAATTGCATTTGCTAAAATTTTGTGTGAATGTATTGATGTTCTTAAGCCAATTTAACCCAGCTTCAAACCATTGAATGTGGCAGGACAGTTGAGAAAGCATTTAAAAAGATATGTGTGATTGTTGGCTTTATGTATGGAGATTTAAGGCTGGATTTTCATCCAAGAGGTGTGTAGCAGGAGTTGGAAATTTATCCAGCTGGATGCACCCACCTTGGGAGAAAGTGTCTGCAAAGGCAGGTTTTTCATTCTGGGGTGGGGTGGGGAAAGGGGCATGCAAGTTGTGGTGGTAGTGGTTGCTAACTACATTTGGGCCTGAGTTCAGAGGGAGCCACAGGGACTGCTGGGTGAGAGAAAGGTTGTTTAAAAGACCCACCTGACTGTGTTCTGGCACTTGATCCAAGTTGCAATAAAAACAATAAGACAATCCTCTAACCCTCACTCCTTGCAATCCCTCAGCCCCGCACATACTCCCCATGCCCCATCCATGACAACTTATCCCACCTTATGCCCCCCAACCACCCCCAATGGACTGTCATATCTCCCATGAATGAATTATACCCCCCATGCCAACCTGTGCCCCTCCACTGACCCCAAATGGCCACTCATACCCTCCATGCAAACCTGTGACACCCCAATGCCCATTAAGCCAGTATACACTCTGTGGAGAACGAATGAACTCTATAGAAACAATGTCATGTGTGAAAAGTCTTCAAAAACAGTCACCTATTCATAACTTTCTTAGAACTAATTCCTTCTACTACAGCCCTATAAAAGTGGTTTTAAAATATCAATAGCAGAAACTGCATATACTTGACACCTATTTATCTTGTACAAATAAACATTGACCAATTGAGAAACAGATCTAAGAGAGAAATCTGTCAATCAAGTAATAGTTTCCTTGGATGAAGCAGTTTCAACAGCTTAATGGATGTCTGGGCTCTCAGCCAAGCCTCATTATGCATTCTTCACTGAGAGCCCAGACATCTATTAGTTTGTGGGTGGAGGGGCATAGGTTTGCATGGATGGTATGATTTGCCATTGGAGGTGGTTGGAAGGGCATAGGTTGGCATGGAGGGTGTGATTAGGAGTGGGTGGAGGGGCCTATGTTGGCATGGAGGGAATAGGTGAGACCTTTTGAATTTAACTTTCAAAAGGTTCCCTGATCCAGATTATGGTTCATGAAATCTCTGAGGGGCTGTGAACCATGACTGATTAATAAGTTGGTCTGACTCCATGAAGGCTGCAGGAGGCCAGGAGATGCCTATTCCCCAAAAGGGAGATAGCCAGATTGGAAGTGCAGGGTGTGGGCTCGTGGCCTGCACCAGCCACATACTTATCCCATACTAGGCAAAAATTGAGCGTGCCAGGAATGGGGTCGCGAATCCAGGAATCGGCTCCTGGCTGCCATTTTTGAAGGTCTGGGGAGTCTCCCCACACTGTGAAAATCCAGCTCGTAGAGTACAAAAACATAGAAGTTATGAAGAAACCTTTATAAACTCTGGTTCAGCCTAAACTAGAGTATTATGTCAAATCCTAAGTAGCACATTTAACAAAAGATGTGAAGATGTGAAAGCTTTAGAGAGGATGCAGAAAAGATTCATGACAAGTTTTAGGGTGAGAGACCTATGAACATAGGAACATGCGAATTAGGAATAGAAGTAGGACATTCGGCCCATCAAGCTTGCTCCACCATTCAATAAGATCATGGGTGGTCTGATTGTGGCCTCAACCCACTTTCCTTCCTACTCCTGATAACCTTTGACTCCTTTGTCAGTCAAGAATCTATCTAATTCAGCCTTAAAAATATCCAATGACCCTTCCTCCAAGCCTTAAAAATATTCAATAAAGAGCATGCTTCCACCACTATCTGGAGGGGAGAGTTTAAAACTGTATCTCCCAGTTCCAGTTTCTCCAACAAGGCAAAATAGCCTTTCAGCATCCATCCTGTCAAGTCCCCTCAGGATCTTCTGTTTCAATAAGATCATCTCTCATTCTTTTAAACATCCAATGGATACAGGCCCAGCCTGTCCAACCTTTCCTCACAGGATAACCTCCTGATTCCAGGAATCAGTTGAGTGAACCTTCTCTGAACTGCTTTAATGCAATTATGCCCTTTCTTAAATAAGTAGATCAAAACTGTACACAGTGCACTAGGTGTGATCTCAACAATGCCCTATACAACAGTAACAAAACAACCTCTGAAGAGGAGTCACACGGACTCAAAATGTTAACTCTTTCTTTCTCCACTGATGCTGCCAGACCTGCTGAGTTTTTCCATCATTTTCTGTTTTTATTTCAGATTTTCAGCATCCACAGTATTTTGCTTTTATCCCTGTTTTTATATTCCATTCCCCTTGCAACAAATGACAACATTCCATTTGTCTTCTTAATCACTTGCTGTACCTGCATAATAACTTTTTGTGATTCATGTACCAGGACATCCAATTCCCTCTGTAGCTGAGAGTTCTGTAATCTCTCTCCATTTGAATAATATGACGCTTTTTATTCTTCCCACCAAAGTGGACAAGTTTTCATTTTCCACTTCAGTGGATAGATTGAAGGCATTGGGGATGTTGGGGAAGCACCTGATGGGAAAAAACCTACAGGGCTATGGGAAAAGAGCAGGTGATTGGGACTAACTAGATCGCTCTTGCAGAGAGCCAGCATGGTCTTGACAGACCAAATGGCCTACTTCTGTGCTGTATCCATTCTATGATTCTATGTAAAGGGAGCCTTGTCATCTGCTGGAAGGGAACAGAGTCCTTGGAGGGTTAAAGTGTGAGAGGATATGTATACCTGATAAACAACATTACTTTCCAGCATATATAAATATCTGTCAGCTACACAAGAGGTCTATAAGAAAAAGATAGCCCATTTAAGATTTGAGATTTTATAAGGTTTAAACCCTACTCAGTGGAAATAACTTCTAATTGATTATGCTACATTAGGAAACAAAGGGTCAGTTGCCAGTTGACACAGGCTGCAAAAATAGAAGTTTTCACTGATGCCCTTTTCACATGGAGACTTGGCATTAAGTCCAGCTCAAGAAATGGAGCTGACTGTTCTCTCACTGACCACTTAGCAGATTCCTTTCAGTCTAGAGTAAATGTTGAGTCCGTGGACTCATGGAGCTGACTTTCATTTGGAGGTGACATCTTTTTTTCCATGGGGCTATTCCAGCAATTAGACCTCCTTTCCATAAACAGTGAGTTCCTTGTGTCCAATGAGTAGAGCACTGTTGACAGAAGCAAAGCAAAGCTAAGACATTCTAGAAAAAAAAACTATGCAAAACTGAATGGATGTGGAATGGTTCAAGATTAACAACAGGAATGAAACACTATATCTCTATTATGTCCATATTTCTTGTGAATTGGCATCCTATATTTTTGAACAATCTGATTTTCACCATGGCCCTTTACTAAGGTTGTCAACTCTGGTTGGACTTATTCCAGGAGCTGTTGTCACATGACCTCTTGACTCCAACCACCGCACCCACACCCACACTCCTGCTATTGGCCAGCTGACACATTCAGGGCCCTGCCCTCCCCACTTCCCATGCCAACTAAAAAACGAAAAGACTTTCTTTTACCTGATTGGATTAAATATTACTTACAACAAAACTGCCGTCACTCCTAGCTCCAATATTTTTACAAAATTGTTGAAAGAATATTGAAAAGTGAAGGTATTTTTTCATGCTCCTAAAATTGTTCTCCTGGGTCATTTGCAGCAGTGTCCAAGAGATTAACCTTTAATTTCTAGAGAGTTGACAACTTTACTCAGTGCATGGGAGTTCTTGTAATAAGGGGACACTTAAGTTGGGAAAGCTCCTGACTTGGCAGGCCCATCTCCATTATTTCCATTCAGGGGAAGTGGGGGAAGATCAAGTTGGGGGTGCCTGGGAGGGTGGGGTATGGGGTGGAGGTGGGGAAATGGAGTGCTTAGATGGCTTGCCTCAGTTCTCTGGGACTTTGTACCATTTGCATTAAAGGTTGTTAGGCCCTCCAGTTCTCAGCTGTCATACTCCCTCACCCTTACCCATTCCCCATGCAGCCTCCAAGCCTCCATTCCCCCTCCATATCCTCCATGCCCCATCCATGGCTCCCATGCTGCTTCCATATCCCTATGTGACCCCCATTACCTCATATCACCTTCATACCCCCTCCATGCCCTCTCCATGCCCCATGCCACCCTCATGCCCTCCATACCCCATGCCTTCTCCATGCCCTCTCACCCAATATACACTACTGTCACAAAATGCCTCTTTATTTTTGAAAAATAATTTTTAAAAACACTTTCAACTGACTGGAAATTTGGTATTTTAAAAAATGAGACAACAAACTGCTTTAAATGCAAGACCATCTTCCAATGTGAAGTTGAGAAAAGCAAACAAGAACTCCCTCTGCAAGGAAATGTGAAGAGTGGGGCATTTCAAAGGAAGCCTACAGATTTCAAAACCCAACGCTCCAACTAAGGAAGACACTGATAATGCAAAGATGATGGGAACTGCTAACCAGTCAGATACACCCAACCCCCCTGACACTCAAACCCCCCTGTGGAGGATGAAATAACCCATCTTTTGTTGGTTTCTATTATTCTGAAATGTGTCAAATGTTTCTGAGGTGAAAGATCAAAATATGATCACTTGTTCTACAACAATCACTGCAAGACATGTTAATTGAATTCCCTATTGGGAATATACAGACAGGAGGTTTTTAAGAACTGGTTTCGCCAAGCCAGACACAAAGAGAAATCATCGAAGTTATCTGGAAAAACTGCTTAAGGGAGCAGTAAGGAATCTCCTTTCTCACTCTCTCTCTTAAGTTAAGAAAAGCTCCATCTCTACAGTATAAAAATCCAACCCAAGAGATTGTGATTATCCATTGGAAGGAATCACAGGAGAAACCCATTGATCCATTGATTTCTGAGAGATGAAACATGTAATTAAAAGGAAGGAAATTGTGTCGAGAAAAGTGCAAATACCTGGACTTTAATTTAACTCCAAGATTTTAAAGGGAAACAATTAACTTCAAATGCAGCTTTCAACAATCTATGCCTCAAGGACAAGGAAAGGACTTAATCGTATATTCCTTTAACTTTTATTTTTCTTTGGATTTAGTAGCTAATAAACTGGCTCTTTGACTGAAGAAAACCTAGTTTGATTGCTCTGGCAGGCATCCTGCTCACACTTTCTCAATCTCTATTCATGCAGGACAAGCTGGCACACAAAAAGAGAGAGAGGTCCCAGACTGGTGGAGGAATGCTTGAAATGAAGGTCTTCACAGACTTTGAAAACAGAGCCATCCAGCTGGCCAGCAAGGGTCTGGAGTGGTCCTGTGCTGACGGTGAGGTCGGCGCTGCTCTACCAAGTGAGAATCCAGCAGTGCAACATCCGTCAGACAGCCATGCTATGAGTGATGTGTCTTGTTTCACAGGCCACTGCCATGCACTAATTATCTCCCCTTGCTTTCACAGGCACATCTGGGAAGCAGTGAGGGATTCCATGACCCAGGCCCTCGACTCAAGCCCTGAGGGAACCTCAGAAGAGGAAACTCCTGAAACCCTTATTGAAGACCTGTCACAGTGCTCACCCACACCCTCCAAGCGCAGACACACACCTCAGAGGGACCTAGCTTTAGAGTAGCCTTGGGGTCATAATCTGGTGAACACATCACACTGTCTGATGCACAGGAGGCGGCAGAAGGAACTTCCCAGCTGTCTGGCACTCAAAGGACTGCTGGAGGCCAGAAATCTGCCGAATCCGAGTCAGATGACGAGCTTCTGGACTCGGTCTTACCTTAGTTGCTGGAGCTGCAAAGGCAAGCTCGGGAACATCAGGAAGGGATGTCCGCTGCACTCTTCAGATTTCAAGACTTGATGGAGGAACCTGAGGTGATAGCTCCACCATGCCAATGCACTGAGGTCAACATCAAGAATGGCAGCTGCCATGGAGACCTTGGTCCAGGACATTGGTCCTGCACTGTTGCTCAGTCTAACCTCCATCGCTGAAGCCATAGTTGGCCTCCAACAGTGTCAATGTGAGAGGGGTGTGTGGCACTCCATCTTCCCCTTCTTCTCAAGGAGTCAGCCAGAGGCCCTTTGGCACCCATAGAGGATCAGCATGTGCACACCCCGGGGCCATCCATCCAGGTGACGCCGGGAGTGTCCAGCTCATCCGAATCCCCTTTTCCTGTGACCTCAGCAGCTCCAGCTCCACAGGTCGATGAGGGTACCACTGCCACGCAGCAGAGCCCTGAAAGCAGACCAGGGCCCTCCAGGTCTCAGGCCTCCAGAGGGTGCTCGTCAAGGTCATCACAGACAGGGCGTAGCAGTCAGCAGGCAGTCTCCACCTCCGCTGTGAATGTCATGGGAGGACTAAGATGTAGTGGCAGGGTTAGGAAGGTTAATAAAATGTAGTTGCACAGGCCTGGGCATGGGTGTTAATCACTTGAACATAGTGTTCACTTTGTTTAGAAACTCCCAAGAATGCCTCTCTGCCTATGACTCCTTATTCTGATGAGCAGTGTTTGTATCAATCAGATGTGAAACTTTGGTCCCTGCACAAGATAAAGGCAGGTGTCTCAGCCCAAGGCTTTCTCCCTGTGCTTTGTGCAACTTTCCCAGCACACCGATGGTGCACCTTCACTGTCATTGGTTACACCAGTCATGCCTGCACCTCAATGCAGCTTATTATTGCCATCAGAATGCCCTGGGCTGGAGGCACAGAATTCCGTCATTCTCTCTGTGTGCTCCCAGCACCTTTGAGGCGTGGTTGGCCCCTCCATCTCATCAGCATCTGTACCCGGTGACAGTCTGGTCATGAAGGGTTCAACTCATGAATAATGCCATAGGATCAGGAGAAGTTAATGTTTCCTTGCAGCATCTCCATGATTTGACCCTGTTCACAGAGCGCAAGTGAGGTTCCATCAGCCATGCAGGAGTCAGACATTCCCATAGGTTATGTGAGGATCTATGGCATGTCTCCAGAGCATGTCATTGTCATCATCCTGGAATATAGGGAACATGGGCATCTCTGTGTCTCCATGACAGGGGCCTTATCACAGAGGGTACGTGCACTGCCATCAGCCGGACAGGAGTCAAATATTCACAGATGCAATGTGCAGATCTATGGTGTCTCCTCATTGTATGTCGTCATCATCCTCCATGACTCTAGCAGATATGAGCGCCTCATCTGACCAGTGCGATGGCCTCATCCCTGTCATCCTTGCCTTCAAGGACCTCCTCACTCTTATCCCTGTTGGCGTCCTCACTGGAGGAGATGCGCAGCTCTTCCATCTCCTCCTCATCTAGCTCTTATCCCTGCTGCAGTGCCAGGTTGTGAAGGGTGCAGCAGGTGACGATGATGCATGACACCCTCTGTGGACTATATTGCAGGGCTCCACCAGACCGGTCCAGTTACCGGAACCTCATTTTCAACATCCTGATGGTTTGCTCCACTAAGTTGCGAGTTGCAGCATGAGTCTCATTATACCGTTGCTCTGCTGCAGTCTGAGGCCGCCGCACGAGTGTCATTAACCACGTCCTCTGTGGGTAGACTTTGTGCCCTTGAAGCCAACCCTGCAGCCTCTCTGGACCCTGGAAGACATCAGGGACTGACTGATGTAGGAGTCATGGACACTCCCTGGGAACCGTGTGCAGATCTGCAGGCTGTGGTTGTCTGGTCACACATCAACTGTAACTTTGCCTGGATCTTTTTAAGTCTATTTGTTTTTTACCTTTGCCTTAACAGAGATGTAACTGGAAGCCAGATTAATTAGGGGTTTTAGCGGTCATTATAGAGTAACTTGTAGACCTTTGTATGTGCTTGAAATCTTTTCTTTTGTTAATAAATGTTTAATTTAGTTTTTTAAAAAACTTCTGAAGTTGTGGTAGTCTTATTACTACTGAATTCAGCGCACGCATCTCAAAATAAAATACAAAGTGCATAACAGTTGTGATCGTGTTTTTTCCCCATGGATTTAATCCACCTGGCACACATCATCTGCCATATCATAACAGCCAGCTCAGTCTGCAGTTGAGACAGTCGGGAGCTGAGGAGCACATATAAATAAAGACTGGGGATTGCAGAGCGGCCTACCTTGCTGGGAGTTGGCACGGTCCTGTGGGAGACAGTTGGGAGCCGAGGAGTGCACCATTTCAGCATTTCAGCTGCAGTGAGGTTGCAGTGGATAGAAAAGTAACGTTGATGTCACTGAAAACAATAAGATGATTGGTCGGTAAGTGCTCAGTGTAAGGGACAGGGTGTGAAAAACCAGTTTAGGACACAGGAGTTAAGGTAGATTTATAAATGTGGGGGCTTTTGAATACCTAGGCAATCCAGGATGAACACATCTGCAGACAGTGTAAGCAGCTAGAGGAATTCTGGATCAGATCAAAATCCTGGAACACCCTCCCTAACAGCACTGTGAGTGTACACCACATGGACTGCAGCCATTCAAGAAGGCAGCTCACCACCTCATTCTAAGGGCAACTAGGGGTGGGCAATAAATGCTGGCCCAGCCAGCAAAGCCCATATACCGTGAATTAATAAAAAAAATGATTGATCTGGAAGCTGAACTGCAGACATTGTGTAGCATAAGTGGTGGAATGGGAGGGGTGGTGGTACTGTGGGGTGGGGGAATACCTGGATACTTTGTTCCAGAAGACAGACACATGTCTTACAATAGGGTTATCTGTTTTGGTCAGCGATGAGGGACACGTGGATGTGACCGTGGTTGAGGCAGGTAAAGGGGCTGAGCAGACAGTAAGGGAGGAGCTTCAGACATTGCAGTTGTCAAACAGGTTTGAGGTGCTCACAACCGAAAGCAAGGACTACAGGGTGAATGAGCAAGCTGGCCATGGCACCATGGTATAGAAAGCTGTTCAAGCGGGAGGAGCAAACAGGAATGTAGTGGCAGTAGGGGACAGTATAATGAGGGGACTAACACTGTTCTCCACAGCAAAGAGCGAGAGCCCAGGAAGGCTGTGTTGTCTGCCCGGTGCCAGGTTTTGGGACACCTGCACAGGGCTGGAGAGGAACTTGCAGCAGGAAGTGGAGGATCTAGTTGTTGTGGCCCATGTAGCTACCAGCAACATTGGCAGGACAAGGAAAGAGATTCTGCATAGTCAGTCTGAGGGGTAAGGCACCAAATTAAGTAGCAGGACCTCAAAGGTAATAATCTCTGGATTATTATCTGAGCCACATGCAAATTGGCATAGTGCAAATAAGATTAGAGAGATGAATATGTGGCTCAAAGACTGGTGTGGGAGAAGTGGGCTCCGGTTTGTGGGGCACTGGCATCGGTACTGGGGGAAGTGGGGGCTGTACCATTGGAATGGTTTACACCTGAACCGTGCTGGGAATTGTGTTTTTGCGAATTGCATAACTAGGGAAGTAGAGAGGGCTTTAAACTAAACAAGAGGGGTGTGGGATCAAGCTTGGGTAGATGTGGCAAATCAAGGCATAGAGCCAAAGCAGGAGAGCAAAATAGCAACATGAGAAATGAGGGTCAGAGAATGTCAGGAAGGGACACAGAAAAAAAAAACCTAAGAATACATCAACAGTCAAGACAAGATGTTACAAAGCTAACAAAAAGACAAAATCAAAGGCTCTGTATCTGAATGCACATAGCATTCATAACAAATAAATGAATTGATAGTGCACATTGAAGAAAATATATGATCTGATAGCCATTGCAGAGGCATGA
Organism: Carcharodon carcharias; assembly: GCF_017639515.1. Taxonomy (NCBI): domain Eukaryota; kingdom Metazoa; phylum Chordata; class Chondrichthyes; order Lamniformes; family Lamnidae; genus Carcharodon; species Carcharodon carcharias. The sequence continues at coordinate 228,049,197 of NC_054467.1, forward strand.
CTGCAGGATGACAAGAATTGGGTCCTGAATATTGAGGGGTACATGACTTTCAAGAAGAATAGGAAGCTAGGTAAAAGTGGAGGGGTAGCACTGGTAATCAAATGGCATTAGTGAAAAAGTTGGAGATGACCTTAGTTCAGGAGGTCAGAATGTTGAATCAGTTTGGGTGGAGATAAGGAATATTAGGGGAAAGGAGTCACTAGTGGGAAAGGTCTACAGGCCCCCTAATAGTAACCAAAATGTAGGACAAAATATTCAAGAAGAAATATTGGGTGCTTGTTATAAAGGAACAACAATAATCATAGGTGCTTTTAATCTACACATGAACTAGAAAAATCAGATTGACAGTAGTAGCCTGGGTGAGGAGTTCATAGAGTGCTTTCAAGATGGTTTCCTAGAACATCATGTTCTGGAACCAACCAGAGAACAGGTTACTTTAGAGTTGGTATTGTGTAATGACAGATTAATTAATGATCTCAGATTGAAGGCACTACTAGGGATCAGTGACCACAATATGATTGAATTTTACATCCAGTTTGAAAGGGAGAAGAGTGGGTCTAAGACTAGTACTTTAAACTTAAATGAGGGCAACTATGTGGGCATGAAAGCTGAGCTAGCTGAAGTGAACAGGGATGCTAGATGAGAGGATAGATCAATAGAGAAGCTGTGACAGACATTTAAGGGGATATTTCAGAATATTCAGAATAGGTATATTTCTATTATAAGTAAAAATTCTAAGGGGAGGCCCTACCATCCGTGGTTAACTAAAGAAGTTAAGAAAAGCATCAAATGTAAGGAAAAAGCAAATGACTGTGCAAAAGTGAATGGCCAGGACAGGTGATTAGTCAGAATATAAAGAACGGCAGAGAATGACTAAAAGTTAATCAAGAGAAATAAATTAGTGTATGAGAGGAAGCTAGCTAGAAATATAAAATCGGAGAGCAAGAGTTTCTACAGGTATTTAAAAAGGAAAAGATTAAGTAAAGTGAGTGGTAGTCCTCTAGAGAGTGACAATGGGGAGTTTTTTTAATTCATTCATGGGATGAGGGCTTCATTGGCTGGGCCAGCATTTATTGCCCACCCCTAGTTGCCCTTGAGAAGGTAGTGGTGAGCTGCCTTCTTGAACTGCTGCAGTCCATGTGGTGTAGGTACACCCACAGCGCTGTTAGGAAAGGAGTTCCAAGATTTTGACCCAGCGACAGTGAAGGAACGGCAATATATTTCCAAGTCAGGATGGTGAGTGACTTAAAGGGGAACTTCCAGGTGGCGGTGTTCCCATCTATCTGCTGCCCTTGTCCTTCTAGATGCTACTAGTCGTGGGTTAGGAAGGTGCTGTCGGACAAGCCTTAGGGAATTCCTGCAAGACATCTTGTAGATGGTACACGCTGCTGCTACTGTGCGTCAGTGGTGGAGGGAGTGAATGTTTGTGGATGTGGTGCCAAACAAATGGGCTGCTTTGTCCTGGATGGTGTCAAGCTTCTTGAGTGTTGTAGGAGCTGCTTCATCCAGGCAAGTGGGGGGGTATTCCAACCCACTCCTGACTTGTACCTTGTAGATGGGAAAGGCCTTGGGGAGTCAGGAGGTGGGTTACTTGTCTTCCTTTGTAGCCACTGTATTTATATGGCTAGTCCAGTTCAGTTCCTGGTCAATTGTAACCCCCAGGATGTTGATAGTGGGGGATTCAGTGATAGTAATGCCAATGAACGTCAAGTGGCGATGGTTAGATCCTCTCTTGTTGGAGATGGTCATTGCTTGACGCTTGAGTGGCACTTGTCAGCCTAAGCCTGGATATTGTCCAGGTCTTGTTGCAATTGGACACGCTTCAGTATTTGAGGAATCACGAATGGTGCTGAACATTGTGCAATCATCAGTGAACATCTCTACTTCTGACCTTATGATGGAAGGGAGGTCATTGATGAGGCAGCTGAAGATGGTTGGGCCGAGGACACTGCCCTGAGGAATTCCTGCAGTGATGTCCTGGAGCTGAGATGACTGACCTCCAACAACCAGAGCCATCTTCCTTTGTGCTAGGTGTGACTCCAGCCAGTGGAGAGTTTTCCCCCTGATTCCAGTTTGCTAGTGCTCCTTGATGCCACACTCAGTCAAATGCGGCCTTTATTTCAAGGGCAGTTACTCTCACCTCACCTTCGGAGTTCAACTCTTTTGTCCATGTTTGAACCAAGGCTGTAATGAGGTCAGGAGCTGATTGGCACTGGTGGAACCCAAACTGGGCATCAGTGAGCAGGTTATTGCTAAGCAAGTGCCGCTTGATAGCACTGCTGATGACCCCTTCCATTACTTTACTAATGATCGAGAGTAGACTGATGGTGCAGTAATTGGCCGGGTTGGATTTGTCCTGTTTTTTGTGTAGGTAATAGATAATAAAGAAATGGCGGATGAAATGAACAAATATTTTGCTTCTGCGTTCACTATAGAGAATACAAAAAACATTGCAGCAATAGCAGTAAATCAGGAGGTTGAAGGGAGAGAGGAATTTGATGAAATTGCAATCACTAGAGAAGTGGTATCGAGCAAACTGATGGAGTTGCAGGTTGATAAGTCTCCAGGTCCTGATGGACTTCATCCCAGAATCTTAAAAGAGCTGGCAAATGAGTTGTTATTTTTCCAAAATTTGCTAGATTCTGGAAATGCTCCATCAGGCTGGAAAGTCGCAAATATAACCTCTATTCAAGAAGGAGGGGAGGCCAAAAACAGGAAACTGTAGACCAGTTAGCTTGATGTCTATCATGGGGAAGTTGTTAGAATCAATCCTTAAGGAGGTTACAGATGGGCACTTAGAGAAACCCAAGTCAGCATGGTTTTTTGAAAAGGAAATAATGTTTAACCAATTTATTGGAGTTCTTTGTTGGAGTGTCATGTGCTGTGGGTAAAGGGGAGCCTGTAGATGTACTGAACTTGGATTTTCAGAAGGTATTTGATAAGGTGCCACATCAAATGTTATTGCAGAAAATAAAAGTTCAGAGTGGATGGGGTAACATATGGGGTAACATGGAAATTGCAGAGACACTGGCAATAATCTTTCAATGTTCTCTGGGCTAAGGGGTAGTGCCAGGGGACTGGAGAATTGCAATCATTGCACCCTTGTTCAAAAAAGGTTGTAAAGATCTTCCCTGCAGTTACGGATCAGTCAGTTTAATTTCGGTGGTGGGAAAACTTCTAGAAACAATTATCCGGGATAGATTTAATAGTCACGTGAAAACATATGGATTGATTCAGAAGAGTCAGCATGGATTTGTTAAAGGAAAATCAAGTCTAACTAATTTGCTGGAGTTTTTCGAAGGAGTAGCAGAGATGGCTGATGATGCAAGGCCATTGATGTGGTGTATATGGACTCCCAAAAGGCGTTCAATGCAGTGCCACACAATAGACTTGTGAGGAACGTTATTGGCTATGGAATAAATAGAACAATTAGCAATGTAGATGCAAAATTTGCTGAGGGATAGGAAACAGAAAGTAATGGTTAGTGGGTATTTTTCAGGCTGGAAGAAGGTTTGTAGTGGAGTTCCCTAGGGGTCGGTATTGGGATCCTTGCTTGTCCTGATATATACAAATGATCTAGATCTTGGTTTCGCAGGGGACAATTTCAAAGTTTGGGGATGACACAAAAATTGGGAGAATTGCAAACTGTGAGGAGGACAGTGTAGAACTTCAAAAGAATACTGACACATTGGTGGAGTGGGCAGATAGATAGCAGATGAAGCTCAATGCAAAGAATTGTCAGGTGATACACTTTGGTACAAAGAACATGGATAGTATAAAATAATGGATATTATTCTAAAGGGTGTGCAGGAGCAGAGAGACCTGGGTGTATATGTACATAAGTCATTAAAGGTGGCAGGACAGGTAGAGAGAGCTGTTTCTAAAGCATGAAGTATTCTCAGCTTCATTAATAGGGGCACAGAGAACAGGAGGAGGGAGGTTTTGATGAACTTATGTATGACACTGCTTAGACCTCAGCTGGAGTATTGTGTGCAGATCTGGGTGCCACAGTATAGGAAGGATGTGAATGCATTGGAGAGAGTGCAGAAGAGGTTTACAAGAATGGTTCCAGGGATGAGACACTTCAGTTTGAGGAAAGATTGGAGAAGCTGAGACTGTTTTCCTTGTAGAGGAGAAGGCTAAGAGGAGACTTCATAGAAGTTCTCAAAATAATGAGGATCCTGGACAGAGTAGATAGGGAGAAACTGTTCCCTCTCATAAATGGATCGAGAACCAGAGGGCATAGTTTTAAAGTGTTTTGCAAGAAAAGAAAATGTGAGGTGAGGAAAAGCTTTTTCACACAGTGAGTAGTTCAGAGTGCGCTGCCTGGAAGTGTGGTGGAGGCAGGTTCAATTGAAGCATTCAAGAGGTCATTGGATGATTATTTAAATAGAAACCATGTGCAGGGTTAAAGGGAAAAGGCAGGAGATTGGCATTAAGTTAAAATGCTCAGAGAGCCGTTGCAGACACGATGGGCCGAATGGCCTCCTTCTACAATGCAACAATTCTGTGATTCTATGAACATATTAGCATGAATAGAAGATTGACTGGCTGGCAGGAAACAGAGAGCATGCATAAGTGGGTCTTTTTCTGATTGGGAGGATGCAACGAGTGGAGTCCCACAGAGGCCTATGCTGGGGCCTCAGCATTTTACAATTTACATCAATGACTTTGATGAGGAGAGCAATGCCATGGTAGCTAAATTTGCAGATGACACAAAGATAGGTAGGAAAGTATATTGTGAAGAGGGTGTAAGGAGATTGCAGACAGATATAGTGTTAAGATCCCAGCTGAGGTTACCCCTGGACAAGCCTGATCCCAGAGTGGAACCCAGCTTGATAGACCCTAACTTTTAATTTATTTGTTTAGATATGTGGAGAGTAGCAACTGAATAGCTACAGAAGTCAGCTAATGGACTTTTAACAAATGAATAAAACATTTATTTAACAAGAAAAGACGAACTATATTACAATACTCCTTCACCCACAACTATACCTTCACAAAATCTATACAGATTTGTAAGGACAACACAAGTTACCAAAAACTGTTTAATACTCTAAAGTTCACAGTAAGTACACAGTCCATGTAAACCAATAGGCACCCTGTGGTGAGACACAATGCACTCTGAAACCGAGTGACAGATGCAACCTCAATCAGGTGCTATGGATCTCTCCCCAACTCTCCCCCCAAACACTTGTCACGCTGTGAGCCAATCAGTCTCACTGAACTCCATCTTTCACACAAGGGTTTTCAATCCCCGATGTGGTTGACTCTTAAAAATGAGCAAGGGCAATTAGGGATGGGCAATAAATGCTGGCCTAGCCAGCAGTGCCCACATCCCATGAATGAATAAGAAAAAAGTCTCCAAGATCTCGCTTTGGAATATTCTCCCAAACTGACGCTTTCTCTCAGTTGCCTTCCACAATGGTTCATGTCCAAGGTTTTGAACTCTCCTTCTGATGTTCCTCTTCCCAGGGTCACCACATGCTGTCTTCCATGCACTCTTTCTCACCAACTCAGTTTCAACAGTATGCCACTGCTTCACATGCCCATAGCAAAGAGCTACAGCCGTCTCTTTGGACCTTCTTGCCTCTTGCAAGCTGTTCTCACTTTAAATCTGCTTTCTGCTGCTTTTGTCGCTTTAAATTTGAAGCTTAGAGCCTTTCTCTCTGCCTCTCACTTTCAACTTCATTTAACAGGATCTTTTCCAGGTTCTTGTCCTTCCCTTTGACTAGAAGGCCTGCTTAGGACTTTCTCCTGCTCAACTCCACTGGATTTTGAGGTATTTTCTTTAGCTTGGGACTGGCTACCTTTCCCCTTTACTCCAGTCTCTCCTGGCAGCTACTTTCAAAACCAACTGAACTCAACCAGCTTCCAAATCAAACTGCTGTTTCTAGTTTCTTCTGTGTGTGTCTGTGGGAGGGACCTGCCTCTCTGGACCACTGTTGCTAGGCAACAGCCCAGGCTTTCTCTACTCTTGTTTGTTTAACTTAGCTGCAACAGCCGTAAAACTCTCATAAGAAATGTAGGTACCTTATAAAGTGAAACTAAAACTCAAATTGACCTTTTCTTAACCCACAAACAGAGAAATACAAATCAATTTTAAACATTAAAGTTAAAACTTATTCCGAACACTCACAAAGTACAAAAACTTACTTAAACTATTTCTATTTTCTAACATTAGATAGGTTGAATGAGTGGGCAAAGGTCAAGCAAATGGAGTATAATGTCAGGAAATGTGAAGTTGTTGACTTTGGCAAGAAGAATAAAAAAGCAGAGTGTTACTTATGCAGAGAATGACTGCAGAATTCCAAGGTGCTCTAGCGCATGGGTCGCAAAAATTTAGTATGCAGGTACAGCAAGTAAATGAGAAGGCTGATGGAATGCTATTATTACAGAGAAGAATTGAACGTAAAAATAAGGATGTTGTGCCTCAGTTATACAGGGCATTGGTGAGACCGCATCTCGAATACTGTGTGCAGTTTTGATCTCCTTATTTAAGGAAGGATATAAATGTGTTGGAGGCAGTTCAGAGGAGGTTTACTAGATTGATACCTGGAATAAGTGGGTTTTCTTATGAAGAAAAGTTGGGCAAACTGGGCTTGTTTCCACTGGAGTTTAGAAGAGTCAAATATATGAGATCCTGAATGCTATTGACAAAGTGGATGTGGAAAGGATGCTTCATCTTTTGGGGGGGTCCAGAACTAGGAGGCACTGTTTTAACATTAGGGATTGCCCTTTTAGGACAGAGAAGAGGAGAAATTTTTTCTCTCAGAGGGTTGTGCGGCTTTGGTACTCTCTGCCTCAGAAGGCGGTTGGGAAGGGTGATTGAATGTTTTTAAGGCAGAGATAAATAGATTCTTGTTAGGCAAGGAAATCAGCAGGAGATGTGGAATTCAAAACAGAAGCAGATCAGCCATGGTCTTATTGAATGGCAGATCAGGCATAAGTCTGGGTCAGGTGACGAGCCCCTGGACTCGGTCATGTCACAGTTGCTGGAGCTGCAAAGGCAAGCTCGGGAACATCAGGAAGGGATGTCCATTGCACTCCTCAGATTGCAAGGCACGATGGAGGTGTCTGTCCACCTTCACTCTGAGGTGATAGCACTGGCATGCTAACACACTGAGGTCAACACTGGTAGGACGGCTGTCGCCATGGAGACCTTGGTCTAGGACATTACTCCTGCATTGCTGCGCATGCTTAACTCCGTCGCTGATGTCATAGTTGGCCTCCAACCGTATGTACGCCAAAGGAATGCAAGGCAGCTCAATCACGTCCAGCTATCCCTCCTCCTCAAGGAGTCATCCAGGGGCCTTTGGGCACCCATAGAGAACCAGCATGTGTACACCCCAGGTCCATCCATCCAGGTGACTCAGGGAGTGTACGGCCCATCCAAGTCCTCTCTTCCTGTGACCCCCATCAGCTCCAGCTCCACAGGCCAAGGAGTGTGCCACGGCCACATAGCAGGACCCCGAAAGCAGGCTGGGGCCCCGCAGGTCTCAGTCATCCAGTGGACGCAGTCCAAGCTCATTGCAGACAGGGTGTAGCAGTCAGCAGGCTGCCTCCACCTTCGCTGTTGATGTCATGGGAAAACCACGATGTAGCGGCAGGGTTAGGAAGGTTAAGATGTAGTTGCACAGCCTGGGCATGGGTGTTGATCACTTGTACATACTATTCACTATTGTCAATAAATTTCCAAGATTGTCTCCCTGCCTCTAGCTCCTTGATCTGATGAGCAGTGTTCATGTCACTAGATAAAGGCAGGTGCCTCACTCCAGGGCCTCTTCCCTGTGTCCTGTGCAGCATCCAGACCAAAGTGATAGTCTGGCCTCGCATTCCCTGGACACATTACTGATGAGAAAATATTGGATAGGCTGGGGTTGTTTTAGAACAAAGGAGGCTAAGAGGTGTCCTAATTGAGGTGCACAAAATTATGAGGGTCCTAGGTAGGGTGGACAGGAGAGACGTGTTTCCACTAGCTAAGGGGCCAATTACCAGGGGGTATAGATTTAAGGTGACTGATAGAACGATTAGAGGGGACATCATGAAAAAAGTTTTCACTCAGAGGGTGATCGGCACCTAGAATTCACTGCCTAAATCAATGGTTGAGGCTGAAATGTCAACTCATTTAAAAGGTACCTGGATATGCATCTGAAGTGCTGTAACCTGCAAAGCTACAGACCAGGTGCTGGAAAGTGGGATTAAAATGAGAGGCTTGTTTCTGTTTCATCTCTTTCTGTCCGGCACAGACATGATGGGCTGAATGATCTCTTTCTGGGCCATAATTTTCCTTTGGCTCTATGTCTGCACCTGGACGGTGTTTGTCATTGCTGCCAGAATGTCGTGGGCAGGCATCACAGAGTTCCGTTATTCTCTCTGTGTGCTCTCAGCACCTTTAAAGATGGGCTGGCCCCCCATTTCTTCAGCATCTATGACCAGTGACACTGTTCTCCTGAAGGGGTCAGGTGCTTAAGGCAGACAAATAATCAGATGCTTTTAATGTTTCATAGCTGCGTCTCTATGAAATGACCTTGATCACAGAGAGCAAGCAAGCTGCCCTCGGCCAGACAGGAGTCAGACGTTCTCAGAGGCTGTCTATGGAGTGTCCTCGCTGCATGTTGTCATCATCCTCCTGCAATCGAGTGACTATTAGGGCCTCCACTGCGTCTTCATGACAAGGGCATTATCACAGAGGGTATGTGCGCTGCCATAAGCCAGTCTGAATTAAGACGTCCATAGATGCAATGTAATGATCTATGGTGTCTCCTCACTGCATCTCATCATCATCCTCCACAAACTTAGCAGCTATGAGGGCCTCCCGAGCACGCCTGTCTTGTCTGACCAGTGCGAGGGACTCAACCCCTTTGTCACCTTTGAGTGTCCCCTCACTCTTATCTCCATCGGCGCCCTCCACATCGGAGGAGACCTCCTGCTCCTCCATCTCCTCCTCAGCCAGCTCCGCTCCCTATTGCAGCAGATGACAATGATGTGTGACACCCTCTGGGGAACTATATTGCAGGGCTCCACCAGACCAGTACAGGCACCGGAACCTCACTTTGCTCCACCAAGTTGCGAGTTATACCTTTGTTATACCTTTGCTCTGCTGCAGTCTGAGGCCGCTGCACGGGTGTCATCAGCCATGTCTTCTGTGGGTAGCCCTTGTTCCTGAGGAGTCATCCCTGCAGCTTCTGTGGACCCTGGAAACTGTGCGCAGACCTGCAGGATGCGTTTGTGGTCGTCGCACACCAGCTGAACATTTAGCGAATGGAATTCCCTGTGGTTGACATAGTTGACTCCTTGTTGCAACGAAGATCTGAGTGCCGCATGAGTGCTGTGGATGGCACCCTGCACCTGTGGAAAACCTGATATATGGGTGAATCCAATTGCTCTTACATCCTGGCTCTCCTGGCCTTGGGTGAGATGCACAAAGTTGTGTGCCCATACGAAGATGGCATCTGTGGCCTGTTGGATGCATTTGTGAGTGGAGGCTTGTGATATCCCACAGAGGTCTCCTGTGGAGCCCTGAAAGGAGCCACTGGCGTAGAGTGCCGCGGTTACTTTCACAACCACTGGCCATGGATGCCCTCCATATCCCTGTGGCACCGAATCCTGCAGTCCCCTAGGCATGCACAGTCTTTGGCGACGCTGGCTCTCACTCACCTGCAGAATGAAAGGCAGCATCTATAGACTCTGGATGTCGCTAGGTGCTGACCTATGACGGCTCATTGCAGCTCTTTGGAGGCGTGTGGGGAAGCCCCAGCCTCCCCTTCTTCTCAAGGGTGCTGTGCCTCTCTCTACACAGCCAGATACCTCAGTCGCTCTCTTCTCAGATGTGTCTGCTCTCTATGCGCCATGAGACATACAACAAGGTCACCAGGCTCAATGATCTTTATGTACTGCTCCTACAGGATGAAAGAGAGAGGCTTGTGGGTTAGCATGGGTGTACCAACAACTTCTCTTGGTTAAGTCTGAAGGCCCCTTAATGCATCCTGGAGAGCACTGGCCAACACTTGGATGACCAGAGATTAGTGTATTGCATGGCTGCCCAAAATCCCGCCCACCTCCACCCCACTCCACCTGACTGATTGGCAGCAGCTTTGCCCATTGGATTGCATGCTGTGCTCTCAGCTCAGGCACAGGCATTCTCCTAACCCACACTGCAAGGCTGCACTGTTAGCTTGAACCATGGGGGAGACTGGTCCAAACCAGGATGTTGACATTGCAGGGGCTGTAAGCACCTCCACCAGTGACTGCTACATGGCCAGCTTTAGCAAGGAGATTGTACAATGTGCCTAGTCATCCAATTATTCCGCAGTCCACTAAAACACTCATTACTTTGCAGTCTATGCTCGAGGGGTGAGAAGCTCTGGAGCACTTGGTGACACTTTGATGCCTCTGCGTTACTTGAGTGGGCAGATAAGCTAGAGGCCTGACTCCAATCATATCAATGTGGCTGCACTTGAACTGTCTCAGCAGAAGAGGAATTATCACTTTATACAAGGTTTCCCTAAAGTGTGGCCGCAACCCTCGCCCAAAGCCCCCCACACCACCCCACAAATGCTTGTGTGGTAACTGCACGGAAGCCCTTGCCCACCAATGCACCTCAACCATGGGGCAATCCTTGCCCCCTGCTAGCGCACCTCAACTACAGGGCAGCCCTTGACTTACCCCGCTGCAACGCGCCTCAACCTTGAAGTCCAACAGGCAACCCAGGCGGGTGCTCTGCAATGTTACTGTGCACTCACCTCCGAGTTCCCCTCAAAGTGCAGCCCACCAAGTGCACGCCTTCTCTATGCTGTCAAGAAACACGCCGGCATGTAATCATCCCAGCGTGAGTGCACGATCCAATGCGAGGGGACAATTCCATCAGGCTGGCTGTATAATGATATGCAGACAAATAACAATGAGGTTCTGGATGTCCAATGGTGGGAAATGCAGCCTGCTATCAGCAGGTGGAGTGGACGGATCGCAAACTGGTTTCACAACGTTGTGAAACAGATTTTTGGCTTTCTCGCCGTATTGTCCGCTCACGCCACCGAACACACCCGACGGCAACAGGCACGGTCAATTCCATCCAAGGAGTGGGGAATGTAGGCCATGCTGTCCTGTTGATAGTTATGATTAGAATGAGGAGAACAAATGCCTGTTTCTGATTGGCCATCGCTCTGAGAGTCAAGAGCCAGCACGGTCCGGGAAGTCCCAGATGCTGCCAAGGAGGGGCTAAATTCTCAAAAAACATTTGACATGACCAGGGACCTACAGAAGACTCAGCTCATACATGGAGGTGAGTGAACGACAGTGCTGCAGGTGCCATCACTTGACTAAGGATGTCGTAGCTCATATATGCCACCTTCTTCATGAAGAACCCCTGCCACACAGATTTGGAGGGCATCCCATGCCAATTCCTTTGAAGGTGACCACCGCACTGAATATTTTTATCAACTGTTCCTTCCAGGGCTCCACTGGGGACCTATGAGGAACCTCAGAATCAGCAACACACAAGTGCATAAGGGAGGTGACAGATGCAATTTTCAGTAAAGCTCACTATTGCGAACAGTTCTGCATGGTTCAAGCAAGACAGGCTGTTAGAGATGTTTTGTTTGCAGTGATCTCAGATCTCCCACAAGTACAAGGCACCATGGAATGAACACATGTGGCCTTTAGAGCTCCCTGGCAGCAGCCTGTGAGATTCATTAATAAATAAGATTTTCATTCTCTGAACATCCAGCTCATTTGTGATCACAGAGAACAGGTCCAGTATGTTTGTGCTAGGTACCCAAGGGGCCTCTCATGACTCTTACATTTTGAATCACTCACAGGTGCTGCAGATATTTGAGGGACCTTGGCGCTTCAAGGGGTGGCTCCTTTGTGACAAAGGATACCCCAGAAGGCATGGCTAATGATGCCTGGTCATCGGCCACAGAGTGCATCTGAGGAGAGATACAATGCTGCACATTCAGCCACAAGGTCCTTAATAGAGCAAACTATTGGCATCTTCAAAATGTGTTTCTGATGGTTGGTCCAGTCAGGCGAGGCTCTCCAAAACAAAAACAGAATTACCTGGAAAAACTCAGCAGGTCTGACAGCATCGGTGGAGAAGAAAAGAGTTGACGTTTCGAGTCCTCATGGCCCTTCAGCAGAACTGGCTGAATCTAAGGAGAGGGGTGAAATATAAGCTGGTTTAAGGGGGGGGGGGGGGGGGCGGAATGGGGGGCAGGGGTGTTGGGTGGGGGGAGCTAAGTGGAGGGGGGTGGTGTGGTTGTAGGGACAAGCAAGCAGTGATAGGAGCAGATAATCAAAAGATGTCACAGACAAAAGAACAAAAGAACACAGAGGTGTTGAAGTTGGTGATATTATCTAAACGAATGTGCTAATTAAGAATGGATGGTAGGGCACTCAAGGTACAGCTCTAGTGGGGGTGGGGGGGGGCATAAAAGATTTACAAATAATGGAAATAGATGGGAAAAGAAAAATCTATATAAATTATTGAAAAAAACAAAAGGAAGGGGGAAGAAACAGAAAGTGGGTGGGGAAGGAGGAGGGAGGTCAAGATCTAAAATTGTTGAACTCAATATTCAGTCCGGAAGGCTGTAAAGTGCCTGGTTGGAAGATGAGGTGCTGTTCCTCCAGTTTGCTCTCCAATACTCACAACAGAGAACATCTCACATCATCGTTGTTTGCTGCGCCCTGCACAACATTGCACTTCAAATGAAGGATGTGTTGCCAGAGGGAGACATCGAGGAGTGAGGCATCCCCTCGGACAAGTGGCACTTGGGAGGAGATGACTTTGAAGAGGGCGAGGATTCAGATGCGCCACATGAGGATACAGTTGCATGGATACAATGTGGCAGACATGCCCATGAAAACCTCATTGCTACAAGATTCCAGGATGAATAAGGTGAAGACAAGAATCAAAGTTCTCTTCAGCTTCCAATGCAATGTACAAAATAAAATCTTCATTCTCAGCATGAACAAATCAGGAAAGGTCATAAATCTCACAATGATCACGGAAGCAGCATTGGTCACCTCCTGCCCTGGTGATGAGGTCATGTGGCCTCTGTGGAATGTGATTAGCACTCCATTAGCACACCTCCTTAAGCAATGTCACATAATGTAGTCCTTTCAGCCATGGCGCCAATAGGTCAGTTTATATGGCAGCTTTCAAGAAGCTGAGATGCCAATGCACTCATGTTAACTTGACACCAGCTTAGCAAGGTAACACGAACTGAAAAAACATTTGTCAATGGTTAGCACTTGACTGTCTCAAGAAGGAGCAGCATGTGGAGAACACTACCTCTCCAATTGCCAACTCTCATGGATGAATAATGCAGAGGCACCATCTTGCTACTGAGCCCAATATGCCCTCAGTCTTTAGGATGCAGTGACCTGTTACTTCTCATCATGCACCCAAAGCCATGAGTTTTGTCTGCATTGTCCTCACAGAGGCTGCCTCACCAGGACCATGGTTTGACTATTTACAAACAGTTCAGACCCTGCATTCATCTAAAGCCTGCAAATTTCTGAACTGGATGACCTTGGCATTAGGGAGAAATGTGGCCCATTCAGTACTGACACAGCAGTCGATGTCAACATTTTTCTTTCATAGCCCCTGCTGAGGACTTAGCAGTTTTCAGAGCCTGACAGTCCTTGACATTGTCCAGCTCACAAAGGCCAAGCCTTTCTATTTACCCTAAGTCAATGAGTGCACTGTCATGCAATAAATTCCACCTTCCACGCAGTAATGATCCCTATCCTCTCCAGTCAGCACTGCAGCCTGTTTCTTGCAAGGGGCGAGCATTCTCAACTCTGGTCTTTGCTCTCTCCCTTTTGTTGTGGGAGATCTTGTCCTACATAAAGACAAATGGATTGACTGTGAGCACTATGGATGAAACAGCAGTTCAGAAGCATGCATTCCTGCTGTGACTACTGAGCTCTCTCCAGTAATAAGATGGCATTTATGCAGGATCTTAGATGAGAAGGTGATCTTAAAGTAGCTGGCAGACATTCAGTGCTGGTGTCCCATTGGCTGGCCACATATGACGCCCCTGTGTGCTCTAACCCTTAAACTGCCGGATGCACTTATGAGAGAGTGAGTTTGGAGTGAGTGGAAGTTTTGCTTACCCTGGTGGAACGGAGCAGATCATTCACCCTTTCCGACACTGCCGAAAAAGGTGGCCCTTTTTTGATTGCCACAGGCGCTAACCTCCCTGGCAACCTGCTCCCAGGGTGGCATGGTCATGTGAGAGGACCTCCAGCACCCATCCCGAGGAAAGGAAGACCTCTACCTTTCCTGGACGGCCTGGAGGAGAATCCCAAGGGAGGCCTCGCTGAACTTTGATATTGACGGTTTGGACCTTTTAGGTGCCATGGATGACCTGCTTGACAGAACACCTGGGATGCAGTGAGCAAATGTCTGTCCAGATGCTGTTTAAATATGGTGACCTTTGACCCCATGAGATAAGGGTGGGTTGGATGAATTACTGCCTGCCCAGTCATGTGACTCGCTAAGCTCCTCGCTGATGCATAATTAATAAGCTGAAAAGTGGAAAATTGTGCATGTTTACACTGACTTAATCTCCAGAATAGAAAAATCCACCCATAGAGTGATTTGCGGCTGATCATATAATAAGATTATAGAAGACAATATTTAGATATTAATAAAGGAACCAGCAAGTGGAATGAATGTAGAACAGGTAAAGACTAATCTTCATTTCAATGTTTCAATTGCCGGTGTTATATCATATAATCTCTGCAGCAAAACTGAAATGTTTTACAAGGCAGGCCATTGTTCAAAGTGAATTTGATTGTGCTCTCTATTATTTTGCTGAGGTCAGCCATGCATTAGAGAATAACTGGAGAGCCCGGAACTCCTGATGAATTTGTAAAAATGTTACTATATCTACTACTGGAACAGGTAAAGTTAAGTGTCTGTCCTATAATCATAGATCAAAACTTTGATTTCCTTTAAGATAAAAGCAAAATATTGCGGATGCTGGAAATCTGAAACAAAAACAAAAATAGCTGGAAAAACTCCGCAGGTCTGGCAGCATCTGCTGAGAGGAACACAGTTAACGTTTCGAGTCCAAATGACTCTTAGTTAGCTAACGAAACGTTAACTGTATTCCTCTCCGCAGCTGCTGTCAGACCTGCTGAGTTTTTCCAGCTATTTTTGTTTTCGCTTTGATCTCCTTTACTCTGTTATGGGACCTCCTGAGGTGATGAGTGTCATGCTGTTGCTAAGGACCACAGTTTCTAGTAAAAATATGCAGGCTTTTTAATACCAAGAAATTCCCTGTGCTTCACAAGATGACTTGGCACAGAAATGATGCCTTGACTGCAACCTTTACCATCTAGAAGGAAAAGGTCAGCAGATACATGGGGACACCACCATCTGCAAGAGCCCCTCCAAGTCACTCACCATCCTGACTTGGAAATATGTCACCGTTCCTTCACTGTCGATGGGTCAAAATCCTGGAGCTCTCTCCCTAACAGCACCATGGGTGCACATACGACGGCAGTGGTTTAAGAAGCCAGCTCACCACCACCTTGTCAAGGGTAATTAGAGATGGGCAAAGAAAATTGCTGGCAAAGCCAGCAATGCCCACACCCTGTGAAAGAATGAAAAAAAATGACCAGTCCTGTCTGAAGTAAGAGATAGTAGATTTAAAAGTCCCTTACCATAAGTTTTAATGGATCTTTTTCATAGCCTTTCTACATCAAAGTGAATGTGGCTTTCAGTTTTACTCACTAAATATGCAAGGGTATGTACTGTATATTCCAAATTAATAATTAAAATGACTTAAAATGATGCCTGACGAAGTTCTTTGATAAATATATTACTTGTGACAACAATAAAACTTTATCCAGAATCCTAGTTATCTGCTAAAATTTCTATGAGACATGGTCTTTTTTTAAGTTCATTTTTGAGATGTGGGTGTCACTGGCTAGACCATCATTTATTGCCCTTGAGAAGGTGGTGGTGAGCTGCCTTGTTGAACCACTGCAGCTCCTGTGGTGTAGGTACACCTACAGTGCTGTTAGGGAGGGATTTCCAGGATTTTGACCCAGTGACAGTGAAGGAACGGCAATGTAATTCCAAGCCAGGATGGTGAGTGGCTTGGAGGGGAACTTCCAGGTGGTGGTGTTCCCATGTGTCTGCTGCCCTTGTCCTTCTATATGGTTTTGGTGCTGGGTTTGGAGGATGCTGTCTCAGGACTCTTGGTGAGTGGGAGATGTTCAACCTTCACCAATATTGGAGAGGTAACCCCGCATCCCAAAGACACTTGATTTTCAAGCATGTGGTAATGGGATGGCCAACCCTCCAGAAATGTCCTTGACTTTCCAGGAGTTAAAGCTTAATCTCCAAAACACTGCAATGAGCAACCCTGGAGAAAAATCAAAGGGGTATTAAAAAAGGAAGCCTTTTAATTTTCTTCGGACATTTTGATTTATTAGTTTTAAAAATGGAAGATATGTGGAATAAAGGCTGTTTGACCAACAGTCAAGGATTACCCATCCATCTAGCAATGAGACCTCTTGCTTGCCAATTGGGATTCAAGAGGCAATGGGTCATGAGGATGGGGTATCAGGCGCATGCGTGTGCTGATAAATACCTTTTAATGAAATACCCACCATTAAAAAGAATTGGACCATGCTTTACTGCAAGTTGTTATTCCTATTAAGCTCTAGACTTGCTAATGCATTGGGAACAACATTGTCCCTAGAAAAGGCTATGGATGTTCTATCCAGGGTTTTGGCGGGCTGCATAGATGTCTCCTAATTTGTCAGAAAGACAACAGTGATTCAGTTTATTGAAAATGCTCTAGAACTCCATGGTTGGAAGTGAAGGAAAATAAAATCAAGAACTGAAATCTAAAAAAAAGATATGTGGAAGGAAGGCTCTGAGACAAAGGACATCCGTGCAGAAAACTTCAGACAATGGATTAAATGAAGGTATCAGTCGAGGTGCCAGGGCAAAGTAATTATGTTCTATATGCTTACATAAGAGCCAAGTTAAAGTAGAAAAGCAGGATTCAATTGACATTTGATTGCTAGACCCAGAAGCAACTAACGTTCATGCTGATGAAAGGTCTCACACAAAATGTTAACCTGATTTTTTTTTCTCTCAAATGCCGGTCGCCTGGTGCTTTCCTGATTTTGCTTCAAATTTACATAATTGATGGTTTTTCTCATCGGGTGCCTAATTAGACAGAACTGAAAAGTGAGAAGAATTTAGTGCCAGCCTCTACATTTTGTTCTTAGTCATCTGTTGGTTTGAATTGAAATCAATGAAGAGTAAAGGTTCATCCTGTGTGCTGTGTTATTTAAATTGCTTTATTTCCATTACTGGACCAGTTGAATTTCTTTCTTTAATGCTATCAGCAGTAGACTGTAACTAGACGAATCTATTCCACTGTGCAAGAACAGTTATTGAGTGTAGTGTTTCATTGCAATGCTGGAACACTTACACAACCATAACATTTTTAAAAAATGAATTCAACACAGATCAAAAATATTAACATTTAAGTTGTAAATTTGGCTTCACAAATTGTACATATCCACCATTTGTAAACTCTGTACAGCAGGCTAATACGTGTCTGTGCTGTGAAGTAAGCATGCGTGTCCTGGGTCAGTCCTGCTTATGTTTCCCATGACATTATGTCTCCCAGTCAGCCTGAGGCTATGCCACTGGATTTCTACACAAAGCAGATCTTCTGGCTGAAAGAAGCAGTTTACCTCAATATTTTGGCCTGGCAGTCAGGTTTCAACGCAAGCAGTGACAGACACTTAATGTTTTTATTCTTGTTCAGAATGGAGGTAGGATCATATAGGATGAGTGTTAAATGTACCATCGACGGAACAGGAAAACAGTCCCAACATGCTCTCTGTGATTCACATTAGTGCCTATTTTCTCTTGCTGGTCAAAGGTTCACAAGCTGACAATGGTTCCCAAGGACTGGAGGCCTTGACAAATCTCGCAGAAGAATTGTGAGTTTGGTGTGTAATTGAATTACAGTACGCTTGGCCTGCGGTTGTCAGGGAGATCCCAAGGCCTATGAGCCGGTTTCTGGTGATTTTTCAT
Source organism: Carcharodon carcharias (assembly GCF_017639515.1). Taxonomy (NCBI): domain Eukaryota; kingdom Metazoa; phylum Chordata; class Chondrichthyes; order Lamniformes; family Lamnidae; genus Carcharodon; species Carcharodon carcharias. Next base: position 228,067,279 of record NC_054467.1, read on the forward strand.
TGCGTCTTGAAAACTGTGAAATTGAGTCTCAGTGGGTTGCTGCCTGGGACAAGGTCTTAGTTTCAATTTGTTCTTTAATGGCCATGGTACACAGGAGAAGCATGGAATAGAGGGCAAATTTGTGTGAAATAGATATGACAAAGCATGTTGATTTCCAAACAATTTAATTGATGGCTGTATCACATTTCTTGGCTCTCTCTCTCTCTCTATACACATAATATGGGTGTGTATATCATCCTTGGCCCTCCTAAATGTGTGGGCTAAATATTATACAACAGCTTAATCCAGTAATCCAGCCTCCTTTTTCTCTGGTGAGTTTTGGGACGAGTATAGTGTGAAGCTGTATTTCAAAACATAGAGTTCACAAAATTTTCTTTGAAGTTCTTTGAAAGTTGCTTCTATAATGGGCAAGCTGTTTTTTTTTGGACCCACTCTCATGACTGCAGGCCTTAACAAATCTAAGTTTGCTTTGGAGTTCCTGCCAGCTACACGAACATCAGTCTCATACAATATAAAATCACCTAAAGACATGCCCAGGCTGTAGGTGCCGGCTTGAAACAGGTCTCTTGCTGAAGAAAGAAAGACTTACATTTATATAATACCTTTCACGACCTGAGGATGCCACAAAGTGATTTATAGCAAATGAAGTGTAGCCACAGTTTAAATCTAGGAAAGCCATTAGGCAATTTGCATCCAGCAAGGCCCCACAAACAGCAATGTGATTATCACTAGATAATCTGTTCTATGAGTGATGCTGGTTGAGCGATAATTGACCTGGACACTGAGGAGAACTCCCCTGCTTGCTGTTGTCCAAAATCCAGCCATGTCCACTGAAGATGGCAAATATGGGGCCTCAGCTTAATGTCTCATCCAAAAGATGGCACTTCTGACTCTGCCTAGGTCTTGTGCTCAAGCGTCTGGAGTGGATCTCAAATTTACGGCTTCAGATTCAGAGACATGTTTTTTTTCTGTATTCATTCATGGGATGTGTGTGTCACTGGCGAGGCCAACATTTGTTGCCCATCCCTAATTGCCATGTACCAAATGGCTTGCTAGGGCCATTTCAGAGGGAGGTTAAGAGTCAACCACATTGTTGTGGGCCTGGAGTTACATTTTGGCCAGACGGAGTAAGGATGGCACATTTCCTTTCTGAAGAATATTAGTGATCCAGACAGGTTTTTAACAATCAATAATAATTGTCATGATCACCATTATTGAGACTCACTTTATATTCCAGATTTATTAATTCAATTTAAATTCCACCAGCTGCAGTGGTGGGATTTGAACCCACATCCCCTGAGAATTAGCCTGGACCTCTGGATTACTAGTTTAGTGAGATTATCACTACACCACCATCTCCTTTCCCAGAGTTGCCATACTGAAGTACTGTGGAGCTCATGAAAGGACATCAACATACTGCTGGTAATAACTGATCTTGACAAATATTTTTATATTACCTACTGCAAAAGTGCATTTATGCAGGGGTGTGTGAGTGTTTGCATGTGCGTGGATCAGCCACGAGAATAGCATGTTGAATTTAGTGTCATTATCTAGGAAGGAGCCCAAGCACAACCTGAGATGGGGATCATTACAAGGTTAACACCACTCCTGCTCTTAGGGTTGGCCATTCAACTAACAACAGCATCACCTCGATTGCTCTCCAGCCAAAGTGGTTGGAGCTCTGCTTGAAGCCTGGCTCACTGGAATCCAAATTGCATTTAAATGTCAATGTTGCTGGACTGCCCCACTGCTTCCCTGATAATATTAAAAATATTTTAATCTTCACTTTTTAAAAGCTTCTACCTGAACTTTGCAGTCACTGCAGTTCAGTGCACAGCAAACAGTGTGGCACTATCTTGATGAGACGGGGCCACATTGCATCTCTGAATTGGATCCAGATGACTGAGAGCCCAAATTACACTAGGTAAGCCCTGAAATGCTGTTGTAAGATATTATCATGCAAAGACATAATGCATTAGTCTGAAATTTCAAGCCATGGTTTTAGTCAATGTAAAACAATGTAAATCTTGCATCAGCACACACTGCATAGTTGTAACTGGCATATGACTGTAAAATATAAAGCTCTGTGTTTTCAGAAGTTAAATACCTATTGATAAACTGTGTCTCACACACAACCCCGTGCTATACATTGGACTAGTTGCAGCATGTTCGTTAATTGGAAGACAGTACATGGATTGAGCTGCTTCTCTGCAATAAACACCATTTGAAACTGTTATGGTTGGATCAGGATTACATGTGAGTCAGGACTTCTATGGAAGTACAGACTTGGCCAACATTTAAACTGCGCTCCCTTTATTCAGCAATTCAACCACACCATTAAAAAAAACAGGGGCACTAAATCAGACCATTGAGTTGACACAAAAAAGAAATGATTACATTTTTAAATGAAGCTAATTCAGTAGCTGCCTTTTCCCCAACTTCTCTTTCTGCCAATTTCACCTTCCTTGAAGGCATTGCAAGATTATAATTCCATAAGTACTAGGAGACCCCACGAGCTCACCTGTGACCATTAGATATGCCTGAGCCTTGAAAATGAGTTTTGGGTTCTTCAACTGGCAAGCAGCAGAGCATCCTTTAATCTTCAGCTGAACACACATGGAATGGTACCAGGGATGAAAGAATTCAGGTGCATGGAGACTCTGACTCTCCTTGGAGCAGGGCAAGCCAAGAGGAGAGTTGATAAGAGGTGTTCAAGATCATAAAGGGTTTTGATGGAGTACATAAGAAGAAGTTGTTTCCAGTGGCAGCTAAGGGTTGATAATGAATGGACACGAGTTTGAGGTAATTGGCAGAAGAACCAGAGGCAACATGAGGGAAAAAGAAAGAATTTACACAAGTTATGATGACCTGGAGGGGAGCTAGTTAGCTAGTATGTGGTTCAGAATAATGTCAACGGTGCATCCTGAGGTAGACTTGGAGCCTGCCTCCTTGCTCTGCACCCTAATAAAATCATAGCATAAACTGTGGTTCAGCAGCCCTTGAATAATCAAAGATGTCAACCAGAGAAGTAGATGATGGCCTGGAATACCCTGACCGAGAAGAAGTAGATTCAGCAATAGCTTCAAATTGAATAAATACTTGAAGGGAAAACTTTTGATGGTAATGAGAAAAAGAAGGGGAGTGGGGCTAAAATAGGGGAGAAAGCCCTTTCATAAAGCTGGTACAGACACAATAGGCTGAATGTTCTCCTTCTGTGCTGACTTGCCATTTGAACAACTCATCCAGCTCATCGTAATAATCAAGTGTTGCATTGTTGGAAGTGCCACCTTTTAAGAGGAGGCAATCACTAAAGCTCCAGCTGCCTGTACTGCTGGATGAAAAAAAACTGCACTGAATTTTCTGGGCAAAATGTAAACGCTCAACCAGCACCACCGAAAACAGGTCAACTGATCACTTGTCTCATTTAGTTATGGGGCTTTGCCATGTGAGAATTGTGATTCAAATATTTTGAGATGGTCTGAAGATGTGAAAGATTTTATATAACAACAGGCATTTCCTTTCCTGTAATGTGCCTCTGTTAGAAAGGCTAGCCTGCCTTTCTCAGGTGCTGCAAGTACATTTCCAGCATAAATCCAGATTGCCAGCAGTAGGTTTTATTTTTCTCTGAATTGATGCTGCTAAATCAGGATGTAATTTGGAAGTAGTTTCACTGCGTTTCATGTGCTGACCATTCAAAACAAGTTAGTAAACATGTTATCCCTGAGTCAGGATTTTGTATTGAAGTGTTATGCTTGGATTAGGTTGTCTTTATAATGGGAGTAAATGGTGAGTGCTTGGGGCATTGCAATTCTATACATGGTTCTGTGTTTTGTTTGGATCAGATGTATATATATATATAAATGAATATATATAATGCACCAAAATGTTATTTTCAAAGAAATAACATTTTGGCCCTTGATGAGATTGGGTTAGACAACATATTGATATTATTTTTGCTAAGTAAAATTTAATGAAAGGTGATCAAATCCAATGGTGGTGCATCCGGGAAGTTGTTGGCTCAGCAGGAGAGGGTGGGGATCGTGCATCCTAATCCTGATCCCCATTGGGTTCTGAGTCAGCTGGGGGGGGAAATCAAGTTACTTAAGTTAGCTGCAGAACCCCAGGAGAAGCCCTAAATAGGGGAATATCCAGGCAGGGGTCCCAACACTGATGATTATGACCCAGGCTTAAAAGAGCACAGTTGTGGCTATGGTGCAAGGACAGGATTGGGTTTGTCAGTCCATTATTTATCTTTGTGGAACTATAGAAATGGCAGCACTGGAACCGACAATCCTTCAGATTCCTTTTTGTACATTTAAGTATGCGGGCCCGTTTTCCTGATGCCTGTGGTAGTGCAAACTATTAATTGGCAAAGTTTTCTCCCAACATTTTCATAGATACTTTTACATCCCTATTTATTAAATATATACCAATAAATGTTTTTATAAACTCTCAAATTTGTGGCTAATGATTCCAATAACGAACCTCACATGGTGCAGTTTTACTGAGGGCTTGCGCCATTTTTCACATGTGGCAGCTTCAGGTAAAGCCCACATGGTGTCCTCTGAGGATAAGGGCACATGCAGGTACATTCATTGTGCCAGGAGACATTGATTTGGCACGATCCTAATGCCCCACAGCCCAGCCGACTGATGTGATGCCAGGATCATAAATTTGGGCAACCAACGAGTGTGCAGGCTGCCTCTTTGTTGTTTACCAAAGAGAAATCAAAGACGAAGTTGCAAGATCTGCCCTGCGCTAGCTTTATTTAAAAGGATAGGCAGCCTAATTGCAGATGAGGAATTTCTTGGAACTGTTCCTAGTGCAAAGTGTCTGGAATTTGTCTGGAGTGACTGCAGTAGGTAGAGGGACAGCTGTGGCAGTGCCTCTGGATCAGTAGCACAACAGAGTGATGACGTGAGATTGGGGATTGGGCAAGTGTCATGCCATGCCAACTGCTGACTTGGGAGCTGAATTCCCCCTGCTCCTCGACAGTGACAGGCCTTGCAGCCAATGTGTCCAGAATCTCAGTGTGTATCTCGTCAGCGCTCTCCTTTAGGCCACGGCTTCAAGGTCTTCATCTCTGCAGCAGTACTCTTCTGCACCTTGGCCTTTACTGGGTTGACAAATGCACCATTCTTTACCCCTGGATCGGACTGCAGACCACTCATGCTCAGATAGCTTATCACATGTTGACCACAACTCAGTACTAGCTTCCAAGGTACTGAGCTGGTGGTTGCAAGCATCATGTCAAGTGACAGCGCATCTTCATTAGTGCTGCCCTGCTGCTGAATATTCTCTCCCGGGGTTGCTGTGTCCAGGCAGGGGGCAGTTTTTGGTTCTCTCAGATCAAGAACTCAGAAGTTGAAGGTTAGTGTAAGGGAAGGTTAGTGTGAGGGAAGATTAGTGTGAGGGAAGGCTGGTGTGGAGGGAAGGTTAGTGTGAGGGAAGGTTAGTGTGGAGGGAAGGCTGGTGTGAGGGAAGGTTAGTGTGAGGGAAGATTAGTGTGAGGGAAGGCTGGTGTGAAGGGAAGATTAGTGTGAGGGAAGGCTGGTGTGGAGGGAAGGCTGGTGTGAGGGAAGGTTAGTGTGAGGGAAGATTAGTGTGAGGGAAGATTAGTGTGAGGGAAGGTTAGTGTGAGGGAAGATTAGTTTGAGGGAAGGCTGGTGTGGAGGGAAGGCTGGTGTGGAGGGAATGTTAGTGTGAGGAAGGTTAGTGTGAGGGAAGATTAGTGTGAGGGAAGATTAGTGTGAGGGAAGGTTAGTGTGAGGGAAGATTAGTGTGAGGGAAGATTAGTGTGAGGGAAGGTTAGTGTGAGGGAAGATTAGTTTGAGGGAAGGCTGGTGTGGAGGGAAGGCTGGTGTGGAGGGAATGTTAGTGTGAGGAAGGTTAGTGTGAGGGAAGATTAGTGTGAGGGAAGATTAGTGTGAGGGAAGATTAGTGTGAGGGAAGATTAGTGTGAGGGAAGATTAGTGTGAGGGAAGATTAGTGTGAGGGAAGGCTGGTGTGGAGGGAAGGCTGGTGTGGAGGGAAGGCTGGTGTGGAGGGAAGGCTGGTGTGGAGGGAAGGTTAGTGTGAGGGAAGGTTGGTATGAGGGAAGGTTAGTGTGAGGGAAGGTTAGTGTGAGGGAAGGTTAGTGTGAGGGAAGGGTGGTGTGAGGGAAGGGTGGTGTGAGGGAAGGGTGGTGTGAGGGAAGGTTGGTATGAGGGAAGGTTGGTGTGAGGGAAGATTAGTGTGAGGGAAATCTGGTGTGAGGCAAGGTTAGTGTGAGGGAAGGCTGGTGTGAGGGAAGCCTGTTGTGAGGGAAGGTTAAAGTGAGGGAAGGCTGGACAAGCTGAGTGAGTAGGCAAATGCATGGCAGATGCAGTATAATGTGGATAAATGTGAGGTTATCCATTTTGGTAGCAAAAACAGGAAGGCAGGTTATTATCTGAATGGCTATAAATTGAGAGAGGGGAATGTGCAACGAGACCTGGGTGTCCTTGTACACCAGTTGCTGAAGGTAAGCATGCAGGTGCAGCAGGCGGTAAAGAAGGCAAATGGTATGCTGGCCTTCATAGCCACAGGATTCGAGTACAGGAACAGGGATGTCTTGCTGCAATTATACAGGGCCTTGGTGAGACCACACCTGGAATATTGTGTGCAGGTTTGGTCTCCTTATCTGAGGAAGGATGTTCTTGCTATAGAGGGAGTGCAGCGAAGGTTTACCCGACTGATTCCTGGGTTGGCGGGACTGACATATGAGGAGAGATTGAGTTGGTTAGGATTATATTCACTGGAGTTCAGAAGAATGAGGGGGGATCTCATAGAAACCTATAAAATTTTAACAGGACTAGACAGGGTAGATGCAGGAAGGATGTTCCCGATGGTGGGGGAGTCCAGAACCAGGGGTCACAGTTGAGGATATGGGGTAGACCATTTAGGACTGGGATGAGGAGAAATTTCTTCACCCAGAGAGTGGTGAGCCTGTGGAATTTGTTACCACAGAAACTAGTTGAGACCAAAACATTGTATGTTTTCAAGAAGGAGTTAATATAGTTCTTGGGGCAAAAAGGATCAAAGGGTATGGGGAGAAAGCGAGAGCAGGCTATTGAGTTGGATGATCAGCCATGATCATAATGAATGGCAGAGCAGGCTCGATGGGCTGAATGGCCTATTCCTGCTCCTAGTTTCTATGTTTCTATGTTAGTGTGAGGGAAATCTGGTGTGAGGGAAGGCTTGTATGAGGAAGGTTAGTGTGAGGGAAGGTTAGAATTCAGGGAAGTTTAGTGTGAGGAAAGTTTAGTGTGAGGAAAGTTTCGTGTGAGGAAAGTTTCGTGTGAGGGAAGGTTAGTGTGAGGGAAGGTTAGTGTGAGGGAAGCCTGGTGTGAGGGAAGCCTGGTGTGAGGGAAGCCTGGTGTGAGGGAAGCCTGGTGTGAGGGAAGGTTAGTGTGAGGGAAGGTTAGTGTGAGGGAAGGTTAGTGTGAGGGAAGGTTAGTGTGAGGGAAGGTTAGTGTGAGGGAAGGTTAGTGTGAGGGAAGCCTGGTGTGAGGGAAGCCTGGTGTGAGGGAAGGTTAGTGTGAGGGAAGGTTAGTGTGAGGGGAGGTTAGTGTGAGGGGAGGTTAGTGTGAGGGGAGGTTAGTGTGAGGGGAGGCTGGTGTGAGGGAAGCCTGGTGTGAGGGAAGCCTGGTGTGAGGGAAGGTTAGTGTGAGGGAAGCCTGGTGTGAGGGAAGGTTAGTGTGAGGGAAGGTTAGTGTGAGGGAAGGTTAGTGTGAGGGAAGGTTAGTGTGAGGGAAGGTTAGTGTGAGGGGAGGCTGGTGTGAGGGAAGCCTGGTGTGAGGGAAGCCTGGTGTGAGGGAAGCCTGGTGTGAGGGAAGCCTGGTGTGAGGGAAGGTTAGTGTGAGGGAAGGCTGGTGCGAGGGAAGCAAAAGATCCATGGCCATCTCTTCTGCAGCTTTCGCCTCATAGCAGGGAGCAGGATGTGTGTCGGTTGGGGTTTGGGAAGGGGCAGAAGGGGATTACATGCTATGATCCTCAATGTGCTTAGTGACATTGAATGCAGCGGGCCATGTCACAGCCATGATGTAGAGAACTTCTCCACTGTTGGGCTCAGGAGATATAGGCACGTGTCTGCTCCCATCTATTGCGTGTCACTTGGTCCTGAAAGAGAGTAGACTGAATGTTAGTGATTCTACTAGACTGTGTTATGTGATGTGCCTGCCTTGGTGGAATATCTATAGGCATGTGGAGGCAGCGAGCAATGGGTATGAGGATGGCATTGATAAGTGAGGGATGTTGAGATGGAGTAGCTGGATGGTAGAGCTGAGTGCTGAGTGCTCGGGACTGCTGCTGGGTGAGTGAGTGGGTATGGTGCAATAAGCAGCAAGAAAGACTGATGTTGTGGTGGATAGATGTTGTTACATGAAGATGCATTCACTGACCTTGTGGCACTACTGACAGGACCTCGTATCCAGACTCTGGGACATGACCTTCCTGGCCACATCCCCCACTTTCCACTGAGGGTGGTCCTTGAGGGCCTCCTGGCCACTCTTGGAACCATGGTAACTCTCCTCATGCTCATTTGCCGCATTCATCACTCTGGAACCTCTGTTGGCCCTGTTGGTCACTTCGTAATAATTTATATTGCAGCAATATTTTTGTGTAGTTTCCCTTTAAAGTACAGCCTGTCTTTAAGAAGAGCAGGCTGCCTGCACCAGAGGATTGCCAAACAGCGCTGTCTCCTCGTCCACGACACCCCACTCCCCAACCCCCACTCCCACCCACCACCAAGCACCCACTTCTGCTAAAATGGTTTTGTTGGTGCTGTTCTGCTTTTGTCTGCCTTCACACCAGCTTCAGTGCAGCCATGAGTGGACTGTTAGGTCTGCCTGCAGGAGTGGACGATAAGGGAGGCAAGAGCCAAAAAGACAGGAGGAAGCAGGAGAATCTGGGAGCAAAGGAGTGGATGTGGCTGCACTGTGCAGGAGGGCTAGCCCACGGCTGGTCTTCAAGGGAGCTCTTGTCTTATCTCAACCTCTCTGAGGAACAAAGACTTGGGCACCTTCACTTCATCAAGGAGGATGTCAGTGAGATATGTCACTTGCTGCAGCCACAGCCTGAGCCTTGAGGCAAAGCATGGGCAGCATTGCCTATGGCTGCCAAGGTCATCATCGTCCTCAACCTCAAACCATGGGGTGCCTCCAATCTGCAGGAGGTGACAATGCTGACATCTCCCTGTTTGGTCTTCACTGCTGCATTAGGGAGGTGCAGCCAAATTACCTTCCCCATGGACTGAGCAAGGCAGGATGAAGGGGATTCACTTGCATTGCCAGTGTCCCCTGGGCACAAGTTGCCTTGTGTGGTCCCCATCACCAGCTTTCTCAATAGGAAGGGATTCCACTCCCTCAATGTCCAGTTTGGTCGCAGCCACAGGCAGTGCAGGTCTGTGCTCAGTTTTCTGGCACAGTCATGATAGAGTCATCTGACGCCAGCCCTCTGTGCCTCCTTTATTCCAACGAGGCCGTCAGGTTACATGCTGGCTAGTAGACATCAAAGGCTAGCTCCTCCAGACGTGGTTCATCACTCCTGCCAGGAAACTGGTCACAGGTGCAGAATTGGCCTACAAGAGCCACAATGCCACCAGGAACATTATCCAGCAGATAGTCAGCACAGTCAAGCAGCATTCCTGCTGACGGGGTTGCTCAGTGGGTGCTTTGCAGTACAACCCTGACTGGGTATCCGGATTTGTGCTCATTGTCCACACGCTGCATACCTTTGTAATAATGAGGAATGAGCCCTTAAGACCAGTTGGAAAGAGAGAAGAACAGAAACAGGGGGAGTAGAAGGAGCAGCATTGATCACCAGGGCTCTTCGGTGCCAGAGCTTTTACAAGAACACTTCAGTTAAATCATCCCTTCCATCCTCAATACAACAACTCTCTGTCTGCCTGTGATGACCAACATGTTTCTATCAATGGGGAAGAGGATGTGCTGATGGATTTGACCTCCTCGAGCTGTGGTTAACTACTGTAAGTCATGCCCAGTTTTCATTTGGAAGAAAGAAGTGAGTGTGCTTGTGACAGGCTTGTGAATTGTTTTCAGAATATGACTACTATAGTTGAATAGTTCATATTTAGTGTGTACGGTATAAGGAGTAAGGAGGTGAGGGATAGGAGACAATTAGGAAATGGGGAGGAGTTTTACGAGGAGTAAGGCTGGAGGTGTGAGCAGTACGTAAGAAACAGAATTCTTACCTTCAAAACTCTGGTGAGGTCATTGAACTTCTTTCAGCATTACAACCATTTTTTTATATTTGTTCATGGGATGTGGGTGTTGCTGGCTAGGACAGCATTTATTGTCCATCCCTAATTGCCCTTGAGAAGGTGGTGGTGAGCTGCCTTCTTGAACCGCTGCCGTCCATGTGGTATAGGTACACCCACAGTACTTTTAGGGACAGAGTTCCAGGAGTTTGACTCAGCTACAGTGAAGGAAGCTTGTACTAATAACTTCCTCCACAATCACTTCCCATTGGGGAGGGGTGGCAAAAGTGCTGCTTGAAAGGCTTTTGTATCCCACCTCCACCAACCCCCACCCATACATCCACCACCAACCCCACATCAGCGGAAACAGAATATGCCTCCTCCTATGCCCTGACTGGACCAGGGTTTCTAAAGCAGCATCAGAGAACCTGGGTGATGTGATCTACAGAGTTGAATTCCTGGCTATTGAGCATAAATTCTAGGCTGACACTCCAGTGGAGCATTGAGGGAGCATTATCGACAGTGACATCTTTAGAATCAGACATTAGACCAAATCTTTTCTCTAAGGCGATCATAAGAATTGTTCCATTGAAAAGCAGGGTGGTTCTCCCCGGTGTCCTGTCCAATATTTATCCCTCAATCAACAATACAAAAAGATTAAAAGCGAAATACTGCAGATGCTAGAAATCTGAAATAAAAACAGAAAATGCTGGTAAAACTCAGCAGGTCAGGCAGCATCAATGGAGAGGGAAACCAAGTTAATGTTTTGAGTCTATATGGCTCTTCTTCAGAGCTGAAGAAATGTGATGGTTTGCATATTTTTGAAGAGACGTGGTGGAGAAGGTGCTGCAAAATAGAAAGTCAGGGAAAGCTGGGAGCTCTGAAGAAATTTGACAAAGATGTCATGGACACAAGACAAAGAGAGAGTGTTAATGGTTGTGCTCAAGACTAAAGAAGGTGCTAATTGTGGCATAAAGATAAGGTAGCAAAATGTGTTAATAGCAGAATGGGAGTCAGCACTCTGTCAAAGCAAAACATAAGAACAAGTAACAGATGGCCCTGTGGAGGGAGAGCATTGGAAAAAATAAATTTGAAAAGATCAAAATGGAGGACGGAGTTCATGGTCTGAAGTTGTTGAACTCAATATTAAGTCCGGCAGGCTGTGAAGTGTCTAATCGGAAGATGAGGTGCTGTTCCTCCAGTTTGTGCTGGGCTTCAATGGAACTTTGCAGCAGGCCAAGGACAGACATGTGGGCATGAGAGCAGGGTGGTGAATTGAATGGCAAGCGATAGGAAGGTCGTGCTTGTGGACTGAGCGAAGGTGTTCCGCAAAGCTGTCACCCAGCCTGCATTTAGACTCCCCGGTGTAGAGGGAGCACGGAATAAAGTAGACTGAATTGAAGGAGAAGCAAGTGAAGTGCTGCTTCACCTGAGAGGAGTATTTGAGACCTTGGATGGTGAGGAGGGAGGAGGTAAAGGGGCAGGTGTTGCACCATCTACGATTGCATGGGAAGGTGCCGTGGGAAGGGGACGAGGTGTTGGGGATGATGGTGGAGTAGACCAGGGTGTCATGGAGGGGACCGTCCCGACGGAATGCTGACGGGTTGGGGGAGGGGGTTGGGGGGTGAGGGGAGGATGTGTTTGGTGGTGGCATCATGATGGAGTTGGCAGAAATGGTGGAGGATGATCATTTGAATACGGAGGCTGGTGCGGTGAAAAGTGAGGACAAGGGGGACCCTATCATGGTCCTGGGAGGGAGGGGAAGTGGTCAGGCAAGAAGTCCAGGAGCTGGGTCAGACGGGTTTGAAGGTCCTGTCAACCACAGTCGGGGTGGGGTGGGGGGGGTGGTGGGGGAGCCCTAGGTTAAGGAAAAAGTAAGACATGTCAGAAGTGCTATTTTGGAAGGTAGAAAACCGATTAGGTGGTTGTTATCACATTGCTGTTTGTGGGAGTTTGCTGCGCACAAGCTGGCTGTCAGGTTTCCGAAATTACAACAGCGACTAATCTTCAAAATTCATTGGCTGTAATGTGCATTGTATTGACTGGAGGGCATGAAAGGTGCAATATAAATGCTAATTCTTTCTCGCCTCTTCAAACATCTTCCTTTCTGTCTGCAGACAGAGTGCAACTTCGCTTGCTGGCCATCTTAAAATGGTATCAGTGAAGCCCGATTTACTGCTCTCCCAAAGAGGCTTACAGCAAAATGAATAATGCTTCCTGCATGTCTGAGTGAGGGGGCAGAGAACACCCCGCACCCTGAATGCCCATTTTTGGGATGCAATCAAATTTCCAAGCCAGTGTCTTTACAAATTTCTATTTCTTTAAGGATCTCGAAAGAACCATGTGTCATCCTTGTTACAGTGACACACCAAGGGTGTGTAATGCACCTTGGCACAATTTTTAAATGTTGTTTGTTGTCACAGCTAGAGTCAGTGTCCCTGGGCTAGGGAGGAGGAGAAAATCAGCTGCCGTTCTCACTGCTAATATCCAGAGACCTTGGCTGGAGACTTCACATGTATGGTCAGTGGATGAGCAGTGGATGAGAGTGTGTCTGCCCACATGCTCTCATAACTAATTGAGCTCACATATGTAGAGTGTCACTGGCTAGAGATTGTTGAATTGTGCCTCACCCTGAGTTACTGCCTTCAGCAGAGAAGGGGAGAAAATCCGAGTTAAAGAAATCCTTTAAACCCAAGCATAATCTCTTAATTGATACCATGGCTTGTGAGTAAATGAACAGTGCCATGATACAATGTTGCTCATATCCTGGTGCCAACTTTAATGTAATATTCACTGGCCTGAACAGAATTGTGAAACAATGTAAACTCACTGCATGACCAAAACTGTAAACTTGGGCCTGAAATTTCACTGTAACGGAGGGGCTCTCTGTTGTGTCGAAAATAACAGAAGAGCCCGGAAATCGCAGGCCCCGTCCCTGAACGTGGCGCTTCCCATTTTTTATGGGGGCGGGAATGGTGCTGAGGTGCATTTGGTGCATGCGCAGCTCACGGAAGCAGCTGGTCGTTTAAGCCCTCAGCTGCCTCCACTCACATTGAATTTTGGTATCCCAGGAGTGTGGAACCCAAAGTGTGCAGGAGGACGAGGAGGAGGATGAAGCCCCAATCTGAAAACTCAGAGCCAGAAGAGGATGAGGAAGCTGCCAGTGGCAGAGCAGCTGGGAGACATGGCCATGCAGCCAGAGCTGACTCTGTGCAGGAGGGGATCATCACCAGACGGGTCCTTATGCAAAACAGATTCTCATAAGGTCCTCTGATCTCACAATTAGCATCAGCCAGTCCTTGATGAAATATTTCCACCTAAAGTACCTTGCACATTAGTTTCATAATGACTCAAGAAACTGCCCATCCCCCACAAGGGGGAAAATCAACATCAATGAGTTCGACTCAGTCACATATGAAACCCTTGCCATGATAACTATGGGCCTCATCATGTTACAAACATAAGACCTTCACAACCTGGGCCCCTCACATAAATGTCAGTGCCTGTAAATGAGGTGCCAAACCGCCACTTTCTTTATAATCAAACCAGCCCTACAATGCTGAGAGTGACACAACTTCAGACTTTACACTCTACATGCTGATAGGATTATATGTGTCCGCAATCATGCAGATAGGACATATCACGCAGGAGGAGCCCGTAACTGTGCAACATTTGCTCCTTGAAAGAGCTTGCACACCATCCATTTTGGCAAATGGTCTAGTTTGTGACATGGACACCATGTGCAACACTCCTGGCTTCCATACACCCACGCTTACCACACAACACACACCCTGCGGCACCTGGAAGGCAAATGCAGCCAAAGTATTGGTCTACAGCAGACGGCTGATATTACCTGGACAATACGTGGCCTCTCAAGCTGTGCTGCCAACACCCTGGCCACTGTGTAGCACTGCAGTACGGATGAGTGCCTTGCACCCAGCACTCATACTTGAGATGTATCTGCTGCCCAGCATCTGCTCGTGGAGTCTGATCACTGAACCTCCCTAAAGTCAAGCTTGGATGGATAATGAAAGATACAAGGAGCATCTCAGTGCTTGAGCCTTTGGACACTGGAATCTTATGTGATTGGCCTGAGGAAGAAGTTCTCCAGAACATCACTAATCAGCTGACAGCCTTAATCCTGCTGATGGACCTCATCGTGCCGGCCTCATTATTAATGGTAAGAATTGCCTTTATAATGTTACCATTTCTTTTGAGCTCTCTAATATACAAAGACACGCCAAGTCATGTACAAGTGTAAGTAATTATATTCAAGAAGTGCTCAAATGTGGTATATTCAATGGGAAAATTGTAATCACAGTGAACCCATTAGTGCTCTAGAAGAGATGATGCCCTGTACTCATGCATGCTCCTATGACATACACCCCCGTGTTGCCTCAGGGGAGGTGGAGGCAGGCTGCTCACGTCTCAGTTTAAATGGCAATGAGGAGTGTGATGCCCTTACAGGCATCCGTTGGGGACCTCCTTCAGGCTGCAACCACTGCATCTCTTCATGGGTACCCGTGGTCACTGGCACCAGTGCAGCAGACGAGGACTCTGGCAGAGGGGCTGGGGAAGTGGAGGAAAATGATGGTGCTGAGGAGCTCTCAGCACCTTCACCCTCCTCAGAGACTTCCACTGCTCTAGGTTGGCCTTCAGATGGGGCTGATGCGGCTGGCTGCTGGTGTGCAACATTCATTCATTCCACCAACCGCTGTGCCGACAGTGCAACTGTCCTGTTAAGGGTACAGAGCTCCTCACGTATTCCATGGATGTTAGCAACCATGCACTTAGTGGATTGATCCAGGATACTGACAGAGGCTTGCACACTTTCCTGGTCAAGTTGCTGCTGTTACATCCACTCGGAGTGCTGCTGCACGTGTCCTTCCAAGAGAGTGGCCAATCTCTCATGGTTGGAGCTCATGCAGTTGAGCCCCCGGGACAATGTGGAACTGATGATGACTTTGGACTCTTTCATTCATAGTCCCAAAAGCTCCCACTGCCTCAGGGAATATCACCGGATATTCACACATGTGCTGCTGATTATCTAAATACCGTGCTCCAAATGGTGACTCCTGAGGCTCCACGTTCCTGCCCACTGGAGCATCATCGTTACCTTCCTCCCTCCTCCGAGTGGGACTGTGCACAGATGTCTGACTCTTACACCTCGCTCTGCACTCTGGTGCAGTGACACTCACCCTGTGCCGCCGACCTACATGTGCGCCACATCTTTCCCATGTGCTGGTATCTGAGTTGGCAGAGTTTGGGCTCGTCAGGTGTGACACTGGGGTGGGCAGGGGCGGTAGTGTGTAGGGGGGTGTTGGTGTGTGAGCAGACTTGGGACCTGTGCCAGACACAAAATGAGGTACTTAGGTGTGTCCCCTGTCATTGTGAAAGCACGCTCTGAAGGACACCTTTGGCCTTAACCATGCTTGGCTGCTCGTATGATGAAATCCCATCTTTGAACTCCCTCTCATACCAACATCCCATTGTGCTCAGCGAACTTACATCATGATCTCCACCATTACCATCATATTCCAAGGTGATTTCAACATCTCCTTTATCTCCTGCTAACGGTGATTCACCTTGACCAACAGACATCTGCTCAGTGACCCTGACACAATCTCCATGGCCATCCGTTCAACCGCGCGAATTGTTCTCAGCCAGGCAGAGTCAACGTCTGGGCCATCTCTATAGCGTACTTCGTTATTTTCAACTGCAATGACAACATGATTTCATGTTAGCCTGATATAGAACGTGTGCAGCGATATTTCTCTTTAGTGTGACTATGCATCACAGTGCTCATTCATATGTGTTCTGTGTGCAGCTTACATATACAAACCTCAATGCAGCAGAAGTATGTGCCAGGTCTTGCACCTTAGCTTCAACGTGCAGGTGTGACCCCTCCCTTGGACTCTGTGGGGATGAGTCAAACTACTTACCTTGCTGGAACACAACAGGTCATTGAACCTTTTCCTGCACTGAATCCAGGAATGCTCATGTTCTCCTGCTGCTCTCACCGCAGCCACAATTTGAATCAAGGCCTTCTTGGTTGTTGCAGGTGGATTATGCCAGTTAGCTGGGCACAGGACTGCTCTCCTCTACTGGACCTCTTCCATTAAAAACTTGCAGGCCCTGATCAGGAAATCATGGGACAGCTGGACCCATCCCTTCCACCACATCTCCTCTGTATGAAATTCTGTGAATAAAAATGTAAGGTGAAAAGGGTCGTGAGCCATTCAGATTGCAATGCTTATTAACTTTCGAATGCTTACATACACTAACAATTTTCACCACATTATCAATGATTACTGGTAAGGTTTGGTGGAGAAAATGGCTCAGTGCAAATGCTTGGTGCCATGTATGTTGTGACTGTCACTCCAAGGTAGCCTGCTGTGCCCCATGACCACTGATAACCCTACTGGTTTCCTCCCTCTTGGTCACACTGTAATGCTGTGACAGTGTGCAGAAGTGAGGTACCTGGTCAACAGTCAACAGTGTGGGCGGGTCTTGATAGATGGGTGGCAAGAGAGCAAGTGGGTGGGATAATGAGCATGCCACTGTTCATCATTCATTGACTGAACCTTGGAAGCTAACTACATCACTGCGAAATATCTGCACCAGGCAGTGGTGTTGAGACAATGCCATCTCCATGGCTGTGTCTTGAGAATCCACTTCATGCTTTCAGTGGCTCAGTAGAGGGTGCTTTGATTAGGCAGGAACAATGACAATTCTCCCATAGGGAAAGCCAAGATAGCCATCCATTCCAGCATCAGCAAGCAATTGGACAACATTTACAGCTTTGACACTCACCTGACAAGGCAATGACATCTTCTCCGAGGCAAAGAGGCTTCACCGTGGATGACCAACCTCTCAAATGGCTTTTCTGAGCACTGCTTTTTATATGCACCTGAATTGCCCAACCTGTACCAGGCCTGCCTCTGACCCCTCACCCCTTCTGTGCTCAACTGCACTAACTCACAATATAACTTGCACCATCCACCCCCACCTCCCCGATCCCCCTGCCCTGCCCCTCCGCCAGGCAGAAAATCTGATTTGCAGTCAGACATTTTTAGAAGTTGGATTTGTGGAGCCGGGAATTCTCCCAACCCTGTGCATCCAACTTTTTATTTATTCATTTATGGGATGTGGGTGTCACTGGCTAGGCCAGCATTCATTGTCTACCCCTAATTGCCCTTGAGAAGGTGGTGGTGAGCTGCCTTCTTGAACCACTGTAGCCCATGTGGTGTAGGTACACCCACAGTGCTGTTACGGAGGGAGCTTCAGGATTTTCACCCAGTGACAGTGAAGGAACGGCCATATATTTCCAAGTCAGGATGGCTTGAAGGGGAACTTCCAGATGGTTGCCTTCCCATGTGTCTGCTGCCCTTGTCCTTTGAGATAGTAGTGGTTATGGGTTTGGAAGGTGCTGTCTAAGGAGCTTAGTGAATTCCTGCAATGCATCTTGTAGGTGGGACACACTGCGGATACTGTGAGTTGGCGGTGGAGGGAGTGAATGTTTGTGGATGTCAATCAAGGGGGCTGCTTTGTCCTAGATGGTGTCAAGCTTCTTGAGTGTTGTTGAAGCTGCACTCATCCAAGCAAGTGGAGAGTATTCCATCACATTCCTGACTTGTGCCTTGTGTCACAGATGGTGGACAGGCTATGGGGAGTCAGGAAGTGAGTTACCCATCACAGGATTCCCAGCTTCTGACCTGCTCTTGTAGCCACACTTTTTAAATGGCTGGTCCAGTTTAGTTTCTGGTAATGGTAAACTCCCAGGATATTGATGGTGTGGGATTCAGCACTGGTAATGCCATTGAATGTCAAGAAGTGATGGTTAGCTTGTCTCTTGTTGGAGATGGTCATTGCCTGACACTTGTGTGGCATGAATGTTACTTGCCACTTGTCATTCAAGCCTGGATATTGTCCAGGTCTTGCTGCATTTGGACCTGGACTGCTTCAGTATCTGAGGAGTCGCGAATGGTGCTGAACGTTGTGTGTTCAACAGCGAACATCCCCACTTCTGACCTTATGATGGAAGTTAGGTCAATGATGAAGCACCTAAAGATGGTTGTGCCTAGGACACTACCCTGATGAACTCCTGCAGTGATGTCCTGGAACTGAGATGATTGATCTTTAACAATCACAACCATATTCCTTTGTGCTAGGTATGACTCCAACCAGTGGACAGTTTTGCCCCGATTCCCATTGACTCCAGTTTTGCTAGGGTTCCTTGATGCCACACTTGGTCAAATGCTGCCTTGATGTCAAGGGCAGTCACTCTCACTACACTTCAAGAGTTCAGCTCTTTTGTCCATGTTTGAACCAAGGCTGTAATGAGGTCAGGAGCTGAGTAGCCCTGGCGGAACTCAAACAGGGTTTCAGTGAGAGGATATTGCCAACAAGTGCCATTTGATTAGACCGTTGATGACCCCTTCCATTACTTTACTGATGATCGAGAGTAGGCTGATGGGGCAGTAATTGGCTGGGTTGGATTTGTCCTACTCTTTGTGTGCAGGACATATCTGGGCAATTTTCCACATAGCCGGGTAGATGCCAGTGTTGTAGCTGTACCGGAACAGCTTGGCTAGGGGCGTGACAATTTCTAGAGCGGAAGCCTTCAGTCCTATTGCTGGAATATTGTCAGGGCGCATTGCCTTGCAGTGTCCAGTGCCTTCAGCAGTTTCTTGATATCATGTGCAGTGAATCGAATTGGTTGATGACTGGCATCTGTGATACTGCGCACCTCCGGCAGAGGCTGAGATGGATCATCCATTCGGCACTTTTGGCTGAGGATTGTTGCAAATGTAGATGAAAATCCAGGCCCAGAAGTCAGAGGAATCTGTAACAAAACTGGCTCTGGTCAGACTATACCTGGAATACTGTGCCCAGCTCAGGTTGACTACAAAAACAAATTGCATTTATATCGCCCTTTAACATGGCATAAACATGCTAAAGCACTTCTCGGGATCAATAACAAATAAAATTTGATACTGCTCCATAGAAAGACATATTAGGACAAGTGACCTAAAGGTTGGTCAGAGAGGTATGTGTAAGGAGAGACTTAAGAGGAGAGGGCATTAGAAAGGCAGAGAGGGTTAAAGAGGTAATTCCTGAACTTAGGTCCAATAGCTGCTGCAAGCACAGCCACCAGAATCACAGAATCACACAATGCAGAAGAGGCCCTTCGGCCCATCGAGTCTGCACCAACACATGAGAAACACCTGACCTACCTACCTCATCCCATTTACCAGCACTTGGCTCATGTGAGGCAACCCGCCTCCACCACCCTCCCAGGCAGTGCATTCCAGACCGTCTGGGTAAAAAAGTTTTTCCTCACATCCCCCCCTAAACCTCCTGCCCCTCACCTTGAACTTATGCCCCTTTGTGACTGACCCTTCAACTAAGGGGAACAGCTGCTCCCTATCCACCCTGTCCATGCCCCTCATAATCTTGCACACATCGATCAGGTCGCCCCCTCAGTCTTCTCTGCTCCACCAATGGTGGAGTCATGAAAATTGGAAATACAGAAGAGGTAGCAACTGAAGGGGAAAAGAGATTTTGGAGAGCTGGAGGATATTTTAGAGATAGTGAGGTTATGGGGGGATTTAAATGCAATATTGAAGTGTTGCCAGACCAGGAGCCAAAATGAGCATAGGAATGATTGGTGAGTGGGGACTTGATGTGAGTTAGGATGTGGGGATTTTTGAATGAACCAAAGTTTCCAGAGGTTGGAAGATTGGAGGCCGCTCAGGAGAGATCGATCTCATAATATAAGACTTAAATGGGTTTGCTGTGTGGGGGCTGGTTTTAATGAATGTCTTAAATGAAGAAAGCAAGGAGGAGAGGTGGGAAGGTGTAGGGGGGGATATTCCGGAGATTGGGCCTAAGGCTGGGACACCAATGATAGAGTAATTAAAATTGGGAATTCATAAGAGGCCAGAATTAGAGGAGTGCAGATATCTGAGAGAATTGTGGAGCTGAGGAGATTGCTGAGATGGGAAAGGGCAAGGCCATGGAGGGATTTGGGGAAAAAAAGGATAAGAAATTTAAAATCTGCTTGAACGGGAGCCAATGTAGGTCAGTGAGCGCAGGGGGTGATATGGGAACAAGGACATGCTCTGTTAAGACACAGGCAGCAGAGTTTTGGATCTTTGGAGGATGGAATGAGGGAGACCAGACAGGAGTGAATTGGAATAGTAGAGTCTAGATGCAACAAAGGCATGAAGGATTTTTTTAGCAGAAGATGAACTGAGACAGAGGTGAAGTCGGGCAATGTTACGAAGATAGAAATAGGCGGTCTTAGCGATGGCACCAATATGAGGTCACAAGTTCATTTCCAGGTCAAATGAGACACCAAGATTGCAAACTGGCTGGCTTAACCTCAGATTGTTGCCAGGGAGAGGGATTGAGTTGGCAGCTAGGGAAAGGAGTTTGGAACAGGGACCAAAGACAATGGCTTCAGTCTTTCCAATATTTAATTGGAGGAAATCTCTGCTTATCCAGTACTGCATGTTGGAAAGGAATGTCTAATAATTTAACAAAGGTGCAGGAGTTGGGAGAGGTGGTGGTGATGGGTGTCATCAGCATGCATGTGAAAACTAACATTGTGCCTTCGGATCTTGTCGCCAAAATGCCAGCACCTAGATGAGAAATGAAGTGGAAAAGGACAGAATGAAAGATTTTCATCAAAAAGCTAGAAGCTTCTACTGAGCACACAGGCAACAGGAAAACAGGTCAGGATCTTTCCAGTTAAAACTATGGCCTGATTAAATGATTAAACAAGTTCAAATGGCAGGCAGGAAGTACGCAGTGTATTTGGCCCCACATTGATAAATTAGATTTTTAAATGTTTTATAAGGCAACATTCATGCACAAGGCTCAGAATGAATCGTTTCCCCACATATCTGTCAAGATTTCTTTTTTTGCGAAAATGTCACATGTTTTCTCATCATACTGCAGGTAATTCAGTGCAGGGAGACAAAGCTGACTTTTATTCTAATTGTATTTGCACTAGCAAGCTACAGCAGCACAGATTAGCATTTTGTCAGAAAAGGACAAGCCTAAGGGTTCAAGCAGGGTGTTGAGATTATCTCCTGGAATCTACAGGCGCTCAGCAGGACACTGGGATGAGATTAAAAAACCATGAAAATTGCTCAGTCTTCAAGAATTTTGACACATTTCCACACATTAAAAGGACAGAAAGTTCTTTGACGGGATAAGTGAATATAAAGGGATTAGCTCCACCCCACACCTCTCCTCTCCTTGACCCTTTTTATTAGAAGAGCAAACCCCCAAAAAAGGCTAGGGTTTTTAAAAGGACAATTGAAGGACTAGACACATTATTCCACAGTAACATGTTTGGTATATAATTCCTTCCCCCCTTTTAATCAGGATTTGCTCGATGATTTCTTCATCATAGTACCTAGTTGAACAGTGAAGTTATCATAGATTTTAATTAAAAGCAGAAAATTGAGAGCAAAACAGTCTTGGTAAAACACCCAATCCTTCATGGTGACATTTTTGCCATCTCTTTTAAATAATCCTTCCTCTTTCTTTCATTGCTAAATAAAAGCACTCAGCTGGCCAAAAGTGTGAACCCTGATCATTTCTAAATGACTTAGGTCCTAGACTGGAAGGAATGGGGATGGGATGGAAGGCATGAATTCTATGTTTTCCAGTGCCACAGTGATGACCCAGTGTGTTGAACAATTGTGAATTGTGTTGTTCTAAAGTCAATATTTACAAATAGGCCTTGTCCCTAATGTTCACCTTATCTGATGCAAGTAAAGTGGTATAGAGATAAATGTGCTGCTCTAGTGAGCCAGAGGCCCAGGCTAATGCTCTAGCGGACATGGGTTCAAGTCCCAGTATGGGAGATGGTGGAATTTAAATTCAGTTACTACACCTGGAATGTAAAGCTACAACCAGTATTGGTGACCATAAAACTATCATCAATTGTCATAAAGACCTGTCTGGTTCATTAATGCCCTTCAGGGAAGGAAATCTGCCACCTTTTCCCTCATCTGGCCTACATCTGATGCCAGACACAGAAATGTAGTAGACCCTTAACCACCATCTGAAATGTTCAGTTCAAGGCCAATTAGGGGTGGTCAACAAAATGCTGGCTTCGCTAGCAATGCCCAAAATAAAGAAAAAAAATACATTCCCCAAAACTGATCCGAAAGCAGAGTTGCCAGGCCTCAATTTCCTCACATAAATTGATGTTAAACCAGTAATCTGGATGGACAGGATCAGTAACATTTGACCAGAAATGCACAATTATTGCTGCCCATCTTTGGCCATTTGTATTATGAGGAAATATGCCAGAAGATTATTTCTATCATTCGAGTTGCAATGCCTGCACTTCCCAAGCAGGCAGTGTTGTTAAGAATCTTCAGTTGTGAGGGAGAAGGAAATAGCTTTTTAAGTGGCAGAGCAATTATTTTCATTAGGACAGATCACAAAATTTTAAAAAAAGAGTATTTAACAAAAATGAGGTATTTAAATCTACAGGGACACAGCCAGCCCAATTACACTGCAGCCCCACCATCTCCCCCACTCCACGTGTGGTAGGTATGACAGTTCCATTGTAAATTGTGTGGGTACCGCACAAAATATGTTACTACCGCAACTCCGAAGAATGGAATGAGAGATCCAAATGGCATGCGAATTGAAGTAACACCCTGCTTTGGGAAATGGCATGAGTGCAGTGGAGAGGAATTTCATGGCCCCTACCCTCAGGTGCTTGATTGAGGTGGTCAAGTTGAGCGCTGGCTTCACCTTTACACCCAGTGATATTTTCCACTCCAACAATTGGCATGGTTGGCATAAGCCCTATGATGTGTCAATTGGCACTTGGATTAGGAGAGCTTTTTGCACATCCCAGCTACAGTACAGCAAATAGAACAGGAATTTTTGACATGATTGAATTATCCAGTGTTCTAGGTCAAGTACCCTGCAGTCATGTTGTTGTGCACTTTCAGAAAGTAACCGAGAAAATGTGATTATAATGCCGAAAGACGTATTCAACAAGAGTTATTTTAAATGAGATAAAAACAAAAAAACTGCGGATGCTGGAAATCCAAAACAAAAACAAAAACAGAATTACCTGGAAAAACTCAGCAGGTCTGGCAGCATCGGCGGAGAAGAAAAGAGTTGACGTTTCGAGTCCTCATGACCCTTCGACAGAACTAGTTCTGTCGAAGGGTCATGAGGACTCGAAACGTCAACTCTTTTCTTCTCCGCCGATGCTGCCAGACCTGCTGAGTTTTTCCAGGTAATTCTGTTTTTGTTTTTGTTTTGTTATTTTAAATGAGTTTGTTGCTAAGATTGAGTTTTAATTTTTGTCATTCAATTTTTTTATGTTCAGTGATTCCTATAGGTGAACCTTCACACTAAATGTTGTGGTGATTGACTTGCTCAATTATGTAGGAAAATTATTAACAACCACCAGATAACCCAACTTGCTTTATTTTGTAATACTAGTTTTACCACATACCCTCACCTAATTCTCTTTGACTTTGGAAGGCAACAGCACACCAGACTGTGACCTAAACTGGCAAACAAAGGTAAAAGCAAAAAGCTGCGGATGCTGGAAATCCAAAACAAAAACAAAAATACCTGGAAAAACTCAGCAGGTCTCAGCAGCGTCTGTGGAGAGGAGCACAGTTAATGTTTCAAGTCCACATGACTCTTCAACAGAACTAAGGAAAAATCACCCCTTTTCTATTTTTCCTTAGTTCTGTTGAAGAGTCATGCGGACTCAAAACTGGCAAACAAATGGAATCAGCAGTGAAAGAACAATTAATTGGTAGTCAAGAGGCAACTTAAGTTTAAAGTGGTTGTTAAGATCATCTATCTCCTAGGCTAAATACAAAAACAAATGGCCATTAGTTTAGTGCTGCACTAAACTATAATATGCAGTAAAATATAATCTTATGTTCGTTGTCAATCTCACACATGGGAAGTAAAGACCAAGTGCCCTTTTTTTTATTCATGGGATGTGGGTGTCTCTGGCTAGGCCAGAATTTATTGTCCATACCCAATTTCTCTTGTTTAGAGGGCATTTAAGAGTCAACCACATTGCTGTGGGTCTGGAGTCACATGTAGGCCAGACCAGGTAAGGAAAGCAGATTTCCTTCCTAAAGGACATTAGTGAACCAGATGGGTTTTTACGACAATCAGCAATGGTTTCATTGTCATCATCAGACTTCTGAAATGAATTCAAATTTCACCATCTGCTGTGGTGAGATTTGAACCTGGGTCCCCAGAGCATTACCCTGGGTCTCTGGAATACTAGTCAGTTCAAGGAAGCATACTTGACCTTATGATGCTGGAGGCAATGCGTCATTGCTCTGTTGTAGTTGGAGTGACTTCAGCTAAGTTCATAGAAGTAGTCTTATTTCTATTAGAGTACAGAAATACTTGTGTACCAAACTGTTATGGTGAAAATTAATAGTTTCCAGGATAAAATGAATAGCAAATATTAAAAAGTATTTCTATTCACACTGTGCCCTTACAGCTAACATGTTGCTGCAGAGCCACCTAGTGCTTAGGTTATGGAACACAATTGAGAATCAAAATGCTTGATTATGGTAACAGACATAACTTTTAATAGCTAATGTCGGATGGCAGATCTTCTTAATATTCTATTGCCCCATTACAACACCACTTGCGAATGTAACTGTTAAATGCCATTGGCAAAGTCTGACACAGCAGTTTTCAATAATAAAAACAAGAGTGCTGGAAATACTCAGCAGGCCTGGCAGTATCTATGGAGAAAGAAACAGTTTTGAGTCAAATATGACTCTTCTTCGGAACTGGTTTCTTAACACCTGAAACAAAGAGACAAATTTTCCTGTTAAAGGGTCAGAGGAGATGAGGGATCAAATGAAGCTGTGGACCAAGACAGCTGGTCGGTGCTGCTGGAGAGAGAGCGATGTGGTGGCGCATGGCGCTGATTGTGGATCTCGGAATGCGGTGGGAACAGCAGTCCGAGGAACATTGTTTGCCTCGGAGATACCTGTAATCCTGGGTGGATCTGAAACATGGAGGATGTACTCCAATTGGAATCGACGTGGAACAAGTCGGAGCTGAAGACAGTCACTGAGGAAGGAAATGAAGCTGTGAAAGTGAGTTTTGGTAGATACCTTATCAAATACTAGGAAGGAAACAGAAACAAGCTGAAAGCAACAAATGGAAATCCCATCGGAGAGATGAGCAGAACTTCTTCAAGGTAAGCATTCATGGTAGAGAAGTGGCAGCGAAGCAAACACTAAAATAAAAGCAAAATAGTGCAGTATTTCAAGAACTTCCTGTCTTTATTTCAGGTTTCCAGTATCTGCAGTATTTTGCTTTTTATTACAGCAGTTTGCAATGTATTTTGGGACAAAATACTACAAGTCACTCAGTATTTTAGCTCATTGGAAAGTGACCCTCAAGCCTCTAGTTTCTGGTGTGAAATCAGTGTATCAACAATTTTGCACCTGAAAACGGTCCAAATTTTTTTTTCTCCCTTGGTGACCAAAGAGTATAAACACTTATCAAAGTGACCAAAGAAATATTGAAGAACCTTGGGGTTTTCGGACTGGTAAGGGAGCAATATATAGGGGTGTATAAGATAGGCCATAAAATGAAAAAGACAAATAAAGAATATGGCTCTAAATTAACTAAGAGAATTGAACAAGGGGACACAGCTTCAAACTGGTAAAATATATATATTTTTTGTACAGGATGTGAGTGTTGCAGGCAAGGCCAGCATTTGTTATCCATCCCTAATTGCCCTTGAACTGAATGGCTTGCCATACCATTGTAGAGGACACTTAAGAGTCAATCACATTACTAGGGGTCTGGAGTTACACGTAGGCCAGATCAGGTAAGGACAGCATTTTTCCCTCCCTAAAGGACAGTAGTGAACCAGATGAGTTGTTAATGATAATCAACAATGGTTTTATGGTCACCATTACTGAGACCAGCTTTTCAATTCCAAATTTTTGCTTCAAATCAAACTCCACCAGTTGCCATGGTGGGATTTGAATCCTTATTCCCCAGAACATTAGCCTGGGTCCCTGGATTACTAGTCCAGTGACATTACCACTGCACCACCATCTGACACGTATCCACCATTCAAATGTTTTCGGTCTGATGTCAGTAAGTTCTTCACAAAAAAAGTGATCAGCATATGAAATAGACTTCGGAGAGGCGTCTTGGAGGCTAAAAGTGCCAGGATTTTCTATGGAATAATTAGAATTTTGAGATGAGTGAACTGTAATATCCGAGTGGATGGATGAATTAAGATGGGCTGAATCGCCTCCCTCATCTACAATCTTCTTGTGGTCTTGTGAGCATTCTAAGCATTGCGTGGCAATTAAGAAACATATTTTATGTTCATGTTAGTGTTTTTTTGTTAATGCAGAAAATTAAAGAAATGTGATACAGGAATGAGCATGGGAAAACCTAGATGAAGGGTGAATACTCCATAACAAAAGGTCATGCCCAACTTTTGTTTTAATGCTTCAAGCAGCTTGTACTGAGAGATTTATCCATAAACAACAACAACTGGCATTTATATAACATCATCATCATAGCAAAATCATAGAATCATAAAGCCTCGAATGGGTACAGCACAGAAGGAGGGTATTCGGCTTGTTGAGCTTATGCCAGCTCTCTGCAGGAATATTTTAGCTGGTCCCACTCCCCTGCCCTTTCCCCAGAGCCCTGTAAATTCTTTCCCATCACGTGCTAATCCAAAAGCCATTATCATACCTGCCTCAACCACCCTTTCAGGCAATGCCTTCCAGATCCTAACAAAAGATTTTCCTCATGTCACCTTTGATTGTTTTGCCACTCATCTTAAATCTGGTTCTCAACCCTTCCACCAATAGGTACAGTTCCTTTCAATGTACTCTCTCTCTTGACCCCTCAAGATTTTGAACACCTCTAACAGATTTCCTCACAACTTCCTCTTCTCTAAGGAGAGCAACCCCAGTGTCTCCAATCTATCCATGTAACAGAAGTCCCTCAGCCCTGGAATCATTGTTATGAATCTTGTCTGCACCATCTCTGAAGCTTCAACTTCCTTCCTGTAATGTGGTGCCCAGAATTGGAAACAATACTCCAGTCGAGGCCAAACCATTGTTAGGTTCATCATAACTTCCTGACTTTTGTACTCTATCCCTCTGTTTATAAACCCTTGGATTCTGAACGCCTTTTTAACCACTTTCTCAACCTGCTCCGTCCCTTTCAAAAATTTGTGAACAAATCTCCCTGTTGCTGCACCCTCTTAAGAATTGTACCCTTTATTTTATATTGCCTCCCCTCATCACTTTGCACTTCTCTGCATTAAATTTTTTTGCCAGGTGCCCAGAAGCCTGTCTATGTCCTCCTGAAAAATTATCACTATCGTCCTCTTGGCTCACAACACTTGTTGGTTTTGTGCATAAGCAAATGTTGAAATTGTGCCTTGTACACCCAAGTCCAAGTCATTAATATATATCAATAAAAGCAGTGGTCCTAGCACAGACCTCTGGGGAACTTCACTGTATATCTTTCTCTGGCACCTTTCACCACTGTTCTCTGTTTTCTGTTACTTAAATCAGCTTTGCATCCATGGTGTTCCTTTTATTCCATGGGCTTCGACCTTGCTGGCACTTTATCAAATGACTTTTGGAGGTCTACATACATGACATTGCCCTCATCAACCATCAAAGGAGTGGGTGAGCTGTAGTAATAGGAGATTCTATCATCAGGGGAACAGATAGACATTTCTGAGGCTGCAGACATGATACCAGGATGGTATGTTAAATTGGTTATCAGCCAGGAAACAGAGACTAGGAATAAATGGGCCTTTCTTGGAGTGGCAGGCGGTGACTAGTAGGGTATCGCAGTGTTCAGTGCTTGGGCCCCAGCTCTTCACAATATGTATCAACGATTTGGATGAGGGACCCAAATGTAATATTACAAGTTTGCAGACAACACAAAACTTGGTGGGAATGTGAGTGATAAGGAGGGTTTTAAGAGGCTTCAAGGCAATTTAGACAGGTTGAGTGTGTGGACAGAATCATGGCAGATGCAGTATAGCGTGGATAAGTGGGAAGTTATCCACTTTGGTGGAGAAAACAGAATGGCAGAGTATTAATTAAATGGTGAAACACTAGGAAATGTTGATTTACAAAGGGACCTGGGTGTCCTTGTACACCAATCACTGAAAGCAAGTATGTAGGTGCTGCTAGCAGTTAAGAAAACAAATTGTATGTTGGCCTTCATTGCTAGACGATTTGAGTACAGGAGCAAGGATGTCTTACTACAGCTGTACAGGGCCTTGGTGAGACCACACCTGGAGTATTGTATGCAGTTTTGGTCTCCTTACCTAAGAAAGGATATACTTGCCATAGAGGGAGTGCAGTGAAGGTTCACCAGACTGATTCCTGGGATGGCAGAATTGTCATATGAGAAGAGATTGGGTTGATTAGGCCGATATACACTGGAGTTTAGAAGAATGAGGAGATCTCATTGAAACATATAAAATTCTGACGGGGTTGGACAGACTGGATGCAGGGGTGATATGTCCTCTAGCTGGGACGGGTATAAACAGAGGGTCACAGTCTCAGGATACGGGGAAGGCCACTTAGGACTGAGATGAGGAGAAACTTCTTTACTCAGAGGCTGGTGAACCTGTGGAATTCTCTACCACAGAAGGTGTGGAGGCCAAGTCACTGAATATATTTAAGAAGGAAATAGATTTATTTCTGGATTCTAAAGGCATCAAGGGGTATGGGGAGAGTGCAGGAGTACAGTGTTGAGATAGAGGATCAGCCATGATTATATTAAATAGTGGAGCAGGCTCGAAGGGCCAAATGACCTACTCCTGCTCCTATTTTTTGTGTTTCGATGTAGTACATTATGACCCATCAAAATAATTAATATTAACCTGTGATTTATCTGCCTCCGGTTTGGGAGTGGTGTTGTCACACAGGATAGAAAATGGTTCCGAAACACCAATAGGCTATGTCTCCAGAACTTTCTCTGCAGCTAAGAAGGGTTACTCAACTTGAAAAAGAAGGTTTTTCTGTAACATTTGGAGTAAACAAATTCCATCAATACCTGCATGGTCGACATTTCACCAAAGTGACAGATCACAAACCACTAATGGGTTTATTTAGTGAAGATAAAGCAATTCCACCGATAGTCTCTGCCA
This sequence comes from Carcharodon carcharias, assembly GCF_017639515.1. NCBI lineage: Eukaryota > Metazoa > Chordata > Chondrichthyes > Lamniformes > Lamnidae > Carcharodon > Carcharodon carcharias. Next base: position 228,096,717 of record NC_054467.1, read on the forward strand.
GAATTCGACGATGGGCCTTGATTTTTTTCGGCACATAAGTACCCCTTTATGCAATGTCTGGGTGTGCATATTGCAAATGCAGATGCACTCAGTATTCTTCGTTTGCCAGACAGCATTACACATGCTGCAGTACCACAAGAAGTTATACTTGTGTTGAATTTCCTGAATCCTTCACTGGTCTGTGTGAAGTAAATAAAGAATTGAAAAAACCGTGATCCACTTTTATCAAAAGTCTGAGTCGAGGTATTGCAAGGATGATCGAATGCACCAGTCTCTGAAGCAATAAGACCAGTCTATGCCTGTAAAACTAGGTTAAGTTGTCAAGATGGAAGAGTCGCTATCCCTTTGCAAGGAAGAGAACCACTGTTGACAGAGCTTCACAGTGCGCATCCAGGCATATCAAAGATGAAGGTGCTTGCATGAAGCTATGTCTGATGGCCAGATATAGACAGTGACATAGAGAAAATGGTTAAAAACTGTCTCCAGTGTCAGCAACAACAGAAGTTGCCCGTTTCTGCTCCATGGGAGAGGCCTGGTCAACCCTGGGTCAGACTACACATAGACTATGTAAGTCCATTTTTAGGTACCACGTTTTTATTGATAATCAAGGTGCATTCTAAATGGATGGATGTGTATGAAGTTAGACCACCCACTTTATGTGCAACTATTGAAAAGCTGCACCAATGTTTAAGTGTACATGGCCTACCAGAAGTCATTGTTTCGGATAAAGGTACTGTCTTCATTAGTATGGAATTCCAGAGATTCATGAGTTTAAATGGAATTAAACATATTAAAACAGCATTATATCATCCCTCATCCAATGAGTTAGCAGAAAGAGCAGTGCAAACTGTCAAAACAGGAATGAAGAAGTTATCCGAAGGAAGGTTAGATATGCAAATTTCACGGTTTCTTCTCAACTATCATATGACTCCTCATGCAACTGTGGGTCCAACACCCTCTGAGTTACTGATGAAATGACACCTTCATACAAGGCTAAGTCTGATGTTTCCAAACTTAGAGGGGAAAGTAGAGAAGAACCAGAATAAGGAGGTCCCTGAAGCCGCAGTTCCTGATCATGTCGATCCAGTCGGAGAATCACAAGTCATAGAGCTACGCCGCTCTAACCAAATTAGAAAGCCATCTCAAAGACTTAATCTATAATTGCATGACCTGTGTGTATGTATATGTCATGGATTAAGGTATTCTTGTAAATAAAAAGTGTAAAAAAATTAAAGGGGGAGGAATGTAGTGATTGTGGGTAAAACATTTCCTACTATTTTAGGGGTCACGTGATTGTACGGACAAATCAGCCCAAAGTGTGGGTAATCTTAGGGGTGGAGCTTTCTAGTAGTGGACCTGGTTCAAGCATGTAGCTTCCTTAAGAGCTGTGTCAATAAAGTTATCTGTTTCAAGTAAGAAACCTGTCCAGTACACCAAGTTTTCTCCCAGCCTCTTTTTTTAAATAGTTTTAAATAGTTTTTAAATATTTGCCACTCTCCAATCTGCCAGGACTGTTCCAGAATCTACAGAATTTTGGAAGATGACAACTAACACATCCACTATTTCCATGTCCACCTCCTTTAGTACCCTGGGATATAAATTATTAGGCCCTGGTGATTAATTGACTTTCAGTTCCTTTAATTTCTCGAGCACTATTGTTTTAGTAATACTAATTTCCTTCAATTCCTTCTCACTAAACCCTTGGCTCCCTAGCATTTCTGGGAAGTTGTTTATGTCTTCCTCCATGAAGACAGAACTGAAGTAATTGTTTAATTGCTCTGCCATTTCCTTGTTTTCTATTGTAAATTCTCCCGTTTCAGACTGCAAGGGACCTTTTTTAATTCATTCACGGGATGTGAGCTTCTCCAGCATTTATTGCCCATCCCTAGTTGCCCTTGAGAAGGCAGTGGTGAGCTACCTTCTTGAACTGCTGCAGTCCATGTGGTGTAGGTATACCCACAATGCTGTTAGGAAGGGAGTTCCAGGATTTTGACCCAGTGACAGTGAAGAAATGGCGACATATTTCCAAGTCAGGATGGTGAGAGACTTGGAGGGGAACTTCCATGGCGGTGTTCCCATCTATCTGCTGCCCTTGTCCTTCTAGATGGTAGTGGGCATAGGTTTGAAAGGTGCAGTTGAAGGAGCCTTGGTGAATTCCTGCAGTGCCTCTTGTAGATTGTACACACTGCTGCTATGTGTGTTGGTGATGGAGGGGGTTAATGCTTGTGGTGCCAATCAAGGGGGCTGCTTTGTCCTGGTCAGTGTCAAGCTTCTTGAGTGTGTGGGAGCTGCACTCATCCAGGCATGTGGGGAGTATTCCATTACACTCCTGACTTGTGCCTTGTAGATGGTGGACAGGCTTTGGGGAGTCAGGAGGTGAGTTACTCACTGCAGGATCCCTAGCCACTGACGTGCTCCAGTTCGGTTTCTGGTCAATGTTAAAACCCATGATGTTGATAGTTGGGATTCAATGATGGTAATGCCATTGAACATCAAAGGGTGATGGTGGGATTCTCTCTTGTTGGAGACGCTCATTGCCTAACACTTGTGTGGCATGAATATTACTTGTCAGCCCAAGTCTGGATATTGTCTAGGTTTGCTGCATTTGGAGATGGACTACTGAGGAGTCGTGAATGGTGCTGAACATTGTACAATCATCAGCAAACATCCCCGCTTCTGACAGGAGGAAGGTCACTGATGAAACAGGTTGGCCCAAGGACACTACCCTGAGGAACTCCTGCAGTGATGTCCTGGAGCTGAGATGTCTGACCTCCAGCAACCATAACCATCTTCTTTTGTGCTAGGTATGACTCCAGGTTTAGAGTTTTCACCCTGATTCCCATTGATTCTAGTTTTGCTAGGGCTCCTTGATGCCACACTCAGTCAAATGCTGCCTTGATGTCATGGGCAGTCACTGTCACCGCACCTTAGGAGTTCATCTCCATTGTCCATGTTTGAATCAAGTCTGTAATGAGGCCAGGAGCTGAGTTGCCCCAGTGGAATCCAAACTGGGCCTCAGTGAGCCAGATAGCATTGCTGATGATCCCTTCCTTTACTGATGATTGAAAGTGGATTGATGGGGTAGTAATTGGCCAGTTGGATTTGTCCTGTTTTTTGTGTACAGATGGGTTTTTACAACAATTTCATGGCCATCGTTAGACTTTTAATTCCAGATTTTTATTGAATTGAATTCCACCATCTGCCATTGGGGGATTCAACCTGGGTCCCCAGAGTTTTACACTGGGTCTCTGGAATGCTAGTCTAGTGACAATACCACTATGCCACCTCCACCTCTCACAACTGGATGTGGCAGGACTGCAGAGCTTAGGTCTGATCTGTTGGTTGTGGGATCGCTTAGCTCTGTCTATCATTTGCTGCTTATGCTGTTTAGCATGCATGAAGTCCTGTTTTATAGCTTCACCAGGTTGACACCTCATTTCTAGGTATGCCTGGTGTTCCTGCCATGCCCTCATGCACTCTTCATTGAACCAGGGTTGATCCCCTGGCTTGATGGTAATGGTAGAGTGAGGGATATGTTGAGCCATAAGGTTACAGATTGTGTTCGAGTACAATTCTGCTGCTGCTGATGGCCCACAGCGCCTCATGGATGCCCAGTCTTGAGTTGCTAGATCTGTTTGAAATCTATCCCATTTAGCAAGGTGGTAGTGCCACACAACAGGATGGGGGGTATCCTCAATGTGAAGGTGGGACTTTGTCTCCACAATGACTGTGCGGTGGTCACTCCTACCAATACTGTCATGGACAGATGCGTCCGTAGGTTGGTGAGGATGAGGTCAAGTATGTTTTACCCTCATGTTGGTTCCCTCACCACCTGCAGCAGATGCAGTCTAGCAGCTATGTCCTTTAGGACTCAGCCAGCTCAGTCAGTCGTGGTGCTACTGAGACACTCTTGGTGATGGACGTTGAAGTCCCCCACCCAGAGTACATTCTTGCTACCAGTGCTTCCTCTCAACATGGAGGAGCACTGATTCATCAGCTGAGGGAGGGCGGTACGTGGTAATCAGCAGGAGGTTTCCTTGCCCATGTTTGAGCTGATGCCATGAGACTTCATGGGATCCGGCCTCGAGGTTGAGGGCTCCCAGGGCAATTCCGTCCCGACTGTATACCACTGTGCCGCCATCTCTGCTGGGTCTGTCCTGCCGGTGGGACAGGACACAGCCAGGGATGGTGATGGTGATGTCTAGGACATTATCTGTAAAGTATGATTCCATGAGGATGACTATGTCAGGCTGTTGTTCGACTAGTCTGTCAGACAGCTCTCCCAATTTTGGCACTAGCCCACAGATGTCCGTGAGGAAGACTTTGCAGGGTCGACAGGGCTGCAATTGCCATGGTCATTTCCAGTTCCTAGGTTGATGCCAGGTATTCCATCCAGTTTCATTCCTTTTTTGTGACTTCTTAGCGTTTGATACAACTGAGAGGCTTGCTAGGCCATTTCAATCACACTTCTGTGGGTCTAGAGTCACACTTAGGCCAGACCAGGTAAGGACGACAGATTTCCTTCCCTAAGGGACATTAGTGAGGCTTTTACAAGAATTGACAATGGTCATGATTAGACTTTTAATTCCAGATTTTTATTGAATTCAATTCCACCATCTCCCGTGGCGGGATTTGAGAGCTTTACCCCGAGTCTCTGGATTACTAGCAACAATATCACTACGCCGTCTTCACTAATCTTTGTCTTTTTACGTTCTTATAGAAGTTTTTACAGTCACTTTTACATTCCTTGCAAGTTCAGTCTCATAGTCTATTTTTCCACTCTCAAACAATGTCTTGGTCCTTCTTTGCTGAATTCTAAACTGCTCCCAATCCTCAGGCTTGCTAGTTTTTCTAGCAACTTTATATGATTCCTCTTTCCTCTAATACTATCCTTAATTTCTTTTGTTAGCCATGGATGGGCCGCTTTTCCTGTTGTGTTTTTGTGCCAGAACGGAATGTATAATTGTTGCAATGCATACATTTGTTCCTTAAATATTAGCCATTGCCTATCCACCATCAAGCCTTTTAATGAAATCCCCCAATCTATCTTTCCCAGTTCATGCCTCTTACTTGCGTAGGTCACTTTATTAAGATTTAGGATCCTAGTTTCAGGTTGGATTACTTCACTTTCCATCCTAATGAAGAATTCTATCATGTTATGGTCACTGTTCCCTAAAGGACCCCACATAACAAGATTATTAATTAACCCCTTTTCATTGCACAATACCAAACCTAGTATTGCCTGTTCCCTAGTGGGTTCCTGGATATACTGGTCTAAAAAAACCATCTTGTACACACTGCATGAATTCATTCGCCACAGTGTTATTGCTAATTTGGTTTGCCCAGTCTATATGCAGATTAAAGTCATACATGATTACTGTAGCACCCTTGTTAGATGCATTTCTAATTTCTACCCCCTATCTTGCCATTACTGTTTGGAGGCCTATATACAGCTCCCACTAATGTTTTCCACTCTTTGTTGCTTCTTAGCTCCACCTGGACTGATTCTACATCAAGGTTTTCTGAGCCAATATCCTCTCTTGCTATTCGACTGATTTCACCTTAACTAACAACGCCATGCCATCTCCTTTTCCTTTTTACTTGTCTATCCTAAATATCGAGTACCCTTGGATATTCAGTTCCCAGTCTTGGTCACCCTGCAGCCATGTCTCTGTATTCACAATTATATCGTACCCGTTTACATCTATTTGTGCTGTTAATTCATCTACCTTATTGTGAATGCGCCATGCATTCAGATACAGTGCCTTTAGACTTGTCTTTTTAACATTTTTACACATAGTACAAAAAACAATGGCCCTATTTTCTGTTAGCCCTGGTTCCCTCTGTCTTCTCCTTCTGCTTTCTACTTTTCTGTCCTACATTCCTATCTTTGTTTCCCTCTCTTGTGTTGCCCTGCTCAGGCTCCCATCTCCCTGCCAATCTAGTGTAAACCCTCTCCCACAGTACTAGCGAATACCCCTGTGAGGATATTGGTCCCAGTCCTGCTGGGGTGCAACCTGTCCAGCTTGTACAGGTTCCATATTCCCAAAATCTGTCCCCATACCTCAGCAATTTAAATCCCCCCCTCCTACATCATCTCTCCAGCCACGCATTCATCTGCTCTATTCTCCTATTCCTGATCTTGCTAGCATGTGGCACTGGGAGTAATCCTGAGATTACTACCTTTGAGGTCTTGCTTTTTAACTTATTTCCTAGCTCCCCATATTCTGCTTTCAGGACCTCTTTTTACCTATGTTGTTTGTACCGATACGGACCAAAACGTCTGGCTGTTCACCCTCCCCCTTCAGAATGTCCTGCAGCCACTCAGTGACACCAGGGAGGCAACATACCATCCTGGTGTCACATCTGTTCCCCTTACAATAGAATCCCCATCACTATTGCTCTCCCACCCTTTTCTGCCCCCACTCTGTGCAGCTGAGTAACTTGTGGTGCCACAGACTTGGCTCTTGCTGCATTCCCCTGAGAAGGCCCTCTATCCCAGTAATATCCAAAACGGAAAATCAGTTGGAGAGGGTAATGGACCTAGGGGACTCCTGCACTACCTGCCTAGTGCTTTTACACTGTCTGGCAGTCACCCATTCCCTTTCTGCCTGTGTACTCTTTACCTGCAGTGTGACACCACACTGTACATGTTAGCCACACAGATCTCATCCTTGTGGATGTTCCAGAGTGACTCCAGGCACAGCTCCAGCTCCAAAACACGGATTTCGAATAGCTGCAGCTGCAGACACTTCCTGCATACATGCTCGCCCTGGACACTAGAAGTGTCACTGACTTCCCCCATTGCACAGAAGGAGCATTCCACTTGGCTGAGCTGCCCTGCCATGACTTGCCCTTAAATTACTCCCTTTACTTTTCCTTCCTCTAGTTTAGAGAATATTAAAGATGGAAGAAATACTTACCGTGTTCTACTTACCAAGGCTGTTGCTCTTCTCACTGAGGAAAGGTAGAAAATGAAAGGATCATTTCCTTCCCTCTTCATCAAACTCCCTCTCTCACCAAACTCCAACTGAAGCACTCTAATGCAGCCCAAAGCAGCATTCCAATGCAGACAAAAATAGCACTGTAGATGGCTTGCTTTTAAACTATCTGAATCTAGCTTTTGAAAACCTGTTTAAGCCAGTTAACTAATTAACTAGCTGCAGCTGCAAGCAGAGCCTGTATAACTCCTGTTTTAAAGCTGGACTAAAACTCACCTTCTCCCAACCCAAAGGGCAACTTTTAGTTAGTTGCTAAATTAAAGAAAAATTTGACTTTAGATAGAAATTAACCCTTAAAAGTCCCTCTCTCACCAAACTCCAACAGATGCACTATAATGCAGCCCAAAGCAGCACCCCAGTGCAGGCTAATAGGCATGATGAGTATAATAGCTTTATGACTTTTATGAAGGCTTTTGCTTGTTGTAATTTCCATGGCCATCAATGGTTATTTTTCAATAATAAGTGTAAAGGAGCTAACACTGTTGACAGGTTTGGCAAGAAGCGACCATAATAATTTATCACGCCCAAAAAGGACTTGAGTTCAGTGACACTGGTAGGAGAGGATTGCCCTGATTTCCTTCTCTACTGGATGCAACCCCTGGGCATCCACTCGATGACCCAAGTAAATGACTTCAGCCGTTTGGAAAGTATACTTCTCTTCCTTCAATTGTACACCAGCTTCCAAAAATCTCCTTAAAACCTCTTCTAGGTTGCCATATGTTTGGCTTCCATCGATCCTATGTTCAGGATGTCATCCAGGTACACTACTGCTCAGGGAAGACCTTGCAATAGGCTTGCCATGGTCCCTTGGAAGATTGCACTGGCAGATGATAAACCAAAGGGTAAACGTGTATATTGGTACATGCCCTTGAGTACATTTATGGTTACATACCCTCTAGACATGCTATCCAGCTCTAGCTGTTGGTATGGATGGCTCAGGTCCAGTTTGGTGTAGGATTTTCCTCCAGCCAGCTTAACGTACAAATCATCAATCCTTGGGATAGGGTGTTTATCTAATTTAATAGCCTTGTTCAGTTAATTTGTAGTTTCCGCAAAAGTGAATGGTTTGATCTGGTTTCATCACAGGGACTATGGATGCTGCTCATTCAGAAAATTGGACTGCCTGGATTATGCCTAGCTTCTCTAAGTGGCACAATTCTGCACCCACCTCCTCCTTTAGGGCTTAAGGCATGTCCCTGGCCTTAAAAAACTGGGGTGTTGCCTCCGAATCTACATATATTTTTGCTTGTAGGCCTTTTATCTTTCCCAATTCATCATGAAATACAGTCGTACTTCCTTAACAGCTCAGGGATTCCTCCTGTTCTAACTTGAAAAATGTCTGAGCAGCTGAGCTTAATTTCTTTTAACTAATCACTGCCAAGAAGACTAGGTCCTTCACTTGTTACAATAATCACTGGAAATTGGCCTGTAGGATACAAGTACAGAAGCAATGCCTTTTACCTGTATTTCCTCTCCAGTGTATGTCTTTAGCTGAGCTGTGGTTTTCTCCAACTTCAGTGGCTGGGTACCTTCATTTAAGTAATTAAATGTGTGTTCTCCCACCACTGTGGCCCATGCTCCCATGTCTGCCTCCATGGCTAGAGGCTTCCCATTCACTTGAAGGGTGACAGTGATTGGTTCAGTTTTTACTGCTTTGACATTGTATAGGGAGTAGATATCAGCATCAGCAGCTTCTGGTTCAGTTATATTGTGCACTTTAATCATCTTGGACTGCTGTCTGATTGGCTGTCTCTATTTCGCCCTGAATTGCTTTATTACATGCCCTCTTTTGTGACAGTTGTAGCGTTCTGCCTCTTTAAATCTGCAGGTTTCCGATATATGGTTACCCCCCACATTGGTAACAAATTCATTTCTGAATATCACTGGTGAGATACTTCCAGTATGCCTTTCCATTTTTTGAGCAGGAGAGACTGTCTCACACTTCGCTGCTGTCTCTCTTGTTTTATGCCACGCCCAGTGGTAGGTTCCCACCCGAACTGAGGAACGGTGCCATGTTGCACACTCTGCAAAACCTGCGACTCCCTCTCAGCACTCTCCATGGCTAGTGCTATCTCCATAGCGCTTCAAACTAATATTATTTTCTGCAAGTAAATGGCACTGAACGGTATCTTTGTGTATGCCACAAACCAAACAATACCGCGACACATCATTGAGTGTATCTCCGAAGTCGCAGTGCTCAGTCAACTGTTTTAACATCACAATACAAGTTGCCATTGACTCACCTGAGGCCCTTACTCTGGAGTTGAACTTAAATCTTTGCATAATTACTGATGGCTTCGGCTGAAAATGTGTCTCCATGAGGTCTACCAGCTTGTTAAAAGATTTAGAATTAGGCACATTCAAGGCCGTCAGACTACAGATGAGGTTATATGTCCTGCCCCTGCAGACATTAAAAGAATTGCTTTCTGCTTCTCCCCCACTGTTATTTCATTCGCCATGAAATAAAAACCTAGGCGCTCTATATACTGGCTCCAATCTTCCATGAACGAGTCATAAAGGTTGATTCTGCCAAGGAGTGGCATGACTAGTGAGTACACTTTTCTTTCTTTCCTTAAGAATTAATGTACTCACATTCACGAGGCGAGGTGCAGTGTTGGAGCTATTTACCCTCGTCACCAATTGTAATAAACTTGGTGTACCAGACAGGTTTCTTTACCTGAAACAGTTAACTTTATTTACAGCGCTCTTTGTTATGACACAGCAGCTGGTGAATGATGGACTGCTCAAATCCCAGAGGGAAAGTTGAAACAACTGCCACAATTGTTTTGAAATTTGGATTTTGATTCCGAGATGCAGGCCTTGAATTCAGCAGTAATAAATCCACCAAGACTAAGAGGGTTTTATAAAACTAAATTAAAAATTAATTAATGCAAGAAGAAGCTTTAAGCACATACTTAGGTCTACAAATTACTACTATGATAACTCCCAGCTCCCCTAATTAATCTAACTCCTAGTTATATCTCCATTAAGGCAACAATAAAAAAAAGGTTTTAATAGACGCAGGCAAAACATGCAATACCCTGGACGGGGATATTCACAGTGAATTCTCTTAGCTTCGATTCCTATAGGCAGCAGCTTAGTACATAGAGGCTGGAGGCTTTTCACACTTAATATCATTTAATCTATGACTCTATGACTTGTTAGATCTTAGAATTCCTTCTTTCCATACACATAACTTTAATTACTTTATACACGATTCTCCCTTTTTAATGTAAATCTTATTGTTTAAATATATCTTTGGACTTTACCTTTCTAATAATAAAAAGCTTTCATAGTACCAATTTTATCAGTAAGCTTTGGGAAACATAAATACATTGGCTTCTTCTGGCTAAGTGTAACATTTCACCATCTCTTTGAAATTCACGACTACTCTGGTTTATCTCAAAATGCAAATTTTCCTTTTACACCTCACATTCTAAAACTTCAGCCATATTTACTAATTTAGTATTTCAAAGCCGACTTCTTTTCTGATACATCTTCAGACCAGCTGTCTTCAATTCAATTAATTCCCACACATACACACACAGATGCACACATGCACTATCCAACCCCACTATTCCTACTTTACAATAAACTGCAATAACCTTATAAAAATTACTATATTTTCATGACATCTTGACGAAGTTACATGCTCGAACCAGGTCCACGACAAGAAAGCTCCACCCCTAAGATTACCTGCGCTTAGGGCTGATTCATCTGTATAGTCACATGACCCCTAAAATAATAGGAAAGGTTTTACCCACAATCACTACACCTGCTATTTAAAAAAGGAGGGAGGCAGAAAACAGGGAATTATACACTGGTTAGCCTAATATCAATAGTAGGGAAAATGCTAGAGCCTATTATAAAGGATGTGATAACAGGACACTTAGAAAATATCAAGAGGATTAGACAAAGTCAGCATAGATTTATGGAAGGGAAATCATGTTTGACAAACTTGCTGGAGTTTTTTGAGGATGTAACTAGTAGAATAGATAAAGGAGAACTATTGGATGTGATGCATTTGGATTTCCATAAAGCTTTTGATAAAGTCCCACATGAGAGGTTAGTGTGCAAAATTAAAGCACATGGGATTGGGGGTAATAGATTGGCATATATTGAGAATTGGTTGACAGACAGGAAACAGAGTAGGAATAAATAGTACTTTTTTGGCCTGGCAGGCTGTGACTAGTGGGGTACTGCAGGGATCAGTACTTGCACCCAGCTATTCACAATGTACATCAATGATTTGGATGAGGGAACCAAATGTAATATTTCCAAGTTTGCTGATGACACAAAACTAGATGAAAATGTGAGTGGTGAGGAGGACGTAAAGTGACTTCAAGATGATTTAGGCAAGTTGAGTGAGTGGGCAAATACGTGGCAGATGCAATATAACATGGATAAGTGAAGTTATCCACTTCGGTAGGAAAAATAGAATGGCAGAGTATTATATAAATGGTGATAGATTGGGAAATGTTGATGTGCAAAGGGAAATGGGTGTCTTTGTCCACCAGTCACTAGAAGCAAGTATGCAGATGCAGCAAGCAGTTAGGAAGACAAATGGTATGTTGGCCTTCATTGCAAGAGGATGTCTTACTGCAGCTGTATAGCGCCTTGGTGAGACCACACCTGGAGTATTGTGTGCAGCTTTGGTCTCCTTACCTAAGAAAGGATATACTTGCCATAGAGGGAGTGCAACAAAGGCTCGCCAGACTGATTCCTGGCTTGGCAGGATTGTTTTATGAGGAGAGATTGGGCCGACTAGGCCTGTATTCACTGCAGTTTAGAACAGTGAGAGGGGATCTCATTGAAACGTATAAAATTCTGAAAGGGCTGGACAGACTGGATATGGGGATAATGTTTCCTCTGGCTGGGGGAGGTCTAGTACAAGGAGTCACAGTCTCAGGGTACAGACCATTTAGGACTGAGATGAGGAGAAACTTCTTCACTCAGAGAGTGGTGAACCTATGGAATTCTCTACCACAGAAAGTTGTTGAGGCCAAGTCACTGAATATATTTAAGAAGGAAATAGATAGATTTCTGGACTCTAAATGTGTTGGGGGGTATAAGGAGAGAGCGGGAGTACAGTGTTGAGATAGTGGATCAGCCCTGACCATATTGAATGGTAAAGCAGGCTCAAAGGGCTGAATGACCTACTCCTGCTCCTATTTTCTATTTTTCTATGTTTCCAGCAAAATGTAATCAAGTTAGTTATTCGTTAAAGTGTCTTTAACAAATCTGTATTCGCTTCCCTTAATTAATCCACACTTGTCCAAATCACTGCAAGTTTTGTCCCAGATGTTCCCTTTCTAAAAGCTTTCCCACCACCAAGGCTAAACTGACTGGCTTGTAGATGCTGGATTTGTCCTCACACTGTTTTTGAACAAGTGTTTAACATTTGCAATTCTCCAGTCCTCTGGCAACACCTTTGTATCTAAGGAAGATTGGAAGATTATAGACAGTACCTCTGCAATTTCCACCCTTACTTCCATCAGTATCGTCAGGAGCATCTCAGCCAGTCCTAGTGATGTATCAACTTTAAGTAGAAGCAGCCTTTTCCAATATCTCCTCTTATCACTTCTTAGGTCATCCAGTATCTCAATGACCTCGTCTTTCACTGTGATCAAGGCAGCATTTTCTTCCTGTCCCAAGGCACTTCACAGGAACATTACCAAACAAAATTTGGCATTGAGTCATTTAGGGGATATTAGGAGAGGTGAGATATTGGCCAAAGTGGTATGTTTTAAGCAACCTCTTAAAGACACAAACCTGACACAAGTTAAAAAGAAATATACAACAAGGTGAGTCCTGTACTGTTTTTAGATATCAAGATTCCTCGCTTAATCCTATTATGTGAAGTACATCAACAGTATCTTGTGGATTCCCAATTTCCTCTATTTTAACAAAGAGGGCCAGGACAAAATAGGGCAGCCTACCCTTCTTTCCAAACGGGGACCTTTTGCATAGCAAACTGAAGAATGAACTATCTGAATACATTGATGGTAGTTTGAGTCCAGAAAACATCACAGGATAGCTGTCCATAAACTAAGTTTGTTTATTGGTTTGAATGTGTGAGAAAATTAGCCAGCCATTTTGTACCCTCCTAACCTGTGCTGAATCTTTGATGTTTTTATTCTGGAATTTCTGAATAGCAGTGTCCAATATCCCAGGACAGATATATCAGGAGTTCCTGATGAAAAGAAAATATTTTTAACACAGCTCTTTATACAGGGTAAGTCTATAACGTATGAATGCTGTTTTTATTTAGTCTAATCTTTAAAGCAATTTAATGCTGCTTGTTTTGTTTACTCTCTGGTACCTCATTTTCATTTTTATTGCTTCTTTTCATGTACCTTTCCGCAGAACCCTGACTCATTCTATTTATGACAGATACTTGTTTGTTTAAGAGCCGAAGTGCTGTGGAAAGTTATACAACTTCTCAAGGAAGCAAGGGGCAGCCATGGTGATCGCATCTAGCTCAAATTGGGGACCAATATTTGGTGTTTTTCAGACTTGAGGGTACGGAATTCACCTTCAGACAGTCTGGATCAAACGCTGAAGCTGAAATCCAAAACTTAAAGTTGCTGTCCATCAGTTGAAATGTACTTGCCATCAATGTTTATTAAAACGTGGAATGATCCTTCAAGTTTCAACAACTTGTACTCGTGTGGTGTCATTAATGTTATAAACAATTCCCATGGAGCAAGTCCTAAATTACTGTATGTCTGCCATAGGTGGAGAATTGCAAAGGTGGTTGGATAACTTCCTGGGGGTTTCATCACTTAACTTCCCACCTCCAACCAGTCAAACAGCCTTTTATTCCCATCTCCAAAATATTTTATAGCTAATTAACAAACATGTTCATTGCAAATGATTTTTCTCCTGAGTTGCTCATAGTTGTGTTCAGGAGAGTAATCATTAATTCCTGGAGATTCCTGGGAAATCCTGGGGGATGTTCACCCTGCATAGGTGAGATGGATGCATTGCAATGCCATGTCAATGGATTTTGCCTCCCCAATCCACTCCCCAACCCAAGTTATCAATGATTGTGCAGATGTGTCCACCTCACATTGTTGCACATGCTTTTCCAACTGTACCCTTGTGAATCAGGCAGACTCATCCACACTGTCAGATGGGACTGACTGATGGCCTCACAAATCATATAAATGACTGCTAGGGACCCAGACAGGCTCATCATCTCCAGGATTTTCCACAAGGCCATGTGGATCTTACTGAGGCATTGAAAGTGAAGGCTTTGCCATCTTCCATTATTACCTTCCGAATGATGCAATACCCAAATGCTCTTTGGGGCCATCACGCTGCAATTTCAAAGTAATGGAAAACACAGACTGCTATTTAAAATTTCACGACCTTCAGTGTCTGGGTTACGTTTTTGAAGTGCTCACAGACAGTCTGCTCGAAACTTGGCCTGCCAAATCTGTAATAACACCTTGAGCTGAAAACATTCAACAAATGAACCTGAACCAGCCAATTTTAGGCCAGGTTCAGAATTGAATTGGGGTCATATCACTACTCAGCATCCATGGTATAAAGAAGAATTAACTCGACTCCCTCTCAGGGTGCATTCAAGCAACGTTCCTATTTGGCTTTCTATAAAAGCACAGTAACATGTCATTAAGGGGCAAGAATTTTGTTTGCAAGCAAACTATTTTTGAAATTTCTTCACGTTTAATATCTGGCTGCATTTTCTTTGGAGCTCCCAAGTAAACTTCACTCAATTTTTCTCAGTTAATAGTCAATTTAAAATTTCCTAGTTAATTTCTAGCAAGGCACTGCTGCCTATGGGTTAGCAGGGAGCTGGACATCCTTGCTTTCCCCTGGCTAGTGGAATTTTGATGTGTGGGTATAAGGGAAAAATATGCACTGTTGTCTGCTTCCAGGGGTGTATTCTTTTTATGAGGTTCCGTTTGGTGCTGCAGTGACCAATTTAGCCTTTAACAACATCTAATGTAATAATCATGAGTGATTACTTGAAGTTTATATTTTCCCAGTTCCACTGTCTACTTCCGAAACTTTCATTATCCCTGATCTGCTGTTGATCAATTATTAACAAAATGTCATTTAAAACTTGCAATAGCTTTAATCACAATACTTTGCAGCACTTCCGGAATTAGGAATGCTGTTATATGTGGGCAAAACTGAATCCCTGACCACCCTGCTCATTAGAGACTTGTGCGTAATTGAATTTATTATGGTTAAACATGTTAAAAGTATGATTCCATAGCTTCAGCCTTTCTCCACTTGTCTACCCATTCAGCACAAAAAAGCAACACAACTGTTGAATTCCATAATAGCCTTAGCATATAAATGTCAAGATGACTGATGGGCAATCTATGTGTGTGTTATCTAATGGCTGTAGTAATCAATTATTTAATGCTATGTTGACTGGTCTATGGATTATGTGAGAGCGACACATAAAGATGATAAATGAACTCTTTGGAGGTTACAGTTGTAAAGATAAGAGGCGCTTGATAAACTCAAAGGAATGTGCCCGTGGAAACAAGACAAATAAAGGAGAAGCAAATTATCAATTAAATAAAACATATTGTCGTAGTGAGACATTGCTGGAGATGTCAGACTTTATTGCTCCCATGGGCTGTGAATTGTAGGATTTCCACCATACAGTGACGTGAGGCAAAGAAAAAAAGACCTGGGCTTATAAGTAGGACTCAGTGGTTTCACACATATGAAACAGAAGCAGGAATGCATTCCTCACCCTGATTATCACCTTCCAGCACCTGCAGTCAATGTTCAACCATTTACTGTAAATTATGGATCACTTTTGCAAACAAAAGTGGTCCAGTTGCTTTGTCAATTAGGAAACTGATCCTTAAGTAATAGGCTGAATAAACTACTTAAAATCAAAGGGAAATGGCTGGGTGTGTACACTACTGCATTGCCTGGATACGAGACACTGAAGACAGCAACATATGAAAAGCTTAAATCGGGGACAATTTTCACATCTGGGCATGAGTCAGGTGGAGTCCACCAGAAATGTACTCCACCTGGCCTGGCGAATACCTGCCCCTATTTGACTTTTAGATCTCTGCCATTGTCATAATGCACCCCCAGGCACCAGCTTGCTGCTGCCTGAGAGGCCAAACTCTTTACAATGCCCATCCTCTTATTCCTGAAAGTAAAATAAATTTACATTTATTTAGCAACTTGCTGCTTCTCCATCTCTGGTCTTCCAGATGGGGAGGGGTTGAGTACAGGCCTAACATCTGCATCTTCTGGGTGTCTCAAACTTTTCATTCCTCTTACTCTGACCCCTCAATTTATTCCAGGAATTCAGCTCTTTTGGTGCCATGGTCTTAAATTTCCTCCATAAAACGCTACAGCTGATGAATTCTGCTGCGCAGCATCCTATTTCCATGCACTAACCACTCTTCCATCTCTGGTAGTTCTGTCCTGTCAGTTAGACAGGGCCATATCCAGGGATGGTGATGGAGGTGCCTGGGACATAGGCTGAAGGTATGATTCCCTGAGAATGACATTGCCAGGCTGTTGTTTGACTAGGATTAAAGCAAATATTGCAGATATCTGAAATAAAAACAGAAAATGCTGGAAAAACTCAGCATGAAGGCCAGGCCGGGTAAGGATGGCAAATTTCCTCCCCTGGAGGACATTAACAGATAAGATGGGTTCGTACAACAATCCAGTAATTTCATGAGCATCATGAGACCAGCATTTTATTCCAGTCTTTGTTAGAACTTAAACTCCCTCAGCTGCTGTGGTAGGGTTCGAACTCATGTCTCCAAAGCAAATGCTTTGCCTTTGTCCAGGCCTTTGGATTTCAGGTGAGACGTTAAATCGATTGAGGCCCCAGTTACCTGCTTGGGTGAATGCAAAAAATCCCATGGCATTATATTGAAGAAGAACAGGGGAGTCTACGGAAGCAGCCGGGCCAATATTTATTCCTGTTAACTCACAAAACAGATTGTCCGGTCATTATCACATTGCTGTTTGTGGGAGCACAAATTAGCTGCCACGTTTCCTACATTACAACGGTGACTATACTTCAAAAAGTCATTGGCTTTAAAGCTCTTTGAGATGCCCAGTGGTTGTGAAAAGCACTGAATAAATGCAAGCCTTTCTTTGTTTAGTGGCTCGTCTGCTCACCTGTTTTGATGAGGTATCACAGTGGAAATGTTAACCTGTCTTTTGAATGCTGACTGACTTGCTGTGCATTTCCAGAAATTTCCGTTTTTACTTCTAAATTTCAACATTGTGGACTAAGGTGAAATTTAGAAAGGCTTTCAGCTCAAACCAAAAAAAAAAGGCTCCTTTCACGCAGCCTGTTTTCATTGAGGAAGTGGTGGTACTTTGCACTTTCTGTCCTTATGCCACATTGACTAGTAGCAGTTCCAAGCCTCAACAGAGTCTAGTATTTTTCAGTCTCAAAGCAATCAGCACAGCAGCAAAAGCTCTTGAAACCCTCCATCGCTTGTTCTTCCTCCAAACTCTCCAGTGAACAACCCTCCTCCTCAAAGCTTGCGCAGATGTGTTAACCATGCAAATTGATGTTTTTGGAACTGAAAAATTACCAGTAATGTTTGACTGCAGCTTTTCCAGGGGCTCAGAATACACGTTCTGTCTGGTCCATGTTGTGTGTGCTTTCACGTGGAGGAATATATCCACCCTGCACCTCCAAATGATGTACAGGACGGGTGGGGGTGGGGGTGTGGGGGCGGCGGTGGGGTGTGTGGGATGGTGGTGGTGCTGGGGGAGGATTTGTCTCAGCCTACACGCTGCCTTGACAGAAAACAAAGACCTACTGTACATGTCACTATGAAATCCATTAAGCTGTGGGCAATATAAGCACTGCATGACACATATTTGTCAGACTAGGCTTTCATTTAGCACCTTGTTTTGTGCCTTTATTTGCCATGGTAGTCACAGTGTTGAAAGATAACTATGTGAAGCCAAATGTGCCATGAGCTGTGGCAATTCCTTGCATATATTTCCTTGAAATTAGCTGCTCTATTGAAGGAATAATAGTGTCAGCCTTGGCTCGGTGGTAGCATTCTTACCTCTAAGTCACAAGGTTGTGGGTTCAAACTCCACTCCAGAGACTTCGGCACTGGTACTGTCAGAGGAGATGTTAAACCAAGGTCTCATCTGCCTTCTCAGGTAGATGCAAAATGCTGCTATTTTGACGAGGGGCAGAGGAGTTTTTCCTGGTGTCCTGGCCAATATTTATCACTCAACTTATATCACTAAAACAGATCACCTGGTCACTATTGCATTGCTGATTGCAGAATCTGTTGTGTGCAAATTAACTGCTGCATTTCCTACACTACAACTGCCCCTTCACTTCAAAAGTGTTTCATTGACTGTAAAGCACTCGGAGCACCCTGAGGTTGTGTCAGGCGCAGTATAAATGTACATCCTTTCTTAACCATTTGACAAGACAGAGATTGACTGCTTTTGGGTGCAAGTTTCTTTTCTTTATTGGTTCCATAATTCTTTAGAAGCTCTTAGTTGAGCACGTATCATTCATAACAAATTAATCTTCTATATTGAAACTCTTTTCATTTTACTATTCTTGTAAATCTTTATAATGGCTTCTTTCTGACTTGTGGAAAAATGAACTTCTCAGTAAGGCATTTGGAATCACATTTTGCATAGCTATCCAAGAATCTCAACAATTTGGCACCATTCAATATTTATATATTTTCCTTTATATGTATTATCAGCAAAAATACAGGAGTTTTTTTTTAAAAAATAGAGTCCTTTGGTTGGGCAGCACAGCTTCCTCTTAATATAACACATCCATCATCAGCTTTGTTGGAGGGCTCTTTATTTTTCTTTTGACTTTTGGATTCAGTCTGCCTCAGATACACAATGCTACGTGCCCCATAGCCAGTGGTAAGTGGGTTTGGACTTTGTTTTGGTCAGACTGGCATTTGCATTGGAGTAACAAGATACATTATTTAACTCTTTGAAAGCGGCAATAAATATTCCTGCAGAAAGCTTTGAAAAATGCAACGCAATTATAAATTGATTGATGGAATCAGTTCCAGGGTAAGGGTCGTTTTAGAAATACCGAGAAAGATTACAGGAGGGAGGGTGGAGCAGTCAGTAATCATGCACTAAGCACAGGCTTGCCAACTCTCCAGCATTGCCCTGAAGTCGCCAGGAATAAAGGTTAATTTCTTGGACATAGCTGAAACAAGTCAGGAGAAAAATTAAAGGGGCATTAAAAATGTGTTTTCTACATTGAACCTTGAGTTTAATAATTTTAGAAACCTTGAAAATGGCCATTTGGTTACAGAGGACCATTGGAGGTGTGTGTTCTTCTGATGAAACCTCCAGGAATATATCTGACCAGAGTTGACAACCCCATCTATGTGACAACCTTGTAATTTCCTCTCTTCCAACAGTTAATGTACTTGAAAGAGCTTAATTGGCTGCCAAGTGCTTTGGAACATCCTAAGGTTGTGAAAGGCACTGGCTAAATGCAAGGTTTTCCCTGTGTTCTTTGGGGAAAATGCCTAAAGTCCTGCAAAAGGAATGTAGGGGACTAGAAATGTGACATTAGCTCATTTCACAGAGGCTTCAATTTGCCTTTATTATGGATCAGATCTTTCTCTTTGTTTCCTGTGCCAATCAAGACCAGGCTATAATTCACCTTTCCACCAGCCATCCGCTCTTGCAGTCAGTCCCCTTCTCCAGAAACTCTCCGCTTCAGTGTTGAGCTTAGGGTGATAATATTGCAATAACTCCCCTTGTGACATTCTGTAATAGGGAAGGATAAGACCACAAGAACATAAAGTAAGAACAGGAGTCAGCCATTTGGCCCCTTGAGCTGGCTCTGCTATTCAAAAAGATCATGGTGGATCTTTTACCTTTGTTACACTTTCCTGCGTAATTGGTGTAACCCTTAATTCTCTTAGTGCCCAGAAATCTGTAGATTCCTGACTTGAATATGACTAAGCATCTACAGGTCTCTGCAGCAGAGAACTTCATAGGCTCATAAAAGCTTTATAAGGTTCATCTCATGCAGTCCTAAATGGTCAACTCCTTATTCTGACACCCCTAGTTCTAGACTCCAAAGCCAAGGGGAACATCTTCCCAGCATCTACACCTTCAAGTTCCAAAGAATTGTATATGTTTCAATCAGGTCACCTCTCATTCTGCTAAACTGCTGGGAATATAGTTCTAGTCTACTGAATCTCTCCTCATAGAACAATTCCCTCATCCCAGCAATGTGCCGAGTGAATTTTCATTGCACTCTCCCTAGGATAAGTATATCCTTCCTTAGGTAAGGAGACCAAAACTGCGCATAGTACTCCAGGTGTGGTCTCACCAAGGCCCTATGCCAGGGGCGGAGAACCTGTGGCCTGGGGGCCAGATTCAGCCTGTTGCACTTTTTCATCCAGCCTATGATGAGACGTCAAAATCCGGATCTCCCCATCGTGTGTTGCACTCTGGGTCAGTCGCTGCCATGTTCTGATGCCTGAGGCTCGGCTATAATAGCCGAGGCCCAGACTGTGGGGAGAGAGCGAGGCCCGAGATCCAGAAGCAGGAGTGCAGCAGGACAAGGCAGGGTGTTGCTGACTGCCAATTGAGGGGTGAAATGCGAGTAACCTGGGGCAGGGGATAAAGGGAGCAGAACACCCGGCTCCATTGGCGGCTTGCCCCCCACTCCCCCCAACCCCCTCCACTTCCCAACTCCTTTGTTGTCCCAGGACAGGGGCTCAGCGCCTGCAAACTGAGGAAGAAGCCCAGGCTCCAAGCCCAGGTCCAGCTTCAGACTGGGAGTTGGCCAGAGCCTTGGGTTGTTGAGACAGAGTGGGAAAGGAGAGAGAGAGAGAGAGAGAGAGAGTGACAGAGAGTTAAAGGAGAGAGAGTCAGAAAGGAGAGAGAGAGAGAGAGAGAGAGAGAGAGAGAGAGAGAGAGAGAGAGAGAGAGAGACAGAGAGACAGAAAAGCCAGGTGCCAGTAGCAACATTACCAGTGCCAGCAGACAAGGCTCATTAAGGAAAAGCAAACTCAGCCATTGCATTGAAGCAGTGGGTGAATTGAACATTTTGGTATTCTCTCCAAAAAAAAAATTAAGTTGGTTTTTAGGTGTGAATGGCCCTTGATAAGAAAAAATTTCCCCACCCCACCCTGTACAATAATAGTAAGACATCTTTAGTCTTATACTTCGATACTTTTGTACCATTAGTTTTCACGATTTCTTGCTGTACCTGCATGTTTCTGTGATTTGTGCACAAGGACACAGCAAACAACAAGGGGCAGGATTTTACATCCCGTGGGCGGACGCGTGCCTGACCCGATCGGGTGTAAAGTCGAGCGTGATAGTGTCGGGCGAGCATCCCGATGTCATCACGCACGCACAATATTTTGGTCAGCGGATGCACGCAGGAGTCAGCAGCGCACCCGCCGACAATGAAGAGGCCTATTAAGGCCATTAATGTATTAATTAAGTGTGATTTTTCGCTGCCCATCCAATGTTACAGTTGGCAGGTGGGCAAAACGGCCAGATGGCCCTTTCATTTTTGAAGAAACCTGATCCAGGACAGGATGAGACTTCCGATATTAATTTAAAAAAATTTAAATGTTCTGGCCGAATTTTTATAATCTACGTGTTCACGTGAGGGAGTCTGACGTGTGGACATTTTTTTCCTGCAATCCCAAATCTTTATTTCATGGTTTAACATTCTTCAGCTCCCTGCGGCAGCTCTCTGCCTTCCGGGAGCTTTCAATGCCTGCTCCCCCGCACCCACGCAGACTTCAGCGCTCACCCTCCACCCCAGCAGCACTGAGCCTTTCAGTGCACATTTCATGCTGGCTGCCCGTTGATTGGCCCGCCGGCTTGAAATCGCGGTGGGGGGGGGGGGGCGATCGCAGGCAGCGACCCATTTCCCGGCTGCTCCCGGGTCCACCCACTGCACCCGCCCGACAGTCCAAAAATCCGGCCCAACATTTTCCAGTCTCTCAGCATTTAAAAAATATTCTGCTTTTCTATTCTCCCTACCAAAGTGGATAGCTTCAGATTTCTCCACATAACATTCTACCTGACCCATTTAATCTATTTGCTCCGTCTTTGAGTCCTCCTCACAGCTACTTTCCGACTAGCCATGCATCATCTACAAACATGGATACAGTACACTCAGAGCCCTCATCCAAGTTATTAATATGGTTTGTGACGTAAGAGGGGCTGAGTTGTTACTATTGTTGGTAGAGTTGAACTGCAGACACTTCTTGGGTGGAAACATTAAGTTTATTTACAATATACTCAGCAACAACTACACATGTGCTTTCAACTCCAACTTTATCTCTACACGGTCTGCTGAGGTAGACCGTGCTACTCTCCTATTGTTTAGTACAGGTCATGTGATCTTCCTTAACAAGTATTATTCCTAAGGGTACATTACACACTAAATAAAACCATAACTACTACATTCCTCGCCCTTTAACTCAGCTATGTATATTATATTTACAAGTGCAAATTTTTCACGACACTATAATATTTACGCTGGGTAAGGAATTTACAAATTCAGTCTTTTAGGTGGTTTCCTGGGACGTGTGGGACATCGCAGCTCCACAACTACAGATTCTTTGTCAGGAACCTCCTTTTCCGGAGTTGCCTGAACATCAGGTGCTTCGGTGGGCACTTGCAGCTCTGTATCCTCAGCTCTTACAGGAACATCAGACATGTCAGTCCTGAGCTGAGTATCCTCAACAGGAAACGCAGACCCAGTCATGGTCACTGGTGGAACCAAATCTTGGCGATTTGTCTCTTTCTTCCTTAAATGGTCCACATGTTTACGGATGATCCAGCCTTCCACCTCCACGTGGTGCGATAAAGGTCCAGTCACCGCACTTATTTCATCAGGTAACCACTTTGGTCCTTGCCCAAAATTCATCACATATACCAGCTCTACCATGGTAAATTTCCTCTTGTGGCTACGCCAGTTGTGCCTAGCTTTCTGGCTTACCTGATTCCTTTCCACCTTCCCCTCTAAATTCGGCATTATTAACCTCAATCTCATCCTGAGATGGTGATTCAACAATAACTCTGCAGGTGTGACACCTGTTATTGTACGAGGGATAGTCCTGTAATGAAAAAGAGAGCGTGCTAGCTTCGTTGTCAAGGCATTGCCAGTTAGCTTTATCATGCCTGCCTTGAACGTTTGGAACATCCTTTTGGCCAATCTGTTTGAGGAAAGGTGGTACGGTGCAGTTTTTACAGGACTAATGCTGTTGAGGCTGATAAACCGTTGAAACTCAGCACTTGTAAATGCCGTGCCGTTATCAGAAACAACTACTTCTGGTAGTCCATAAATGGCTAATTAGTATTTCTGTATCTTCTTTCTACATGGCTTCTTCTTTCTAGCACAGACTTTAATCTCAGCCTTCTTTTTGACTTCACTACTGGCCAGACTCCTCTCAGATGCAAGCTCACCTTGTCTGAGCTCAGTGGCTGAGTCTCCCAAAATTTCATTATCTGTCTGCTTCTTGGAAAATTCTGGACTTTTGCTTCCAAAGCCTCTTTGGCTTCATTTAGCTGATTCTTCAGCTCTTCCATCTCTTTTTTGTATTTGTTTGCTGCCGCCTGGAAAATTGAACATTGTTGTGTCTTCTCTGCCAACTGATTCTTCAGTTTGTTCAGAGAAGTGCTGAACTCTTTCTGTTTCTCTTCATATTTTTCCAGAGGTACAAACTCTGACCTGAGGGAATCTTGTAGTGTGTGAAGGCCTTTCAACAGGTTTTCATTTCTTTTTCTCTGCGTAGGTTGCTCACCTCGTCTTGAATTTTGTCATTAAGCAGGGTCTCTTCAAGTTTCTTCTGCTGTTCTTCCAGGTTTTGGCTTAAGGCAGCCTAGATTTCTTCTGGTTGTTGAGTTCTTACACACTCCTTTTTCAAAACAGGAATGCTTTCAGCTTCCTTTTGGAATCTCAGTGGCCACTCAAGGTTGATTTCCCTTAGCCAATTTTGCCCTAGAAACCATGGTCCTCTACCTCTCAATACTAACACTGGTATTGACACAATTACTCTGATTATGCCTTTTACTTGAATGTCTTCACAAACCTATGTTTTGAGCTTGGCAGCTGTTTCTTCGAAAATTAATTGATGCTCACCATTACTCAGATATCTGAAGGTATGTTCCCCAATTACTGTAGTGGAAGCCCCCATGTCCACTTCCATTCTAACAGGTTTGCCATTTACTTTCCCTGTGACAAATATTGGTTCTGTCTTTCCAGCTTTCAGATTAAACAATGAGTAAAGTCTGAACATGTTGTTTCAGGCTCTTCTCCATTGTAGATTTCACTGGATTTCTTCTTTTCTTTACGAGGAATCTTTCCTTGCACTGCCTCATTATATGTCCATTTCTGTGACAATAGTAGCATTCAATTTTTTTAAACTGCCAACTTTCCACGTCTAATAAAATTACTCTTCGATTTCGCTGCTAAGTTATTTTTATTTGTTCTTCGGCTGTTTTCCGCTTCTCGGCAGAATCTTGCATTTTCGTGCCCCTTTCAGCTGGTGTTTCCCACCCAGTGTGGAGGACAGCGCCATTTTGTGCACCCTGTGTTGCTTTTGAATCTCTTACTGCGCTTTCCATGGTCAGGGCTATCTCTAGCACCTCCTTGAAATCCAAATTCACTTTAGACAATAATCTTTTCTGAATAGTGTCTTCTTTCACACCACACACTAAACCATCTCTGAGCATGTCGTTCAGAGTCATACCGAACTCACAATATTCCATTAGCTGCTCCAAATTTGTCACATAGCATGCAATTGTCTCACCTGGGGCTCTATTTCGTGAATTAAACCTGAACATCTGCATCATGACTGAGGGCTTTGGTTGATAATGACCCTTCACAAGGCCCACAAATTCACTGAAATTTTTGGAATCTGGGCCATTGGGTGCTGTCAAACTTCAAATCAAACCACAGGTTTTGCTCCCACAAGTACTTAAGAGGATCCCTCGCCTCTTCCCTTGTCCCATATTCTCGATTGCTTGAAAAAAGAACATGAGGCATTCTATGTAATGAGACCAATCGTCTGTGGCTGGTTCAAAAGGACCAAGTCTCCAAAACTGTGGCATTTTGAAAGAGGATAGCTTCTTCAATTCTAATGGAGCTTGCTACTTACAATCACTGGGTGAGGTACAGTGCCGATTTCTTCCTGACTTGATTTCTTCTGTACAATCCTGTTTTATCCTCATCGCCAGTTTGTTGTAAGGGTGGCTGAATTGCTACTGTTGTTGAGAGAGTTGATCTGCAGACACTTCTTGGGTGGAAACATTAATATATACAATATACACAGCAACAACTACACACGTGCTTTCAACTCCAACTCTATCTCCACACTGACTGCTGAGGTAACCCATGCTATTCTCCTATTGGTTACTACAGATCATGTGATCTTCCTTAACAAGTATTATTCTTAAAGGTACATTACACATTAAATAAAACCATAATTACTACAGTTTGTAAATAGCTGAGGCCGCATCACTGATCCTTAATTTGTAGTACTCTACCATTTACAGCCTGCTAACCTGAAAATGACCCATTTAATCCTTCTCTTTGGTTTCTGCTATTAACCTCAATCTATGCTAATATATTAACCCTAATCCCATGGGCATAGCCTTAATCTTGTGTAACAGCCCCATGTGTGGCATTTTATTGATTGGTTTTGGAAAATGCAAACACACAACATCCATTGGTTCTTCTTTATCCATCCTCCTTGTCAGGGCTAGGGAGAGAAATCATGGGCCCTGGTGCTTCTCCTATTTACAAATTGCTTGTACCCTCTACCCCCCAATCCTCCACCTCAATCATGCATGATATTTTTTCCTCGTTCAAGATTCACCAATCAATTCACCAATCAATCACAGCAAGGCCAAGTAAAATGATAATGCCCACTGTTGGCATCTGGTTACAAATATCATTTGATATATATGTAACATGCGTCATTAATATTAAGAACAGCAATGATATAATGCAGTATTTGTTTGTGTGCAGCACTATCGGTGATCTCATCATGGCCATTAAACAAACCAGAAGGTTCAAATTTTACTTTAACAGCATCATGTAATAAATTTGACAGGAAAATATCCATTAGTTATTCATAACACTGTGTAGGTGATAACACCGATTTTGGTGACTGCCTCAGCTCTCATTAACATGTTCTGCACATTGTACCAATGGACACAGTGACAGTAAATTCATATTTGAGGGAAAGATTCAAGAATTGCATTCCAGATAAACTACACAAGATATTTTCCATTCTGTAGAAGAATTGGAAGACTTTCTCCTGCCTGGGTGCATGATATTATTCAATGTAATTATTTCATAAAAAGGGTGTAATTGGATTGTTTGATATCAGTAATCTCACAGGGTAGAAAGACCAAATGAGTCCTGAGCAAAAAAGTGGAATGATTGAACAACATATGTTTTCACTGTCAGTGAGTAGCATAGGAGCCCTCAGGTGTTTACATGTGACACAACCTTTAAAAGGCCAGAGGTCTGTTGGGTTCCTATGACATGGGAAGAAGCTCAACATGAAGCTCAAAACTTTAGCATAATGGATTTTTCTCAAATAATGGACTTTTCTGCTGAACAAAGAAAAGATGGCTGCTACAAGTCACCTGACCACAGGGTTGACCCTTTGTCAGGGAGGTATCCCCAGGAATTTCAAGAACAAAAGAATTATTTTCTCAGCTTCTAGAATTTCACACTTCATTGTACAAACCCCTTGTAATCAACAAAAGCAGAGGAAGTGCAGTGAGCTGGCTCCCCCATCCTGAACTATAACAAAAGATGGAGACTGAAACTCATTATATTGGAAGAGATGTTATTAACCACCTTGTCTCTGTCCTAAGGAGAAACAATTGAATTCTGGCCAGAAGCAAAGAAACTGATTGTTAAACTGCGATGAAACATTAGTAAGCCATGTCACATGACCAAGCCTCTGACCTTTTGGACAGCTTTAACATTACATCTTTGGGTTTCGCAGCCCACTCTGCTGTTTTAACATCTAACTGGTGAGCCACAAAGAAGCAGGCTCTTCCAGGAACAACGTGCCCACCTAGCCTGAATCTGCTGGAAGATTTCATACCGTTGCCTATAGAGCCGACTCAATCTCTGGATAGCAACTTCATCCTACAGCATCAACCCCAACTGGAAAGTGAGTTCTACAATCATGGTCTTCAGCCAGCTGACTTCGAATGCCTACGTGAAAGAATTCCTCATTGGATTGTGAACTTGGACTCTGGAACTCATGCGAACTAACATTGATTTTCTGTGGTCCTTGCACTATAAACTTCATTCCTCTATCCCCCCACCTTTACTGTGTGTGTATGTGCAGAGTGAGACATGGTGAACACTCCTTACGTGGGTTTAGAATGTGGAAAATAAATGAACCTTCTGAGTTAATCCCAACTCGAGTTTGCTGTGGATTATTAGCAAAATTGGATCACAAAAACTGAGGGATTGGAAAACACATTACTGCCCATTCTTTAAAAAAACAAATTAAAGACACCTTCTGCTCATGGACAGGTGGTAAGGTGAAATCGGTGCAGTTCGACTGTCTCTGTCCTGTCCATAACAGAAATTGGGAACGCATGTCCGGGAAAGACCCATTCAAAGCAAAAATTGATCAAACAAAAGGATTTGACCAAAGATTTGACCAGAGTCCAAATCGTAAGACAGCCATATCTGATAGAAAAGGAACCAACTGGAAGCCAAGAGGGAAAATCCAGTGGCTGGAACGATTTCTTTAAACACAGGAAATTACCATGGCAAATTCCTTTCTCCTAACACTGAGAAAATGACAACTTTTGATGTACGGGTAAAACAAGGAGACATAAACAGTGAAACATTAGCATCCCTAAGCACAACTGAAAGCTATAGCTAGGGAGGTACAGTTGAAACTACCCAGTAAGGTACAAAGAAGTGAACTGAGCCCGTTGATGGCCCAACACTTGGACCTCACTTGTCAAGTAGAGCAGGTAGACGAGGAGTCCAATCCTGACTCCGAATTCACCCCCCTAGCCAAACTCGAGCTGGAAAAGCTCAGAGTACAGCTAGAGTTTCAGGAAAGGGAAAGAGAGAGAGAACAAGAGAGGGAAAAAGAGAAAGGGAGAGAAAAGAATTCCAGCTCTGAAAATTGGAAACGGAGTTAGCGGCTTAAAGGGAGAGAGAAACCAGACAGCTGGAAGATGTGAGGGAAAATCTCTCTTTACCTGGTAACAGCGCCTATCTCCATACTTCAGAACCACTCTCTGAGGCCCTTAAGTGCGCTAGATTCATTCCCAAATTCAAATCATTTGTTGCCACTTTTGAGAAAGTAGCAGGACAGCTAAAATGGCCTTCAGATACCAATTAATCTAATATTTTGGAAAACTTTTTTTTTTAAAATAGAGGTTTAGTCTGCAGGTATGTCTTAACTGGATTAACATCAGCTAGTCTGGGTGCTTTGATATGTACTGATTTGAGATGTAAACAGAGAGGTAGAGTGTATTTGCATCATTTGAATCGAACATTCAAGTGGGGTGAAAACTTGACACCTATCTAGCAGCTACCAAGCAATATGTTTATATTACTAATAAAATTGGTACTATGAAAGGAGTTTCATTGTTAAAAGGTAAAGTTCAAAAAGGTTGTTGATACAATGAGAGTTTGAATTCAATCAGTGGTGGTAGGTATAACTTCAGTAGTTTTTGGGTGTGCAGGCAGAGGCAATGTAAGATTAAAAGGCAGCTGCAAGCCTCCAAATGGCTCCACAGTGAAAAGAACTTCATTTTGAATTCATAAGGTGAAAATGCTTTGCCTAGTGTTTGGTTAGGTCTTTGGATTGCTATTGCCTTGATGGGAGATTAGTTTGGGAGTTTGTTAAAAGTTATGATAGTAGTGATTTGTAGCCATGTGTATTTATTTTAACCCGTGTAAATTAATAAAATGTTTCAATTAGTTTAATGTTAAACCTCAGGAACTGATGGTCTGATTTCTGAATTTAGAGTCGCATCTCAAATATAACACTTAAAATTATAAATTTTGATGATTGTTTAGAAGTTTCCCTCTGGGATTTTTAAATAACTCCTCTATACCAACTGCATCGGTCATTACACTGGACATTTTTAATCCAAGGGCAGCTGTCAGGGAGAGCCCAAGAAGTTGACTCCATGTTGACTCTGATGTTTCCTCTAATTATGAACAGACCAAGGCTGCGATGCTCAGTGCCTAAGAGTTAGTTCCGGAGGCATACCGACAGCAATTCTGGAATGCTCATAAGAAACCCACACAAACCTAAATTGAGTTTGAACGTCTGAAACAAATTTGCATTCAGCCAGTGGGCCTGATCTTTAAAAATCCCACACACATACAAACGACTTGATATTGTTCCTGGAATTCAAAAACTGCTTACTCTCTAACCTATGGATGCACTTAGAGGAGCAGAGAACCCTCACAGCCAGGGGTGCAGCAGTCACAGCAGACAGCTATGACCCTCACCCATAGGCTTGGAAATTCAGACAGACCCTTTGCAAACTATCCCCATGACCATTGAAAAGATAAGATGGGCAACATGGTTGGGAAAGACCCTCCACCTAGAAAGAAAAATACAAATGGGACTGTGAGAAGTCCCCCTGCAGCCCAAAAAATGAACACCGGGAGACAGGTGTGTTCCCATTATAATAAAATAGGCCATTCCAGGACTGAGTGCTGGAGGTTGAGAGCTCCATAAGAGTGGTCACCCAAAGGACACCCTAATGGGCATTGCAGTAGAGCAGGCAGGGGCCCTCGCTGAGGAAACTTACTCCTTGGAGGGAATGGCACTCTGAGTGGCCGAGTCGGACAAACTCCCAGAGAGCTTTCAGAGCTTAGTCCTTTCAGGAATAGTGTCCCTGTACCTGTCCCAGGTGGTTAGCAAGTCCATGGTACTGCTCCAGGACACTGTGGCAACTCAGTCCTTAATGTTGGAGGGAAACATAAGCTTACCCCCCAATTCCTCCTTGAAGGCCAAGGCACTGATCAGTGTCCGCCTCCATAGGGTCCACCTACAGTGTGACCTAGCCTCAGGCTCTGCAACGGTAGGAATTATCCCCAAAGAACCAGTTGCAGAAATCGATTTCCCCCTCAGAAATGATTTGGCTGGCAGCAAAGTGTTAGCTAGCAAACTAACTAGGAAGTTAAACAAACTAGGAATGACCAGTCAAATTTAAAATAGACCCACAGAATGACCCGGAAATTGGGTTGGCAGATACATCCTTCTCAGAGTTAAATAGGGAACAGCGAAGCACCAGAACAGGATAAGAGATAGTGAGGGAGGTGCCCCACTTCATCAAATGGGAGGCAAATTGTTAAATCAGGAAAAATAAAGGTTAAATAATTGTTTGAACTATGGGTGGTAGAAACCTTCTTTCCAGGCTTAAATAGGGACAAAGGGACTTCCCAAACAGAAAAGCAGATACCAAGTGAGATGGCTCACACAGCTGACAAGCCACAAGGGAGTATAGCAGGAACTGAACATCCACGTGAGGGCAGAGGTGTTCCAGGCGACATGGAACAACTTAGGGGAACGCCCATTTCCAAGCCAAAGGAACCAGCTAATGAGCCAATGATTGATTTAACTGATAGCTTCATGGCAAATTGAAAGGGAAGTTCCCAAATAGACCCAGAAAGTCTGAGGGTGATGCCTCACTTAGTTGAAAAGTGACAGGAGGGTACAATGAGAGCTGACTATCCACTAAAGGGCAATAGTGTTCCAGAAGACATGGAACTGCTTAGAGAAAAACTAATTCCCAAAACAAAAGAGGAAATGAGGAACCTCACGGATGAATGGCAGGGAGACATAGGTGCAGCCCACATTGAACCCCCTACTATCCAACTGACCAGCAGAGAAATTCCAACGAGATTGAACCCCATACCTTAATGCAGAATCGCGTGGCAACCTGACAGGACTGCCGACTGCATTTAAAAACCCAAAAAGATAAACTAGGCTGCACCAGTTTGGCTCTACCTGGAATGGGTGTGGGACATACCCCTTCCATAGGGCAACATCCATATCATCTGGGCCCAGAAGGGCTGGCCCAGTTTTGGGAAAAGGTCAACCACATGTTACAATGCCAGCCAACGGAGCCCAACAACAATAACTGGAACATCCCAGTTGTGCTCATGCACAAACCAGACACTGAGCCAGAATCCCTGAAGAAGGCCAAAATCCCATGAAAAAAAAGCAATCCCCTGGCAATCAGCTTGGCAACAATGCCTAGCGACTGAATTCAAAAGTTACCAGGGTGGACAAGGAAGAGTAAGCTGGACAAGAGCAGCTCAGCCCTATAGTCAAAAGGCTGTACTCACAGAGTGAGAAACCCAGAATACCCCTACAGATATCCCTGCGCAGCTTGATCATTATTAAACACCTGGATGCCAACTGCCATGTAAAAACCCCAGACCCTTTAGACCGTGCATAATCGGGATTTGAACAGGTTCTGAAATCAAACTCTTTGCCAACACCTGACCCCAACAGTGAAAATTTCAGAACTCTAATACCCGGATAGTCTAACCCCAAGAAGGACAGATTTTGAATGTCCCAAGTCAACCTAAACATTACCCACATTGAAGGAAAGGACAATGTCCTTCCTAATGCACTATCCCAAATTTAAACTTCAGAAAGGCAGCAGAAACTGACATTGCCCCTGCTAGCTGTGTGATTGACTTTCCAGTGTGAATGAGAGAATGACTGCATAACTTTTTACTTCTTGATTTCTTTTGCAAGACCACATGAGAAAAAAAAAATGAAATAGAATTCATTTTTTTACCCAGAGGACTAAAGGACTGTTAGGTTCCCACAACATGAAAAGCAGCCCAACACTATATATTCAAAACTGTTTTGCTATATTTTTTTAAATTAACTTTTCTGCTGAACAAAGAAAGGACGGCTACTACAAATCTCCTGACCACAGAGTTGGCCCTTTGTCTGGCAGCTATCCTCAGGAGTTTCAGGAAGAAAATAATTATTTTTTCAGCTTCAGGAATTTCACATTTCATTGTACAAACTCCTTTAAATCAACGAAAGCAGAGGAAATGCAGACGAACTGGCTCATCCATCCTGAACTATTGCAAAAAAGTGGGAGACTCATAATGGAAGAGATGTTATTAATCACCTCATCTCTCTCCTAAGGAGGAACAATGGAATTCTGTCCAGAAGCACAGAAACTGAAGGTAAGCTGCAATTAACCATTAATAGGCCATGGCATATGGCCCAAGCCTTTGGCCTTTTGGACAATTTTAACATTACACCTTTGGGCTTCACAGCCCAGTCTGCTGTGTTAACATCCAACTGGTGAGCCACAAAGAAGCAGGCTCTTCCAGGCAGAGCAACATGCCCATCTATCCTGTCTCTGCTTGAAGGTTTCATACCACTGCCTACAGAATTGACTCAATCTCTGTCTATTAACTTCATCTTACAGTATCAGCCCCAACTGAAAAGTGAATCCTACAACTCTGGTATTCAGCCAGCTGACTTCGAATGCCAACGTGAAAGAATTCTTTATTGAATTCAGACTTTGGACTCAAGAACTCACATGAACTAATATTCATTTTCTGTGGTCCCTGTGCTGTAAAACTCCTTTTCTCCACCCACCTGCCCCCACCCCCTCCACTTTACTCTGTGCGTGTGTGTGCGGAGTGGGACGTGGTGAATACTCCCTCTGCAGGTTTTGAACATGGAAAATAAAGAATCCTTCTGAGTTCATCCTAACTCGAGTTTGCTGTGGATTATTAGTTAAATTGGAACACAAAAACTGAGGGATTGGGAAAACACACTAATGTCTATTCTTTAAAAAAAATAAATAAAAACACCTTCTGCTCATGGACAGGAGGTAAGGGGAAATTAATGCAGTTTGACTGTCTCTGTCCTGTCCATAACTGGACAAAGACTGAATGGTTCACAGTTGTATCTGAGCTTTCTTGATCAGAGAGTCTGAAGATTCTGCTGATTGCTGCTTCTCACTATAATACCTTTTCAATATTTACCATGCAACACAGCTTTATCACACCATTTCATTCCTCAAAGAACTCATAGGGCACCAAGATAGAACGGGATAATAGGTAAGTAGACAAAAGGACAAGATTGAAATAAATGAACAAGACTCTTGAGAATCATGTGCAGTGTAAAACAGGTCACTGATTCACTGTGAGCCCATTACACACTCCTGTCCTGGCAATTTCACCCCACAAAGCCTGCTCACAGGAAATTTCCATTAGTAACAAATTAAACAGAGCTCCAGTCATGATTGCACCCTCTGTTCGCAAAATAGTTATGGATGATATAGGCCATCTAGCCCATTTCATCTCATCCAACCAGAATGACATACAAACATGCATATTAGGAGCCAGAGTAAGCCATTCTGTCCCTCGAGCCTGCTCCGCTATTTGATAACATTGCCTACATTATACCAGTGACTACAACTCAAAAGTATTTAATTTGGTTGAAAAATAATTTGAGACATCATGAACGGTGTTGTATAACGGTATGTTTTATCTTTCTTTCATTACACCTGCATGCAGTAGGCCGAGTAACTAACAATGGTCAAATTGGAGGCCCAATGCTGAATCTCTAAGGATAATTAATCACAGGGCAATTAGTTGATGTTAGGAAAGTGGCTACAAATAAATAATTATATTTCCCCAAACTCCCTCCATCTCACACCCAACGTCCCTCCACCCCCATGGTCTCTCATATTGGCTATGCCATCTCCATAGCCACTCACCCAATATTCACCGCGGGCAGCCATGTGAAATTGAAAATAAAACTTCTAACAATTTAACACAGCTCACTCATGTATGCTTGATAGTGAAAAAACTTCCGTTCATAAAATTCACTCAAAACTTTTAAATCTCATCAAGTAGTTAATCTCTTATAAAAACAAACTTCTGTTTAGACCCTACATCAAAGACAGCTAATCCTTTAATAGGCTTCTTAAGCTGTTGAGGAAACTGTGAACTAAACTGTGAAACCCTACTGAGATAAGTTAAGTTTCTGAGACTCAGCTAATTATTCATAATGACATAATGATAGCCCTTTGGGAAATGTCAATGAGAAGCCATATTGAAACTATACCACCAGCAGAGGATATTTTAAGACTCTCACTGACAGTTGCAATGTATTTTTATTAAGGTTTAATGAACGGGGGATTTAAAACATTTCAGATCATGACAGTTATACAGATATTATCCGCCCTTTAAGAACATTTATATCTACTCCATCAGTCTGTGACTCCTGCACTGCGGGTTAAGGCCCTTGGACTGGCCAGAATGGGGTGTGTTTGAACTCAGCACTAAAATCAAATGGCCCTGATGAGTTCCAGTTTCCCGACTGTGTGAATCAGTTTTACTCCCCTTTCCAATACCGGCAAAAAATGGATCTGTCGGAAATGTGGGTGGGACTTCCACGTATGAGTCCTGCTCACCATGTTTAAAGGCCCACCAAGTCTTCCTGACACTGAGAAAATCTGGCCCTAATTTCAGTATATCCATTGTCAGTATATCTGCCTTGGTCATTGTTTACAGGTATGAATATCTTGTGCCTTCTTTCCAATAAGACAACCTGCAACCCCCTTTAACCTTTAACCACCAAGCCACCAAAGCTTGTTGTTAGACAATATTTGAAACAGGTCACATGACTCCCTTCATTCATCCATTTTACCCCAAGTTATAAGATAGTCCCAAAACATAACAATCTTAAAACATTATATTTGTAACAATACCAAGGCATGGTGATGAATCTGGTGGACATAGAGAAGATGTTTCCACTTGTGCAAGTGTACAAGTAAAGTCATAATCATGCAGAATATCCCAGTGATTTTCTGCAATGAGTTCCCAGTGGGCTGCACATTGGGAGCAGCGACACAGAGAATTGGCCTGCAGTTGAAATTGTGCTGTGCGATGTTCATCAGAAATATACCATAGATGTTTGCAGCACAGAAGGAGGTCATTTGGCCCATTGTGCATGTGCCAGTTCTCTGCTAGCCTAATCCATAAATAATACCACTGCCCAACTCTTTGCCCAAATACATTTATATGTTTGCTATGAAATCATGGTTTCCTACTTTAACAAAGGCGCTAATCCATTTTAAACACAATTATTAACCTCTTTGTTAAAATAGTGGAGAAAAGAGTGACAATATGAGTGACAATAGTTTTATTGCCGTTGGTGTGCTGCTTGATGTCAACTCATCGGAATTTTAATAATAACCTACACAGCATCCAACACTATTTAACAGTGATGACATAAACTTCATGACCTGATGCATAGTAAATACTTCCTGAAGTGATTGTCTCTCTCAGGCCATCTCCTTCCATGGTGCTCCCAACAGCCCTGGAAATGCTTCTGATGCATGTTGAGCTGAGAGTATTGTATCCAATGCCACATATTTATTCAACCTTTCGCTGTTTCTGTCCAAACAATGTCATTTACTGCCAATAAGAACCTTCACATAGTAAAACATTGGTTTTATGCCACATGGGGAAATGTGGTGCATCCCAGTGATAACAAAGGGCTGTGCTGACTGCCACATGGCAAACACA
The DNA here is from genome assembly GCF_017639515.1 of Carcharodon carcharias. NCBI lineage: Eukaryota > Metazoa > Chordata > Chondrichthyes > Lamniformes > Lamnidae > Carcharodon > Carcharodon carcharias. The sequence goes on from NC_054467.1 coordinate 228,132,294, forward strand.
TGACATGCAATGGAACATTCCTTCATCAATGAGCTCCTAGACACAGAAACCGTTATTAGAGCAATTTAATCTTCCACTGAAGCAGCTGCTGCATCTGCAACCAAATGTAATCAAAAATCAGCCAACTCCTCACTTGATACGCTGCGAGGTTCATTAGCTTCAGTGCAAGGATTTAGGAGCAATTCTTAAAGCACAGTTTGCAAGTATTTTGATAAAGCAGGACAATACACCTCACAAATTCCTGTACTTACTGGGTCCGATTTTAACTTGACTAAAATTGATGTTCACAGGCAGTACCAAAATAGAGTCAATAGAGGAACCGACTGTAAACACTGACGGCCTGATTGTCACTATTTTGCATAGAACTATGATCAATTTACAGCAAAGATACAGGCCATTTTGGCCCAACTGGTCTATCCAAGTGTTTACACTCTGAATGAACCTCCTCCTACCTTACATCAACCACAATGAATAATGACGTTTCTGCAGAATTCCAGGTTGAATTTATTAATGGCCACCTTCACAACATCAATTAGGGATGGACAAAAAGTGCTGGCCTTGCCAGTGCCACTCACGTTCCTTGAATGAATAAAAATAGAAAAATGAAATAAAATGAATCTCTTGCCTGTGACTCAAACCACATAAACAGTAAATATAAAAACACTTATTACAACAAGATGACTTCTGTGGTAAGTTTATGTTAAAGTAGGCTTAATATGTATTTCATGGCAAAGCCTTACAGAATATGTTTTCTCTTAAATAAAAACAACAAATACTGGAAATAATCAGCAAGGAACTAGCAGCATCTGTGGAGAGAGAAACAGAGTTAATAATGTTTCAGTTAATAACCTTTCATGAGAACTCAGTTTTATTTCACATTTCCAGCAGCTTTTGCTTTTACATGAATGTTTTCTCTTAATTGAGTTTAACTTGTTATCTGATAGTTGAAATAATCTAACATGAAATTCATTGAGGCAATTATTCCAGATGTTAACAAAGCTCACAAAAATACAGACAATTAAGCCCATCTAGCTCTTGATTCAATAGAAACCTATGATCTTCACCCACTTACCTTCTCAATGACTTTGGCATATCTACCCCCATTACCCTATCCACCAATGAGGATACAAATTGGATTGTATAATGAGTGGATGATTCACTTTGTCAGTTCACCATCCAAGAATGATGGTGAAAATCACTCCTAAAGCATCTTTATAAGGTTGGGGATGGGCTATGATGTCTATGCAGCTGTGTTCAGAGAAGGGTAGAATGCTTCTATGAGCTGGATGAGAGTGGGAGGGTGGGTTATAGCGGCATGTTTATATGGGAGAGTGACTGTTGAGGACAATTTAGCAGAAATTATGGCTTGGTTAGTCACCTCAAAATCTAGATGTCACTTAGTTTTACTTTTTACAACAGTGACTGCTAATATAAAAGGAATCCAAAAGTCTTTTATAGACATATAAATAGTAAAAGGGTGGTAAAATGGGCTGATTAGAGACCAAAAAGGGGATTTATGCATGGAGGTAGGGGGCATGACTGAGGTGTTAAATAAATACTTTGCATCAGCCTTACAAAGGAACATGATGCTATGCAGGTGGTGTAGTGGTAATGTCACTGGCCTAATAATCTAGTGAGCCCAGGCTCATGGTCTGGGGACATGGGTTCAAATCTTACCAGGGCAGCTGCTAGAATTTAAATTCAGTTAATAAATTTGGAATTGAAAGCTGTCCTTAGTAATGGTGATGATGAAACAATCACTGGTTGTTATTAGACACACCTGGTTCTCTAATATCCTTTAGGGAAGGAAATCTGCTGTCTTTATGTGCTCTGGCCTACATGTGACTCTTAAGTACCATCTGAAATGGCCTAGTAAGCCATTCAGTTCAATTAGAAATTGCAACAAATGCAGACCTTGCCAGCCTGCATCTAATGAATAAGCAAAGATCATGTCCTTCTGGTCAATCTTCCACCCTCCAAAAATTTGAGCTCAGCCAGAACTCTGCTGCCCATATTCAAGCCAATTCACCCATCAACCCTGTGCTCGCTGACCAACAGTAGTTTTGGATCCACTCCTTAACTTTAAAATTCTAATCTTAATGTTCACATCTAATCCTGGTCTAAGCTGTAACCTGCTCCAACCTACAAACCTCCAATTCTGGATATTTTTGCATCTTCAAATTGCCATTGGCGGCCATACCCTCAGCTGTCTAAGCCCAAAGTTCCAGAATTCCTTCCCTAAACCTCAGTCTCTCCACCAATCTTGCATCCTTGGAGATCCTTCTTAGGATCTACCTCTTTAACCGAGCTTTTAGTCACCTGTGTTAAAATCACTGTTTTAGGCTCAGTGACAACTTTTGTCTCATTATGCTCCTGTGAAGTACTTTGGGATGATTTATCTGCTGGATAGATTTAAGTTGTTATTGTTATAGATTAGATAATAGCTTCGGTTTTCCAGTTTAGAGCTTAAAGTAGCAACCTTGTGTGTTTGGATGCAGTTCCTTGGGGCAGGATTATGCAATGGCCGATGTTCCCCCCCACTGACCAGTTAAATTTGGAATCCTGACATCATGATGCGGTTGACCATTTTACAGAAGGCAAGTGGGCCGCGAGGTCAGGGCCCGTGACACATTTGTTCTTTCCACCCTGCGCTGCTAAACAACGAGAGAGCGGCTGATAAAGAATTTTCAAAGTTATGAGTCACCTGCTCAGCTTGTGACCTCAAGGTGACCAGGCAAGACCAACTTAACTGCAGTCTCTGCCCACTGGACTGCCTGAACAATGGGGCTGGCCCTTTAAATGTCAGGCCAGACCCTCCTCCTGGGCCATGGCCCGATACTGGTGTCACCGGATATCCCACCCTCGGGACATCATTCACTGGGATCAGTGACTCTGCAGTCTGGCAGTTCTGTTGGGCCAGTCACCCAGCGCTTATTGGGGCCAGGATTGGAACGTTAGATAGGAGTGTGTGGGCCACACACTTCCATTTCCACCAGCAAGAGCCTGTCTCCTGCAGTTAGATCCAGACCAAAGGGATGAATTTGGGATGAGTGATGATTGTCTGTACCTGTTGGCAGATTAAAAAAAAACCTGGCATGTCAGGAACCGAGCAGAAACATGACAACTCCTGTTGGTGAACAAAACCACATTCGAAAGCCTAGGCAGCTCTGACACTTACATCTTGTTAAAAGAGAATTATTGGAGGTTTAATCCTGGTTTCTGACTTTAACTCTGAGCACAGAGGGTTTCCCAGCCTTCCTAGAATTCGACACCAGATTGAACGCGGCTAGGCGGGAATTGCTGGCAATTCGAGCAAGTGACAGGCAAGAAAGGCTTTTGACATTGAGTCACAAAGTCCTGGGTTCAATTCCCACTCAAAGCCTTGAGCACAAAAATCAAGGCTCCAGAGCAGAACTGAGGGAAAAGCTAAATAAAGCTAAAAGTAAAATACTGCGGATGCTGGAAATCTAAAACAAAAACAGAAAAAGCTGGAAAAATTCAGCAGTACTAACAGTATCCACGGAGGGAAAGACAGAGTTAACGTTTTGAATCCATATGACTTCTTCAGAGTACTGAGGGAGTGCTGCACTGATGGAAGTGCCATCTTTCAAATGAGACATAAAACTGAGGCCCCATCTGCCTGTTCGGATGGATGTAAAGGTCCCATGGCATGATTTTAAAGAAGAGCAGGGGAGTTATCCCCAGTGCCCTGGCTAGTATTTGTCCCTTAATCAACATTATACAAACAGAGATAAAAACAAAAAAACTGCGGATGCTGGAAATCCAAAACAAAAACAGAATTACCTGGAAAAACTCAGCAGGTCTGGCAGCATCGGCGGAGAAGAAAAGAGTTGACGTTTCGAGTCCTCATGACCCTTCGACAGAACTTCGACAGTTCTGTCGAAGGGTCATGAGGACTCGAAACGTCAACTCTTTTCTTCTCCGCCGATGCTGCCAGACCTGCTGAGTTTTTCCAGGTAATTCTGTTTTTATTATACAAACAGATTATCTGGTCATTATCACATTGCTGTTTGTGGCAGTTTGCCGAGTGCTGGCTGCTGTGTTTCCTACATTACAACAGTGTTCATTAATTCTGCATTGGCTTAAAGCACTTTGAGACATCAGGTGGTCATGAAAGGTCTTTCTTTTCTTTCTGGTTCCCAGTGAATGGCTTTTGCTCACAGAACTTGTTCTGAAACTGTGTTTTCACTGCTGTGGAGGTGAATTTCATTACTTTGGAGGTCATTTATGCTCTCCTGCTGTCAGCCTTCACTGCAGCATGGGAGCTGCCTCTGCAGATCAGCCTTGGAGCTCTGATGAGGAACGAGTGGAACAGCATCAGAAGGAGTAGCAGCAGCCTTCTCCTCAGCCACCCGCAAATCCACAGGACAGCAGGGGTGGGCGCAGAGCTCCAGCTTGCAGAGATTTCCCTGTCCAGTGCAAACTGATATTTGCAGCCTCCTGTCCCTAGCACAATGACAGTGCCTGAGCTTTTTAGAATCAGAGAGTGGTCACAGCACAGAAGGAAGCCATTTGACCTGTTAAGTCTGTGTTGACTTTCTGCAAGAGCAAATCAGCTCGTCCCGCTTCCCAAAGCTCTGCAATGTTTTCTCTTCAGGTGCTTAGCCAATTCCCTTTTGAAAGCCACAAGTGAATCTGCCCCCACCACATGACCAGGCAGTGCATCCTAGATCCAAACCACTCATCGCATTAAAAAGTTTTTTTTCATTTTGGTCATTGTTTTTTTTGTCATTCAACTTATGTCGGTGTCCTTTGTTTACTGACCCAAACACCAATGGGAACAAGTTCTCCTTGCCTCGACCACTCATGATTTTGAATACCTCTATCAAATTGCCCCTCAACCTTCTCCAGGGAGAGCAGCACCAGCTTCTCCATCTATTCTAATAATGGAAGTATCTCATCTTTGGAACCACTCTCGTAAATCTTTTCTGCACCTTTTCTAAAGCCTTTAAATTCTCCCTAATGAGTGGTGCCCAGATTTGGACCCCAGCAAATACCAAGGCAGTGTTTATAAAGTTTAATCACATCTTTTTTGCTTTTGTACTACATATCTCAATTTATGTGTTTTTAAAATATTATTTTAACCACCCCACCATCTTCAACAATTTGTGAATAAATACCCCCAGGTCTCTCTGTCCCTGCACCACCTTTGGAATTGCATCCTTTGTTTTCTATTACTTCTCCTCAATCTTCCTGCCAAAACTTTACACTTCTCTGCACTAAATTTCATCTGCCATGTGTCTGCCATTTCTACCAACCTGTCTATGTCCTCTTGAGGTTTATCACTATCCTCCTTATAGCTCATAATACTGTAATGCACTTCTAAGATTTGTGTTATCTGCAAACTTCGAAATTGTGCCTTTTGCACCCAAGTCTAGATCATCAGTATATATCAAGAAAATAAGTGTTCCTGGTAGTGATCCCTGGGAACTTCCACTGTATACCTTATCCGAAAAACAACCATTCACCACTAGTCTGTTTCCTGTCATTCAGCCAACTTCATATCCATGTTGTCACTGCCGCTTTTATTCCATGAGTTTCAGCTTTGCTGGCAAGTCCACTATGTGGCACTTTATCAAATGTCTTTTGCCAGTACACACACACCGCATCAACCACATTACCTTCAACAACTTTTTCTATTACCTCATCAAAAAATTCAATCAAGCAAGTTAAGCACAATTTGCCTTTAGCAAATCTATGCTGGCTCTCCTTAATTAATTCACATTTGTCCATGTGGCTGTTCTAGATTATAGTTTCTAGAAACTTGCACCATTGAGGTTAACTTCAATTGCCTTTCGTTGCTGGGCTTATCCTTACACACTTTTTGAACAAAGGTACAACATGTCCAATTCTCCAGTCTTCTGGCATACACTTTATCTATAGAGGATTAGAAGATGTTACAAATTTTTCCTTCACATCCCTCAGTTAATTTGGTTGCATCTCAAATGGTCCTGGCGCTTTCTCAGCTTTTCTAGCACTTTCTCCTTATCAATTTTAGCCCATCCGGTATCTCGACCACCTCCTCTTTCACTCTAACTTAGGGAACATCTTCTTCCTTGGCAAAATATACTAATTTTGTACCTCAGCCAAGCCTTCTACCTTCATGCATTAATGTATGTTCAGGTCCCTTGTCACTCCGACTCCTCATTTTATTATTTATATACTTATAGAAGACTTTTGGATTCCTATAGTCTCTTTTCATAGTCTGTCTTTGTCTCTCATTTCCTTTTTCATTTCTCTTCTGAACTTTCTATATTCAGCTTGGTTCTCATTTGTATAATCAACCGGACATCTGTCATGGAAGCTATGGGCAGAATTTTCCCATTGGTGTGCGGGAATGGGCCCCGCACGTCCGCGTGTAAAATGACGCACGGTGATGTTGGGTGAGCGTCCCGATGTCTCCGCACTCCATCGCAATATTTCACTAGGCATGCCTGCCATTAATTAATGGGCCACTTAAGGCCCTTGATTCACCAATCGATGCTGATTTTTTGGCGCCCGTGCAATCTTCAGATTGGCACAAGGGCGCAATGGACAGGTGGGTAGGACGTATTTGTATAAACCTCAGCCACGGGTGGGATAAGAGGGCTCACTGAGGTTGCAAGTGTACTCTGTCAACTATTTGTTTATGCAAGTTTTTGAAACTTGCCTGTGTGATCTGCAGTACTTTAAAACGCATACCAGCTACTTTTTCTGGACTCTCAACCCTCAGGTCAACACTCTGCAGAGAGGAATCTTTTCTGGGCCTGCAGGTTTCAGGAAGCCTTCCCTTAGCCTGGGAATGGGAGCTGAACTCTCCTCTGAGGAGGAAGGAAGGGCTAGAAGGGGGAGGAGGCCAGGAGTGAACACACAGCCTCCATGGGAGCCACCTTTGGGAGGACAGGCGCAGGCACAAGGGGCACAGGGCCAACAGGAAGTCCAAGGTGGAATGGGCCGCAGAAGATGGCACTATCCTGCTGCCAGGGTATACAGGCGGCGAAGCAGCTACCTCAATATCTGAGGTACAGTACCAAAGGAGGTTCCATCTCTCAAGGGAGACAGTCATCTATATCTGTCAGATGATAGGGCTTGAGATCTCCACTAACTGTGTGGGTGGGCACCCCATGCCAGTGGCTCTGAAGGTCACAGATGCCCTCAACTTCTATTCCTCTGGCTCCTTCCAGGGCTCGGTGGGTGATCTTTGCGGTATCTCCCAATCAGCTGTCCACACTTGTGTCAAGCAGTTCACAGATGCTCTGTTCAGGCATGCATTGACCTTGATCCATTAACGGGACCAGGCAAGTCAAGCACAGTGAGCCAGAGGCTTCTTGGCCATGTGCAGGGTGCAATAGACTGTACACATGTGGCCATCAAGGCTCCAGCAGGTGAGCCTGATTCCTTCGTCAACAGGAAGGGCTTCCACTCCATGAACGTGCAGATAGTGTGTGATCACAGGATGCTGATTCTACAAGTCTGTGCAAGGTACCCAGGCAGCTCCCACGACGCCTTCATCCTCAGACACTCCCAGGTGTTGGGGCTCTTCAGTGCTCCAGCCAGGCTGGATGGATGACTGCTGGGTGACAAGGGCTACCCCCTCAGAAGGTGGCTCATGACGCCTCTCCGCCATCCAAGAGCAGAAACTGAGCAGTGCTACAATAGGATCCACACCTCCACAAGGGCTGTGGTGGAGAGAACCATCAGTCTTCTCAAGATGCGCTTCTGATGCCTGGACCGCTCAGGGGGCACACTCCAGTAACCCCCCCCCAGATCGTGTGTCGCTGATAGTGGTTGCATACTCTCCACAATCTTGCGCTGGAAAGGGGGGACGCAGTGGACGATGCACACGATGGGTCCGAGCAGTGAGTCCAAGGATGAGGATGCACAGGAAAATGCTGAGGGGGTAGACGCTGACCTGGGCATTTTCCAGGGAGGCAGGGACACCTGGGAAGCTTTAATTCAATGAACCTGCCGTTAGCACAGCACAGATGGACCTCCAGTGTGAGTACGCACAATACTCGACACCTAAGTGCAAAATCTGTCAGGTTAGGAACAGTCACTAAGGGCCTTGTTAATAAAGCTGAATGTCCAACAAAGCACTCATTACAGCTTTGGAAAACATACACATGCAGAAGAAAAGAGGCACCTTCAGACATGGTGACATATCTGAATTTAATCTGTCCAGCAAACCAACTTATTCCAAAAAAAAGCCAATCGTGTTACAAATCAAAACAAATCATAAGGAGCTCATCTCGGGCCAACACATAAGCACCAGTGAAAAACCTGTGATGTGCCTAAGGTGCCTTATGCTTACGTTTACGGGTGCTCCGTCGCTTGGAGTGGCATCTGAGACAGCCTGCTGCCTCTGCTGTCCTGTTGGCCTCGGTGACCTTGGTGGTCGTCCTCTGGCCCATGGAGCCTCTGCTGGGCCCCGCCTGGGAGGGAGCTGCCAGTTCCACTGGGCATCTCCCCAGTCATCGCAGCCTCATTTGATGCTATGGTCACTGGGAGAAGGGGCGGAGGAATTGCCGCCCTCATCCAGAGCGCCCTGAGAGGTGCCCGCAGAGATGACAGGTAGCTGCTGACCCAACGTGAGGCCACTTCAGACCTGCCTGTTCACTGTGGATGGATGGGCACTGAGCTGAGAAAGTTGATGCCCAAACCATCTCCCACATTGGCACTGACCAGCTGAGGTCAATGCCGATGTGAGGGCTTGCTGGTCAGAGTGCATCCCCAGGAAGCCCTGATGGGTGTCCTGGAGGAGGCTTTCCATGAGAGTCGCCACTCTCTCCATGGTGGACTCATGGCGCTTGGACATGTGGCTCATTGCTTCGGTGATCGTCCATGTAGACTCCTCCACCATGGACATCAAGCCAAGCATAGCCTCATGTATCTCCCCAAGATGCTCCCACACACCCGGCTGCATTTCCTGCATTTGCTGCGTTGCGGACAACTCCAGAGGCAAATCATCAGGCACCAACTGAGCATGTGCCTGGTCCCCTGCAGTCCTCTGACTGCTGGCGCCATGGACACTCTCTGTCTCTGCCAGCTCCTCCAGCGGTGGTGAAGTGCCCTCACTGCTGTGCCCCGGAACATGATGTTCTAATTCCAACCGAGATGCCGGTATCTGCACTGGTGCCTGCCTGGCAGAAATAGTGTGACGCTTGTGAGACTTTAGGGCCCTTAGGTATGAGGGGGGCCTCTGCTGCTTCTCCTCCCGGCTGTGCTCCGATGATGCTGAAAGGAACAAGGACAGTGGATCAGTCAAAGTGCATCCCCGGCTCCCGGATCATTATGCACTCATCTTTCCAAAACCAATGGTCAAGCCATGTTGCAAAATTAAATCAATTAACATTCAGCAGTGCTATGGCTTTTGGGAGAACAATGCTGACCTCACTGTTGGGCATAAATGCCTGGGTGTGGCACCCAGCATCACCAACGCCAGTGAACCTGGGCGCATGGCGCCTCTCCAGATCCAGGGCCTCCTGCTCGAAGCGGCTGAGAATGGTGATCTGCACCTGGCTGCCACCAGTCCTCACACACTCTGCCGCGTTATGAGCATTCTTCTCCTGAAAATGGGAGAAGAGCATTGATTAGTGAAAATTGTACATGCACTCTCTTTGCGCACGGCCCACCCCAACCAGAGTGGGACATATCAGGGCTCCAGTGCCTCCTCACCCGGCTGCTGCTGAACACTCAGACAAAGATAAAAGCAAAAAACTGCAGATGCTAGAAATCAAAAACAAAAACAAAAATACCTCAAAAAACTCAGCAGGTCTGGCAGCATCTGCAGAGAGAAACACAGTTAATGTTTCAAGTCCGAATGACTCTTCAACAGAACTAAGTAAAAATAGAGGAGAGGTGAAATATAAACTGGTTTAAGGGGGGTGGGGGGGTTGGGGCAAGTAGAGCTGGATAGAGGGCCAGTGATAGGTGGAGATAACCAAAAGATGTCACAGACAAAAGGACAAAGAGGTGTTGAAGGTGGTGATATTATCTAAGGAATGTGCTAATTAAGGGTAGAAAGCAGGACGAGCAAGGTACAGATAGTCCTGGTGGGGGTGAGGTGGGGGGGAAGGAATCAAAAATGGCTAAAAGGTGGAGATAAAACAATGGATGGAAATACATTTAAAAATAATGGAAATAGGTGGGAAAAGAAAAATCTATATAAATTATTGGAAAAAAAAGGGGGGGGATCGGAAAGGGGATGGGGATGGAGGAGAGAGTTCATGATCTAAAATTGGTGAACTCAGTGTTCAGTCCAGAAGGCTGTAAAGTGCCTAATCAGAAGATGAGGTGCTGTTCCTTCAGTTTGCGTTGAGCTTCACTGGAACAATGCAGCAAGCCAAGGACAGACATGTGGGCTTGGAGAGACCAAACGCAGGCTGGGTGACCGCTTTGCGGAACACCTTTATCTGTCCGCAAGCATTACCCAGACCTCCCTGTCGCTTGCCATTTCAACACTCCACCCTGCTCTCTTCTTTTTTTACTTAGTTCTGTTGAAGGGTCATTCGGACTCGAAACGTGAACTGTGCTCCTCTCCGCAGATGCTGCCAGACCTGATGAGTTTTTTCACGTATTTTTGTTTTTGTTTTACTCACACAAAGATGCTAGGCCTGCTCCCCACCCTCCCACACTCCCCTTGGACACATGCTGCCTACATCACATTCGGCACCACATGGTATATCCTTCCATAGCAAGGAGATGCAAGCACATGGAGTACAGAGGGCAGCAGATGGTGTGTTGCCACACCACCTTGAAGCTCCCCTCCCAGCATCTCATCACCCTGACTTGGACACGTCCTGCAGTTCAAACACAGCGCCTCCAGGTTGCCCCCAAACCAGCCATGTGGGACTCAGTGTAACACATGCTGCGGGCACAGAACCCATCTCTTCATCACCCTCTCAGGCTGACCTCAGCACGGGCAATATCAGCTGGTCCACCCGGCAAAGGACAAATGCCGTCAATGATTCAATACAGTTATGACACTCAGACTTAGGAGTGAGGCAGAGGGGGCGGGCAGCAGGGGTGGGTAAGCTGACCTGCTGGGTTACATGGCCACTTCCACCATGGTACTCTGCTGACTCTGCTGTCCTGTTGGCAGAACACAACAAGTTGTTGAAGCGCTTGCGACACTGGATCCAGGTGCGCCGCAACATGTCGCGGGAGCTCACCCCCTCCGCCACCTCCTCCCAGGCACATTTCATCATGTGGGGGGGGCCTCCTCGTCCCATCCTGGGGAACCAGCACCTCCTGTCGTGCTGCCCAAAGAGGGCAGCAAGGCACTCATCGGAAAAACGAGGGGCACACTGGCCCTGCCTTCCGACCTGGCCTGTCCTGCTGCCCTACCCTCCAGCCTAGCCTGCTCCACTAGCCTACACTCCAGACTGGCCTGCTCACCAGAAGCCCTCTGGTGAGCCCTTCCACTTGCCATTGTGAGCAGCCTTGCAAAGGCTGCCAGTGCTTCAGATAAACAGGCCACCGGGCCACCATTGGACACGACGGACAGCACACTCCCACCGCCCGCCCACTCCCGCCATCCTCGAGAGTCGCGCATTATGCTGGGCAGGCCTTAATTGGCCCGCCCGCATAAAATGGTGGCGTGGACCCGATCGCGGGCGGCAACTGGGTCTGTGCCCACCCGCATCCACCCCTGCTCCACCCCCCACCAACTAAAAAATTTAGCCCTCTTTTTCTGCTTGATTTTTCTCCCTATTTCTTTCATGAATCAGGCTTTGTTTGCTCCATCTTTCCCTCACATGGGATTGTACCTGGTTCGTACCATCTCCTCTATAAAGGCAATCCATTGTTCCATCACAGTTTGCCTGCCAGCCTATGATCCTAATTAATGGACCTTGGCCAGATCTTGTTCTAACTCAGTGAAATTGGCCCTTCTCCAATTAATATGTTTATTCTGGATTGCTCCTTGTCATTTCCCACAACCAACTTCAACCTTATGATAATTTATCACTGTCCCCTAAATGCTCACCTACTGAAATTTGATATACTTCATCCACCTAAGTCTACAGAACCAGATCTAGCAATGCCTCCCTCCTCTTTGGGCTGGTATGATAATGATCAAGAAAATTGTCCTGAATAAATTTTAGAAACTCTTCCCCCTCTCTTCCCTTTACACTATTACTATCCCAGTTTATATTAGGAGAACTAAAGACCCCATTATAATAACTCCATGGGGAGAATTTTCTCCCCATCGGGGTGGGGGGGGTTGTGAGGAGGTGGGCACGGGCGGGTGTACAGCCGATCGGTGCTCCCGATTGGCTGGGCACTGCCATTTTACGTGGGCGGGCCAATTAAGGCCTACCCTGCCTGACGTGCGCACGGAAGCGCTGAGCACTCCCTGTGCGGGTGGGGGGGAGTAGGCTGAGTTAGGGCCTGCGCTCTTTCACGTGAAAGAGCACAGTAATCTCCCTGAGGCACAGAGCTGCCTCAGGGAGATTTAGTTTCATGTATAAAACATCACATAAAGGGAAAAAAAAGTTTTAAGTACATGTCCCCTCATGTGAAACTGTCACAGGAGCTGGGACATGTCCATTAATGTTAATTAAAAATTTTCCAACTCTTTAAAAATGTTCGTGAAACCTCATCCCGCTCATGGATGAGGTTCCATGATAAATGCGAAGGCCGCCTGGGCTCTTTGCCTGCCCGTCAACCTTAAGGTTGGATGGAAGCTCAGGTCAATGATTGAATTGATTGTTAAATGATCTCAATAGGACTTTGACAGTCCAACTCGGCTGCGCTCCCTCTGAACTGAAAATCTGAATGATGCGCAGTGATGTCAGGACGCACGCCCGACTTCACCCCGCATCATTTTATGCCTCGGTGAGCAGGACCCGCTCACACTCGCCTATCCAAAGATTCCAGTCCATAGGATAGAATTTTCCCAAAGTTGCACCAAGTGTGGTAGCGTGCGGGCAAAATGGCATCCTACCCGCCGAAGGCAGTGGCAGGTTTTCATGCCATATGGTCCCAAACCCGCCACATTATTTATGCATTCCCGGGAAACACACCATTTCCATGTCATTCGTCCTCCTGCCATCATTCCGCCATTGCATCACCCTGGCCGCCGTGTTTATAAGGCAGCTGCCAGCACACTGCTCACTGCTACCAGCTCACCACCGCTGCCTGGGAGGCATGGCTGACAAAGGGAAAAAGACCACAGCCCTCCGCCTCAACGACGGGTACCTCAAGTGACTGCTGGATGCCGTGGATGCCTGCTGGGATGTCCTGTGCCCCCATTCTGGCCGCGGGATGGGCAGCAACATGACCAATCCAGCTTGGGAGGCGGTGGCAGCGGTGGTCAGTGCCCACGCCCTTCAGGAGAGGACAGCCACCCAGTGCCACAAGAGGATGAATGATCTCCGTTCTGCCAGGGTAAGCCACTCTTTTCATCACTCCCAACTCACACACTCACAAATCCACAGGGCCCTCACTCATTGCCAGTTCAAGAGACATCACCATTCAGTCTCTCACACTCACCGTCCTTGTCCTCAGCCCATCCATTGGCCCCTGCACAGGCCAGGCACATTTATCATCTGGCCGGGCAGGCATCCTGCTTACACTCTGTCCATCTCTATCCATGCAGGACAAGTTGACACCACAACAAGAAAGAGAGAGGTTGCAGACCAGTGGTGGAATGCCCAAAATCAAGATCCTCATGGACTTTGAAAACAGAGCCATCCATCTGGCTGGCCACGAGCTGGGCCATTCCTGTGCTGACGGTGAGGTCGGTGCTGCTCTACCAAGTGACGATCCAGCAGTGCAACATCCATCAGACAACCATACTGTGAATGATGTGTCCTGTTTCACAGGCCACTGCCCTACACTAATTGTCCACTTGCTTTCACGGGCACGTCTGCCAAACAGCCGACAGAGTCCATGACCCAGGGCCTCCAGTCAAGCCCCGAAGAAACCTTTGAAGGGGAATCTAAAGACAACCTCCTTAAAGTTCCGTTACAGTGCTCACCCACACCCTCCACCAGTGCAGAGACACACACCTCAGTGGGAACTAGCTTTAGTATAGGCACAGGATCACAATCTGGTGAGCACATCACACTTTCTGACCCACAACAGGGGAAGGCAGGGTCTTTCCAGGTGTCTGGCATTTGGAAGATTGCTGGAGGCCACAAGTTTGTTGAGTCCGAGTCAGATGACGAGCCTCTGGACTTGGTCATGTCACAATTGCTGGAGTTGCAGAGGCAAGCTCGGAAACACCAGGAAGGGATGTCCGCTGCCCTCCTCAGATTGCAAGGTACGATGGAGGAGTCCATCTGCTTTCAGGCTGAGGTGATAGCATCAGCATGCCATTACACTGAGGTCAACACTGGCAGGATGGCTGCCAACATGGAGACCTCGGTCCAGGACATTGCTCCTGCACTGCTGCTTGGGTTCAACTCCAACGGTGACGTCATAGTTGGCCTACAACAGTGTGTATGCGAGAGGGGGTGGAGGCTACCCCTTCCAGCTACCCCTTCCCATCAAGCAGTCAGCCGGGGGCCCTCGGGAACCAACAAGGTGGAGGATCAGCAGGTGCACACTCCGGGCCCATCTACCCAGGTGACTCCAGGAGTGACCGGCCCATCAGAATCCCTACTCCCTGTGCCCTCAGCAGCTCCAGCTTCACAGGCTGAGGAGGGTGTCACTGCCACACAACAGCACCCCGAAAGCATCAAGTCTCAGCCCTCCAGAGGACGCCCACTAAAGTCATCACAGACAGGGTGTCGCAGTCAATAGGCTGCTTCCACCTCTGCTATAGATGTCCAGGAGCACCAAGACGTAGAGGCAGGGTTAGGGAAGCTCAGGAGAATTAGTTGCACAGCCTGTGCACGGGTGTTAATTACTTGTCAATGAACTCTTAAGAATGTCTCCCTGCCTATGGCTCCTTGTTCTGATGAGCAGTGTTCATGTCACTCAGATGTGAAACTTTTCTGCACAAGATAAAGGCAGGTGTCTCAGTCCAGGGCCTCTTCCCTGTGCTTGGTGCAGCCATCAGACCAAAGTGCTGGTCCGGCCTCACACTCCCTGGAAATATTACGGATGCCTGCACCTCGATGGTGCTTGTCATTGCTGCCAGAATGTCCTGGGCAGGTGTCACAGAGTTCCGTCATTCTCTCTGTGTGCTCTCAGCACCTTTAACATGGGGCTGGCCCCCATCACACCAGCATCTGTGACCACTGATGTTGTGCTCCTGAAGGGGTCAGATGCTGAAGGTGGACAAAGCATCAGATGCTTCTAAAATTTCTTGGTTGCATCTCCATGATATGACTCTGATCACGGAGCGCAAGTGAGCTGCCCTCGGCCAGACTGGAGTCAGACGCTCTCAGAGGTTATGTGAAGACTTATTGAGTGTCCTCGCTGCATGTCATCATCATCCTCCTGTAATTGAGTGACTATAAGAGTTTCCACTGCGTCTCCATGACAGAAGCATTCTCACGGAGGGTATTCACACTACCATAAGCCAGACTGGAGTCAAATGCTCATAACTGTGATGTGAGGATCTATAGGGACACCTCGCTGCATATTGTCATCATCCTCCACAAATCTAGCAGCTATGAGGGCCTCCAATGCGTGCATGCCTGCCTTGTCTAGCCAGTATGAGGGCCTCATCCCCATCAGTGTCGCCTCCGAGCATCTCCTCACCCTCATCCCTGTCAGCGTGCTCCTCATCGGAGGAGATGTGCAGCTCCTCCATCTGCTCCTCAGCCAGCTTGTCTCCCTGTTGGAGCGCCAGTGTGTAAAGGGCACAGCAGACGACGACAATGCATGAGCCCCTCTGTATTGAAGGGCTCCCCCAGGCCGGTCCTGGCACCGGAACCTCATTTTCAGCATCCTGATGGTTTGCTCCACCAAGTTGTGAGTTGCAACATGAGCCTCATTGTACCTTCGCTCTGCTGCAGTCTGAGGCCGCCGCACAGGTGTCATCAGCCACGGCCTCTGTGGGTAGCCTTTGTCCCTGAGGAGCCAACCCTGCAGCTTCTGTGGATCCTGGAAGACACCAGGGATCTGTGACTCACTGAGGATGCAGGAGTCATGCACACTCCCTGGGAACCGTGCGCAGATCTGCACAATGTGTTTCTGATGGTCGCACACCAGCTGCACATTCAGTGAATGGAAGCCCTTGCGGTTGATGTAGCCTACTGTGTTCAGTGATGGAGACCTGAGTGCCACATGGGGTGCAGTCGATCGCACTCTGCACCTGTGGGAATCCCAGGACCTGAGCGAATCCATGGCCGGTGTAACCTGGCTGTCCCGGTCCCAGGCAAAATGCACAAAGTTGTGTGCCCTCGAGAAGATGGCATCTGTGACCTCAAGCTTGCATTTGTGGGTGGCGGCTTGTGAGATACCTCAGAGGTCACCTTTGGAGCTCTGAAAGGAGGCATGGCATAGAAATTGAGTACCATGGTCACTTTCACAGCTGCTGGAACTGGATGCCCTTCATGTCCCATTGGCGCCAAGTTCTGCAGTAAGCGACAGATGCGAGTGACCAGATCCCTAGACATGCACAGTCATCGGTGACAGCAACACTGTTTCTTGGTCATCTGCAGGAATGACAGGCGGTGCCTAAAGACCCTGGGTGTCACTAGGCGCCGACCAGCCACGGCTCATTGTCGCTCCTGGGCAGCGTGTGGAGGAGCCCCTGCTGCCCCTTCTTCCTGAGGTTGCTGCTCCTGCCTTTGCGTGGCCAGGAGCCTCAGTCACTCTCTCCTCCATCTCCTATGGCTTCTGTAGGCCATCAGGCATTCAGCTAGGCCTCAAGGATTCATGATCCTGACGTGGTTCTCCTGCAGCATGAAAGAGAGAGAGAGACGTGGTTAGCAAGGCTGTGCTTAGCATCTTTCCTGGCCCTGTGTTCTGGCTCCTTAACGCTTCCCGGAGAGTGGAGGTCATCCCTCGGATGGCCACAGATGAGTGCGCTGCATGGCTGCCCTGTCAGCCTGTGACATGAGGGAGACAGCTCCTAACCAGGATGATGAGATTGGAAGGGGCTGTGAGCACCTCCAGCAGTGACTGCTACATTGCCAGCAGCTACTCCGCTGACCAGTAAAGTGATTGTGGACTCGCAGTCTCTGCTGGGGATGGGGTGTAGGGGGTGGAGGTAAGGTCTGGAGGCCTTGGTGGCACGTTGGTGCCTCCGCGTTGCTTGCGTGGGGCTGGCAGGCTAGGAGCCTGACCCCAATCATATCATTGTGGCTGTGCCTGAACTGTCTCAGTTGCAGAGGAATAGTCAGTTTATACAGGTGTCCCTACTGCATGGCCACTTCCCTCACCTACCCTGCCCCCCACCTCAATTGCTCATGCGCGGGATCCAGGGCAGCATTTGCCCCCCCCACTCCCCCCAGCCCAACTGACAACAGCAACAGTTGCCTCTAAGGCTGGGCAGCAGTTGCCCTGGGACACGTTTCCACCCCCCCCACCACTCCCCGAAAATAGTTACCTTCGAGGCAGGGCAGCACTTCATCCAGGTCCCCACCCCAACAGCGCCCCTGAAGCCCGAAAAGTAACAGGTGACCCTGGTGAGCTGTGGAATACGATGCTGTTCACTCACCTCCGTTCTCCCAAAGTGAAGGCCCCCAACTGCACATCGCCTGTGTGCTGTTGTTGTGAAACATGTCAACGTTCTTTCCTGCCGACACTGACGGACAATCCGGCGGGGTCCAAGAGCCTGCGTGGGATGGCCTTTTAATGATATGCTAACGTATTACAGTGAGCTCCCCGATGAACATTGGCAGGAAATGCGGCTGTCGGCAAGCCAATCACGCTATATTGTCCTGCGTGGACAAAATGGCACGATTGGTTTCACAAAACCTATCAGCAGGCACAGAAAATTCCACCCATAGTTTTTGCAACTTCCTGTAAATACAAATTTGTTAGTCCTCTATATCTTTCTCACTGATCGGAGGCCTTATCAGAATATCCCAGTAGCGTGATGGTCCCTCTATTGTTTCTCAGCTCTAACCAAATAGATTCTGTTCTTCGCCCCACTAGGACACCCTTTCTCACCAACACGGTATTATTCTCCTTCCCTATTTTTCCTGAACTCCTTGTTTCCAGGAATACCTAGTATTCAGTCCTGCCCTTTTGTTTGAGCCAGAACTCCTTATCACCATTAACCTGCTGCAGCCTGTGGCTCACCAACATTATTTATTTTACTCTATTCCCTCTGATTCCGATCCCGTCTTACTGTTGTTTTAATCTGTTGTTCCCTCAACAGGCAGATTTTTGTTTTCCTTCTCTTCATTCCTTGCGTATCTCCAAACTGATGTTTTTCCAGGTGTACTGCTACATTCATTATTATTTCCATTATTTTTAAATCTTTTATGCCCCCCCACCCCCACTAGAGCTATACCTTGAGCGCCCTACCATCCATTCTTAATTATCACATTCGTTTAGATAATATCACCAACTTCAACACCTCTGTGTTCTTTTGTCCTTTTGTCTGTGACATCTTTTGATGATCTGCTCCTATCACTGCTTGCTTGTCCCTACAACCACACCACCCCCCTCCACTTCTCTCCCTACACCCCCCCCCCAACCCCCCAACCCCCACCTTAAACCAGCTTATATTTCACCCCTCTCCTTGGATTCAACCAGTTCTGCTGAAGGGTCATGAGGACTCGAAACGTCAACTCTTTTCTTCTCCGCCGATGCTGCCAGACTTGCTGAGTTTTTCCAGGTAATTCTGTTTTTGTTTTGGATTTCTAGCATCCGCAGTTTTTTGTTTTTATTTCATTATTATGTTACTGAATAATCCTGCTCCAGTTTCATACCGGCTGATTTGGAAACGTCTCTCTATTAGACATTGAAAGAATCTAGTTACAATCAAGGAGGCCAGCTAGTGGCCACTCACAGTACTTAGAAATGTTCCTTACATTGTATTCCCCACAAACACCTTCAAAAAGAAACAGCTCTTACTTGTTGATGTTAAACAAACTACGAAACCAAAATCAGTGTAATTTCACTAATTGCTGTAGCAATATTGATCTAGAAACATAGCAAAAATAGGAACAGGAGTAGGTCATTTGGCCTGTCAAGCCTGTTCCGCCATCTAATATGATCATGGCTGATCCTCTATGTCAATGCTGTACTCCCACTCTCTCCCCATACCCTTGACACCTTTACAGCCCAAAAATCCATCTATTTCCTTCTTAAAGTCCTTCAGTGACTTGGCCTCCACAGTCTCTGTGGTAGTGAATTCCACAGGTTCACCACCCTCTGAGTGAAGAAGTTTCTCCTTATCTCAGTCCTAAATGGTCTACCCCGTATCCTGGGATTGTGACCCCTTGTTCTAGACCCCCAACCAGAGGAAACATCATCCCTGCATCCAGGCTGTCCAGTCCTGTCAGAATTTTATACGTATCAATGAGATCCTCTCTCATTCTTCAAAATTCCAGTGAATATCGGCCTAGTTGACCCAATCTCTCCTCATATGACAATCCTGCTATCCCAGGAATCAATCTGGTGAACCTTAGCTGCACTCCCTCTATGGAAAATATATCCTTTCTCAGGTAAGGAGACCAAAACTGCACACAATATTCCAGGTGTGGTCTCACCAAGGCCCTGTACAGCTGCAGTAAGACATCCTTGCTTCTGTACTCAAGTTGTCCCACAATGAAGGGCAACTATTTGCCTTCCTAACTGCTTGCTGCACCTGCATGCTTGCTTTCAGTGACTGGTGTACAAGGACAAGCAGGTCCCTTTGTACCTCAACATTTCCCAATCTATCATCATTTAAATAATACTCTGCCATTCTGTTTTTCCTACCAAAGTGGATAACTTCACACTTATCCATGTTATGCTGCATCTGCCATGTATTTGCCCACTCACAACCTGTCTAAATTGCCTTGAAGCCTATTAAAATGCTCCTCACCTCCACCAAGTTATGTGTCATCAGCAAACTTGGAAATATTACACTAAGATAATAGTATAATACTGTGGGTGCTGGAAATCTGAAACAAAAACATAAAATGCTGGAAAAAACTCAGCAGATCTGACAGCATCTGTGGACAGAGAAACAGAGTTAATGTTTTGTATGACTCTTCTTCAGAGCTACAGAGAATTAGAAATGTGATGAAATTTATACTGTTTAAGGGGGGTAGAACAGGTGGAGCTGAATAGAAGGCCAGTGATAGGTAGGGGCAAAGGAGAGATTGACAAAGATGTCATGAACAAAACGACAAAGGGAGTGTTAACGCTAGTATAAAGGCTGAAAAAGCTGCTGATAGTGACATTAAGGTAAAAAAGCAGGTTCAATGATGTGTAGCTTGAGCACCTTTTGGATGCACAATACCAAATCTAGGATAGTCTGTTCCCTAGTTGGTACCTTGATGCACTAATCTAACAAAATATCTCATACACACTCCAGGAATTCATCCGCCATAGTATTATTACTAATTTGGTTTGCCCTGTCTATGGCCAGAATCTTCAGGTCAGCTAGTGGGGGGGGCGGGTCCTGCTCGCCAACACGTAAAATGCTGTGTTTGTCCCGACGTCACCGAGCATCATTCAGATCTTCAGTTTGTGGGGTGCGCACCAGAGTCGGCTGCGCACCTGCCGAACTGTCAAAAGCTTATTAAGGCCATTTAAATTCCAATTAAAATAATTAACAGAGCTGCCCAGGGATCCTGTTCACAAATCGGTTTTCTATTTTGGAAGCTGGTGAGGGCGCTGGGTCCTCAGAGGAGTGCAGTCAGAGCCAAATTTGTGGCACCACGAGTGGCTTGGCTGCACAGGAGGGGAGGAAGAAGAAATGAAGAGCAGTAGTGATAGGGGATTCATGGTTAGGGGAGCAGATAGGTGTTTCTGTGGCCATAGACTTGACTCCAGGATGGTATATTGCCTCCTTGTTACCAGGGTCAAAGATATCACAGAGCAGCTGCAGGACATTCTTCTGGGGGAGAGTAGTCAGCCAGAGGTTGTGGTCCACATTGGTACCAATTACTTAGGTAGGAAAGGGGATGTGGTCCTGTAATCAGAATTTAGGTAGCTAGGTAGAAAATTAGCAAGCAGCACCTCAAATGTAGTAATCTCCAGATTACTTCCAGAGCCACGTGCCAGTAAGTACAGAAATAGGAGGATAAGGCAGATGGATGTGTGGCTGGAAAGATGGTGCAGGTGGGAGGACTTTAGATTCCTGGGACACTGGGACTGACTCTGGGGGAGATGGCACCTGTACAAGCCAGACAGGTTGCACCTGAACAGGACTGGGACTGAGTTCTTTGTGGGGTGTTTTGCTAGTGCTGTTGGGAGGGCCTTAAACTAACTTGGCAAGGGTGTGGGAAATAGGAGAGAATACTAGAGAGGAATACCAGGGTGCACAAAATACAGGGAGGGACAGATAGTACTAGAATAGAAAATAGTAAGTTAATAGGTGGAGTCGGGGTGAGGGAGAAAGTAACAAAATCTAAATCAGGGTTATATACATGTATATGAATGCACAGAGTATACTAAATAAGACTGGGAAGTTACAGGAGCAGATTGCAATGCGGAATTATGATGTTGTGGTGATAACAGAGGCCTGGCTCAAGAAAGGGCAGAACTGGGTGTTAAATATTCCTGGGTACGAGGTGTTCAGAAAGGATAGGAAAGGAAAGAAAGGAGGAGAGTTGGCAGTATTGGTTATTTGCAGTGCTGGAGAAAGAGGATGTCCCAGAGGGTTCAAGGACAGAATCAATTTGGCTAAAGCTAAGGAACAAAAAGGGTGCAATTACATTGCTTGGTGTAGTTTCTAGACTGCCAAATAGTGAGAAGGACATAGAAGAGCAAATCTGCAGGGAAATTACAGAGAGATGCAAGCATTATAGATTAGTTATAATGGAGGGCTTTAATTACCCGAATGTAGACTGGGACAGTGCTAGTGTAAAGGGCTGAGAATGGCAAAGTTCCTAGATTGTGTTCAGGAAAATTTTCCACAGCAGTATGTGTCCAATCCAATAAGAAACGACGCACTGTTGGACCTGGTTCTTGGAAATGAGGTGGGCCAAGTAGATCAAGTATCAGTGGGGGAACAGTTAGGAGACAGTGATCATTGTATTGTACATTTTAGGATGATGATAGAAAAGGACGATAGGCAATCCAGAGTTAGAATAATTAACTGGACGGGAGCCGACTTAGATAGGGCAAGAACGGAGCTGGGCCAGACAGATTGGAACAAAAGATTGGCGGGAAAAACTGTAACTGAACAATGGTATACCTTCGAAAAAGAACTGGTTCAGCACAGTCAAGGTATATTCCATCAAAAGGGAAAATTAGGGTAAACAACTCCAGAGCTCCCTGGATGAAGAAGGAGATAGAAATTAAGATAAAGAAGAAAATCTGCGCTTATGACAGGTGTCAGGTAGAAAATACTATTGAGAACCAAGAGGAATAAAAAAGGTTCAGAGGGAAGATGAAAAGCAAAGAGGGATTATGAGAAAAGACCGGCAGCCAACATAACGGGGAATCCAAAAGTCTTCTGCAGGCATATAATAGTAACAGGGTGGTAAAAGGAGGAGTGGGGCCGATTAGGGATCTAAAAGGCAATTTACACATGGAAGAAGGGGCCATGGATGAGGTATTAAATGAATACTTTGCATCCGTCTTTACCAAGAAGGTAGATGCTACCCAGGCCATGGTGACAGCTGAAGAAAGTCTGTCACTAGAAGGGTTCAAAATTGATAAGGAGGAATTGCTGAATAGACTGTCAGCACTTAAAGTTGACAAGGCACCGGGACCGGATGAGATGCATCCAAGGATATTGAAGGAAGTGAGAGCAGAAATTGCAGGGAAACTGGCCATAATCTTTCAGTCTTCCCTAGACTCGGGTGGAGCCAAAGTCTGAAGAATTTGTGGCACCACGAGTGGCACGGCTGTACAGGAGGGGAGGAAGAAGAAAGGAAGAGCAGTAGTGATAAGGGATTCATGGTTAGGGGAGCAGATAGGTGTTTCTGTGGCCATAGACTTGACTCCAGGATGGTATATTGCCTCCTTGTTACCAGAGTCAAAGATGTCACAGAGCCTCTGGCTACCCTTGTTCAAAAAGGGTTGTATGGCTAAGCCCAGCTATTACAGATCAGCCATTTTAACTTCAGTGGTGGGCAGGATCCTAGAAACAATTATTCGGGATAGTCACATGGAAAAATATGGGTTGATAAGGAAATGCCAGCATGGATTTCTAACGGGAAAATCATGTTTAACTA
This sequence comes from Carcharodon carcharias, assembly GCF_017639515.1. Lineage (NCBI taxonomy): Eukaryota > Metazoa > Chordata > Chondrichthyes > Lamniformes > Lamnidae > Carcharodon > Carcharodon carcharias. The sequence goes on from NC_054467.1 coordinate 228,155,483, forward strand.
ACTTGCTGAAGTTTTTTGAAGAGGTAAGAGAAAAGATCGATGAGGGCAATGCTGTTGATGTGGTGTACATGGACTTTCAAAAAGCATTTGATACAGTGCCACACAACAGACTTGTGAGAAAAGTTATTGCCCATGGAATAAAAGGGACGGTAGCAACATGGATACAAAATTGGCTGAAAAATAGGAAGCAGAGAGTAATGGTCAGGCTGGAGGAAGGTTTGTCGTGGAGTCCCGCAGGGGCTGGTATTGGGACCCTTGCTTTTCCTGATATATATTAATGATCTAGACCTTGGTGTGCACGGGACAATTTCAAAGTTTGCAGATGATACGAAGCTTGGGAGTGTTGTAAACTGTGAGGAGGACAGTACAGAACTTCAAAAGGACAGAGACAAGTTGGTGGAGTGGGCAGATAGTTCAATGTGGAGAAGTGTGAGGTGATGCATTTTGATAGGAAGAACAATATAACATAAGGGGTGAAGTTTTGAAGGAGGTGCAGGAGCAGAAAGACCTGGGTGTATATGTGCATAGATCATTGAAGGTGGCGGGACAGGTGGAGAGAACAGTTAATAAAGCATATAGTATCCTGGGCTTTATTAATAGGGGCATAGAGTACAAGATCAGGGAGGTTATGCTGAATTTGTATAAGACGCTCATTAGCCCTCAGCTGGAATATCGTGTACAATCCTGGGAACCACATTATAGGAAGGAGGTGAACTCATGGGAGAGAGTGCAGCAGAGGTTTACAAGAATGGCTCCACCGATGAGAAACTTCAGCTACGAGGATAGATTGGAGAGGCTGAGACTGTTCTCCTTGGAAAGAAGAAGGCTGAGAGGAGATTTAATGCAGATGTTCAAAATCATTGGGGGGCTGGAGAGAGTAGATAGGGAGAAGCTGTTTCCACTCACAAAAGAATCAAGAACGAGAGGGCACAGATTTAAAGTGATTTTCAAAAGAAGCAAATGCGACGTGAGAAAAAGCTTTTTCACACAATGAATGGGTTAGGTCTGGAATGCACACTGCCTGGAAGTGTGGTGGAGGCAGGTTTAATCGAGGCATTCAAGAGGGCATTAGACGATTTTTTGAATTGAAATAATGTGCAGGGGTACGGGGAAAAGACAGGGCAATGGCACGAGGCCATAATGCTCATTTGGAAAGCCGGTGCAGACATGATGGGCCTCCTTTGTGCAGTTAAAATTCTGTGATTCTGCTGCAGAAGACACAGTCCCAGTCTGTCACCTCTGTGCCCGGATGTGCTGCCTTCACTGGCCAATTGGACATGTAGCCCACCATCCCCAATAGCTGTTGGCCGGCTTCCTGCCGGTCATCCTTTGTGTATTATATGAAGAACTTCAAAGGTCGGGCTGGGAGTCGGTGAGCTACTGACTTCCGGAATTCATTCCTGGCCACTGCCTAGGTACAAAAAATTCAGCCCCTTATTTCTATTTGGTAATTTCTCCTTCTGCCATTCATCAAGCAATTACGTAAGACTTTCTCCCCAGGTTACTTTACTTCTTTTAAAGGGTTTTGGGAAGTGTAGAAATTGTGAAACTCGCAAAGATCAATGTTCCAGCTAAGTTATGCTGGGTCGTGGCTGCAAAGCATCCACCTATTGAGCAGGAATTAAGAGATCAATATAAAATAAGGGGTGAAATTTTGTAGGGGGTGCAGGAGCAGAAAGACCTGTGTGTACATGTGCATAGATCATTAAAGATGGCAGGACAGATGGAGAGAGAAGTTAATAAAGCATCCAACATTCCCTCTAAGAAATGTACATATGGGGTTGTGCTAGTAGGCAGGTTGTGATAGAAAAGAGAACATTGACGATGGTCCCTAATCATATTCCACTAATAAATCCTAACACAATCACATTATTTCAAACAAAATACAAATGGTATACCAAGTTTGCACTCAATTCATTATATACCCAACACATTAAAATTTCTCACATAACACATGAAAAGTTCATAGAGAACTTTATAATCTAAGCTATAAATTTGGCTTCTACAATATCACCACCTCCCCATGACACGCCACCCATCGTCACCCCCACCCAAAATCCCCACAAACACCTTCCCCACCTTTCAAATAAATTCACAGATGATCCTAGAGTTATTTACCAGTGGGGTTTCTGAACGTCCTGGACTTTGAGGACATTGTCACTCTGGCAAGTCCAGTCCAGCCAGCTCACTCTTTACTTGCAGAGATCTTTTAACAAGCTCATTTGTCCATCTCCTGAGGTTGCAATCCCAATGGGCCATCATGTGGTGAGGCCTCCAACCCATGTGCAAACCAGAAAGTTAAACCCTCACATTTACATGGCTCCCATCAACTCTAGTCAGATTCACAAAGCAGCTAGCTAAATTTCTAACTTTGTTTAATTATTTTTTGAACTGTATGGTTGAGACAAGCAGTACATGATAACAACCAGGCCAGAAGCAACACAACTGTCCAGAATTTCATCTTAACACAGCTGTGAAGTATTTATAATGGTATGATCAAAGTGAAACAGAGAGAGGGACAGAGCAAAGGAAATAAGCCAGAGACAGAGAAAGATAAGAACTTATCTCATCTCCCAGAAATGTTTCATGTACAAAGCATTAATATGAAATGTTGTTATTGTTATGCAGGCACTGAGGGGGAGGAAAGGTTCAAAGACCAACGAGCTTTAAAAAAAAACTCATTTACAATTTCTCCTAATACTCCTGGACAAATAGGACAAAAATGAAAAAGTAAACTCAGCATGGGTTCCTGCTCCTCACTCTTTGCGCAGCTTGACCACTGCTGAAAAATATACATGCAGTATAGCCTCGAGAGACTAAATGGCCTTCTCCTGTTCCTCCTATATACAAATATTGTATCAGGACAGAATATTCATCACTGTCAACTACACTGATGATGTTGAATGGGTGGGTCACGTTATTATATATCACTGAATGACAGCTTGGAGTTCTAACCCAGCATCATCTGGTGCCTTCAGGGAACAGGGAAAGTAAATGGGCAACATGCAAAAATAAATAGATTGTATAAATTGCTTTGGCTATATTATTGATTACATTATAAACCAGCACACTCGTGTTCTATCAATCACTGGTACTAAGATACAGATCTTGTGAATGCCAATGTTAACACTGAATACTCCAGGATTAACTCTCCTCTTCATTCAGACTGCTGTTTCAATCTCCCATCTCCAATCTCTTTGAATTTGAAATAGTGACAGATGTTGAACATGAAATGCTTATCCCCATCTTCACTTCCTGCCCAATTGTCCGCCTCCATACTCACAGGCTCCAGGATAATTACCCAACGCTCTGTCTCGCTCATTAGCTGATAATTTCCTGATTAGCAATGGGTCAAACAGCTTCAGTTCACATGTGTAAGTCAGTCACCACTGACTGCCAACCTTAGTCTATAAACACAAAGTAGGAGTATTTTTCATCCGTGCTGAACTAGTCCAGTTAATTAACCGTCTCAAAAAAATGGTGTTGCCAAAGTCAAGCCATGTTTTTCAGTCCTTCTGTTCTGATGAACAAATCAATTCCTGAAACCTATGATGCCCTTCACTTAGTTAATGGCATGACCTCTTACAGCCTGTTTCACCATCTGGTCATCTCCTTAACTGCAATGGTGAAATTCAGCTCCTGTTTCCTTGAGTCATTTTTTGTCCATATGGTAAACTTTATGCAAAAGGTAGATGTGCATTAGCAGAAGTGGAATACTAGTAGAAAGTGCTGACTAGCTATCATCCAGCAGTACAGTCATTGGGTTGAGTATTGCTCCCAACAGAAAACTAGGTTCCAGGAATTTGGTAAAATCTAAAAAATATTTTAAGTTTTGCAGATATTTATTAAAAGCCACTGAAGAGCGACACATGCTTAATGATCAGAATGATATCAAATGGCAGAATTTTCCCAGGCAGTTAGAAGTGAGTCCTAAGGGAATAGGGTGGGATAATCCTGGAAAAGGGTTGTGTTAGTCTTTGAAGAGGTAAGAGAGAGGCTGGATGAGGGTAATGCTGTTGATGTGGTGTACATGGATTTCCAAAAGATGTTTGATACAGTGCCACACGGCAGACTTGTAAGCAAAGTTATAGCTCATGAAATAAAAGAGACAGTAGCAACAAGGATACGAAATTGGCTAAAGGACAGGAGACAGAGGGTAATGGTTAATGTTTTTTTGGGGGCTGGAGAAAGGTTTGTAGTGAAATTCCCCAGGGGTCAGTGTTGAGACCCTTGTTTTTTCTGATATATATTAATGAGATAGACCTTGGTGTACAGAGCACAATTCCAAAATGTGTGGATGATAGAGAAATAGGTGGAATGGGCAAGGAGGTGATGTTAAACTTCTTTAAAATATTGGTTTGGCTTCAGCTGGAGATATTGAATCCAGTTCTGAGCACCACACCGAGGAAAGATATGAAGGCATTAGGAAGAGTGTAGAAAAAATTCACAAGAATAGTCCTCGGGATCAGGAACTTCAGTTACATAGAACGATTGGAGAAGTTAGAACTGTTTTCCTTGGAGAAGAGAGAGGAGATTTGATACAGGTATTCAAAATCATGAGGGGACAGGACAGTGTAGATAGGGAAATACTCTTCCCACTGACAGGGAGGATCGAGAATGAGAGGGTGCAGATTTAAAGTAATTGGCAAAAGAAGCAATGGAGACATGGGCCAGGAATTTTAGGATGGTGGAGTTTCCCTTCCCACCACCCGAAGAATTGCTGGCCAACGCATTGCCAGCGATACTGGCTACTTTGCTATTAATGGCTATTTAACGCTCCTGGATGATTAGCCAGCAGTTTTCCAATCCCAGCAGTGCCAGAAACTACAGTGGACAGGACTGAGACTGCCAGCCTGGGAGTCCAGAACCACGTAAGTGTGGAGGTCTCAGGGCAGGGAGGGGGAGGAGAGATGAGTTCTGGTGGACTGTGCAGAGGGGATTGGGAGTATTGGTGGACAGGCCGGTGGTTGGGTGGGGGTGGAGGGAACAACCATAGAGACAGGCCTTGTGGTGGGGGGGGCACCTTATGTTGAAATTGTTAATGGAGGTGCCTTCCCACCAGAGGCCTTAACAGGCTCACTTTCCGGGCTTCCCCTCTGCTCCTGAACTCCTGCCAGCCTGAAAATGGAAGTTGAGTGAGAAATGGTCCTTTTACTGACCACTTAAAGGCCTCAACTGGGGCAAGGGCGAGGATGGGGACATGGGGTGGTGGTCCCTTGTAAAATGACAGAGAAGTCAGGATGGGCAGGAAGGCCATCCGAAGAATTTCACAGCTACCCCCAACACTTCCTGCAAACCTGCTGGTGGGGGAACATAAAATTATGCCCATGAAAAATAAGTTTATCACACAGCAAGTGGCTAAAATCTGGAATGCACTTCCTGAGAGTGTGGTACAGGCAGGTTCAATCGAAGCATTCAAAAGAGAATTGGATTATTATCTGACTTCTGAAGCCTCTTTGAAGTAGACCTCCACCCAAAAGGAGGAGATGGCCACCAATGTCTCCGCCTCTAGGTACTCCCACAGCTCTGAACTGTTTGGGACCATCCAGGGTTCAACTGTTGGAAATCTGCAGCCCACAACTGCATCACCAGGTCCCCAAGGCCAATTGCTTGTGAGGGGCTTCCAGCAACGTTAACTTTGAGAGGAATGAAGACGCAAACCCAAGGGCTATCAGCTTTATTCTGCTCACAGGATTTCCGCAGGTCCAGGGGGTGGTGGACTGTATTCATGTAGCAGTGGAGGCACCATCAGAACAGTCAGGCATCTTTGTTAATCGGAAGGGTTTCCATTCCTTTAGTGGTATGTGATCACCACAACAGGATAATGCAAATCTGCACCAGGTATTCAGGGAATTGCCAATGATTCCATTCAACCTACAGCAGCCTGATGCACCTTGGGTTCTTTGTCCTTCAGACAGCCCCAGCTGTTGGCTCCTGGGAACCAACTGGAAACCCGGCTGATGAGCCCAGTGAGAAGGCCCACCACAGAGACAGAGTAAAGGTGGAAAAAGAGCCATGTTACCAACAGAGATACAGTGGAATCAACCATTGACTTGTTCAAGATGAGGTTGCACCACTTTGACAGATCTGGGACACCCTTCACTTTGGCCTAGCAAAGGTCTCTAGGATTGTTTTGATCTGCGGTGCCCTGCACAACATGGTGCTGCAGAGAGGACTGGAGCTGGCACCAGAAGAAGCTGGAGAGTGCCCAACAAGCTCAGAGGAGGAGGAGGAGCATTCTGATGTCCTGTTGGTGCTTGCAGCCACTCACTTGCCTGCCAGAGAAGCCTGCAATGGGCTCATCCAGGCAAGCTTCATTTGGGGACTATGCTTGCAACTTTGAAAGCTTCCCATCAAGACCCCTGTGCAAACTTACCCATCCCGCGCCACTACCCCAACCTCCTCCCTACAGACACCCAGCCACCCATCACATTCACAGTCTTACTTCCTCATCAAAGTGATTCATGCCATGCAATGGAGTGGTAGATCCAACACAGTAAACACCATGACAATAATTAATTCACATTCTTTCTCATTCTTTCATTCAAATGCAGAGCATCAATGGAGCACTAAGACTGTAATAATTAGTGATTCCCTTTGTGCAACTCAGATGTTTCCTTCCTAAGATTTGCACTCAGTGGCCTGTCACATCTGATTCTTCATGAGGTTGGTCACTCTTGCAAGTGGTCATCAGTGCAATTGGCTGGGACATCATGTCAATTCAGAGATGGAATCCTCCATTTTTTCGTCTAATGGTGCTCACTGCCTCTGGAAATTCTGACAGAAGCACACACATTTCCTGTTGTTGTTCCACAAGTATCCATTTAGTGTCTGACCCCTGAGGGTCAGCATCTGTGTCCAACTGAGCAGAATTTGAAGTGTCCCTCTTATGGGAACTCCCCACTGCTGTCCCTGTCTCCAGCAACTGCACCTGATCACTGTGTGCTATCCTTTTTCCCTGTGATGTTGGATCTATTGAGGTGCGTGTATCTGAGTTGGTGGAGGGTGTGCAGGAGTTATGTGATGGAGCATCCTCAGTGTTGGTCTTCCTCTGAGAATTCCTCATGCTCCTCCCTCATCTCCATCGGGACCCATGATGCACCTGTGGTAGATGAAGGGCACGAGTTAGCGTTAACCTGGGTGAAATGGAGTTCCAAGTTAGCTTAGGGCAGATTTTGCCATTTTCAACATGAATGAAGTTGAATTGCCAAGTGGCAGTCTGATATCTAATGCTGTCATGGGGTCTCTGGGCCATCCCCATCTCTCCGTCTCCAGTATTTGCTGCCACCTTGCTGGTCTCCAGGGCTCCCTCCTTCATCGCAGTCAGGGTGGCCTTGGCTGCAACTCCACCCTGGTTCCCTGCCTGTCCCTGGAGTTGTGGGCTCTCTACTGTAGTGAGAAATTGTGGAGTGTGAGAAGTGAACTGATTGCTAACAGTGGACAGGGAAGATTTGCAGCCTGCCCCCATCTCCCCACCACCCCCCACAATTCCAGCCTTGGAGCCATTGAAGAGTACAGAAGCAGGCCATTCAGCGCATCACATCTACACAGAGTCTTTGAAAGAGCAATCCTGTCAGACCCATTGCCGACTCTTCCCTAATTTCCCTGCAACTTTTTCTCCTTCAAGTATTTATTTGATTCCCTTTTGAAAGCTATAATTGCATTTGTGTCCATGACCCCATCAGGCAGTACATTCCATACCCTAACCATCCATTTCTTCATCTTGCCTCTGGTTTATTTGTCAAACATCTTAAATCTGTCCCCATTGATCATCAACCATTCAGCCAGTGGAAGCAGTTTCTCTTTATTTACTCTATCTAAAGTCTTCATAATTTTAAACGCCTCTGTGCTTGTGCTGGACTGGGTTCCATCCATGGATTCTTGCTCCATAAATATTCTGCTGCTAAGTTGGAATTGTGAACTTTGTCTACCCTTGCAAATAAGCCTCTGTTAAGTTCAAATGCTGTTGGTGAGGAAAAATTTCAAATTATTAGGTAAGATCCATGCTCAAAGTCAGTGGAATCCAGCATAAACACCATCAGTTGATGGTTGTTTTAAATTTCCTCGGGATGTCTCTAATGTGACAGCTGAAATATGAACAGCGCGGCTAAAAAACACGGTGGGGGCGGGTGGGGGTGGGGTGTCGTGGGGGGGTGTTGGTGGGTATGTGTTGGGGAAACGGAAGTTAATTTTTGAGTTCCCCTGAGCTCTCACAGATACTTCAGGGGAAATCCCAGGGGTGAAACATCAATTCAATTTTTATCTAATTGCACTTTCGCCCCATGGCTTTCACCGTCCTTATACTAAAGTTACAGCAGTTGATTGGGAGAACACTCCCCTCCATGCAAATTTCAGGCAAAGAAGTATATATAAACTAGAGAAAGAATATTAACAAAAGCTCACCCTTTACTACACTCAAACATATCTCCTTCCCTTACTCTTGACAAACACCACTGTGGAGGAAATCAGTGCTCACTGAGCCATGTTAACTCGATCGCTTGTGTATCTAGATGCAAATCGGGTTAAAACGCTGGGCCTACATTTTAATCACTATGCTCCCCCTTAAATTATTCCAGAGCATGAAGGGTAATAGGATTCTCAGAACCTATAGGCTGCAGTAACTATACACAGTAGAGTAGGAACAGGTTCAGGTAGGAGGAGCCATTCAGCCCTTCTAATCTGCAGAATAGGAAATGGCCATTACAACCAACAAGTCCATCGAATTTTAATAAAAAGGCGAGTAAGCCAGCCTTATGAGTGAGAGACAAGGTGGCTCGCCGTAACTCCAGCCACATTGGGAAAAACGTACCCAGGCTGGAGCCACAACAGAACTATTTTACATAAGTCTAAAAGCAGAATACCGCACGTGCAGGAAATCTGAAATTAAAACAGAAAATGCTGGAAAAGCTCAACAGGCGTGGCTGCATCTGGGAGAGAGAAACAGAGTTAACATTTCGAGTCCATATGACTCTTCTTCAGAGCTGCTTCTCTCTCCACAGATGCTGGCAGGACTATTTTACATACTCGTTAATATACAGAGGTATATGTGTCATTGAAAATCATGAAGCTTATTTTGTTCACTGTCATTATCCTATAATTGCATGACCATCACTGTCCAGCCTTAAAGTATGTCTGTAAACTACAGCAGTGTAACCTATACCCGATACTGAATGTGACACTGTAAAATGGCGATTAACATAGGGACTTCGATGAAAAAGAAGAACAGATGGCAAATTGCTTGAATGCATTGATTATATCTTTGTTTTAACAGTCTTACGCTGTTACACTCATGGCACATTTTTGTAGTAAAGTTGTTTCACAATTAAAAAAATAAGAGAAATAAACAATTTAAATATCTGGACTGAAAGAAATTTGTTGATTAGAAAGGAACATCATCTCTAAAATAACAGTTGTAGCTTTGTCGCCACATATCGATCCGAAGCACAGACAGTGCTTCCCCCAATGTGAAATACTGCAAAATTATCCCAATGATTGAGATGGTAAATGTTTACCTTAAACAATCCAACACTCTTTGAAATAACTAACAAGCCAATGATTACCACGAAATAGAGTGATAATTGAATTGAATTGTTAAAGCATGATTTTAAAACCATCAATAAAAGTTGACACCCTTGGTCCATTGACAGAAAGAACACTTTAAATTTAAAATAAACTATGAACGCCAAGTGCAGATATTGGATTGTTACATTGCTCAAGGGCATACTATGAAAACTGACAAGAAATAATTCCCCTACAGATCAACTGGTTAAGGCAGGGCTACAGGAAAAAGGAGTGGGAGTGGGACTAGCTAAATTGCTTTTACAGAGAGCTGAGTGGGCTCGATGGGCTGAATTGCCTCCTTTGTGCTGTAACCATTCTATGGGCTGAATTTTACGGACCTGAACGGTGTATTTGAAGGAATCATAAAATAAAGTGGGTGGCCAGCCCACTGCCTTTCTGCCCACCCCATCTTGTCCCGATATTATGTGTACCTCAGGCAGCCTGCCAGCCCTTATAGGTTCACTGAGGCCCTTAAGTGGCCAATTAGTTGCCACTTAAGGGCCTCAATTCACCTCCACTGTAACTTTTCCGTCTGCGGTGGAAGATGGGTTCAAGGTGAGCAGCTCGGCAGCTTTGACAGGCAGGCTGCTGTCGGGCAAGAAGAGGGTTACCCCCTGTGAGTGGTTTCCTGTTCCCATTGGGGGGCACCCAACCCCAAGATTGTACCTTCGCCCTCTATCCCTCTGCCCGGCCTCTCTAATCCAACCCCCACCTTCCTCTATCCCCCTCGCTGGGGTCTTCTAGCTGGGCTTGTCCAAAATCTCTGGACTTACCTCAAGTCTGGGGGACATCTTTCCTTCTTCTTTAGGACTGATTGTTGCCCCATCAGTGGCCACTGCTCTCTTCTGGCACTGCTGAGGCTACAGAGGGCTGGGCTTCCTCCCTAATGTGAGCAGAAGTCTCACTCAGACCCAATTAAAGCCACCCCCAGCATAATTCTGCTCCCAGGCAGCCTGGTTTCTGGTCAGCGAGGTGCCAATGGACTTTTAGGTCTGTGCCCCCATGAACCCCACCCCTACGATTCTATGATAGTGAGTAGCTGGGCTATTCAAACCAGGAAATGCCCAAGTTTGATCCTCAGGTTCTGATGTGTAAGGTAAGCCCTCGAATCGGCCTCATCAGCCCTAACTTAGGATGGTAAGAATCAGCCAGGGTTTTCACTTGCAATCGCATTTTAGCAATCTCTGCAGGAAAGAGTGCGTTTGGATGTCAGCTCATGACAGAGTTCAGCTGTGATACTCCCATGATAAAACTGCCTGCCGACAATCACCAACAAGGCTTGCATGTCAAAAAAGAAAATGGCCACTTGGACAAGGTGGAAATTGCATCTGACATGCACTTGACACCCTCATCAGAGGAGGAAAGAAAATCAACAACCATTAGAGACAGACAATTGTTTAGAGAGGGAATAAGAAAGGGGAGCAGTAAACAAGAAATGACTTGAGAAGAAGAAATGGATCCCGGAGAATGAGACAGAAATAGATGATGCTCAAGAATTGGAAAGGGTTTTAGAGAGTCCAATACAAGGAAATAGTTGGGCAATAAATATGTCAAAGATGGCTTAGGTTTCCAAATTTCATGTACTGGTTATAGTTACAGTGAGAATATCATTGTGCATATTATATTAAAATTTGCGGAGTTAGTGGGCTTTCTCATTGTCCTGGCCAACACTCATCCTTCAACCAACAGAAACAACAACACATCATCTGGTCCTTTATCTCATTTACTGCTTTTAGGACCTTTATGCTTAGCAAACCACAATGGCAACACTTAAATAGTAATTCATTTGTTGTGAAGAACTTTGGAATGTCCAGGGGATGTGACAAGTGCTACGAAAGTACAGGTTTTTGTTTATAAATTTCCTGATCAAGTTTTTGAGCTTTGGGCTTTAGTTACACTTGGATTCACTACCCCCTTAAAGGACCAGATTGAGCACAGTTCTATGACTAATGGTTTCCTTGGTAACTGCATAATGACTCCACTAACCATTAATCTTTAGAGAGAGGGTGAAGTATTAGACTGTAACCAATACATAAGACATTGATAAATGCATGCTTTTGAAATTGTTGCTCTTTTTATAGTGTTTTATCTTCCTTTACCTTCCCATTTTGTACTCAGTAAATATTTATCTTTAAGCCATAAATCTACACTATGGCTGAATGTGACTAACAGCTTTTTTAGTAACTATATAATTGTTCTGTAAACCATTAACTTTGCTGTAAAAATGTATATAGGCAACATGGATTTGTGGAAATTCCTAGCTACGTTTTTATATAAAAATCATAGAATGGTTACAGCACAGAAGAAAGTCATTTGACTGGTGTCTGTGCTGACTCTCCAAAGGAGCAATTCACCAAGTGCCACTCCCACCACCTTCTCCACATAGCTCTGCACATTATTCCTTTTAAGATGATAATCCAATTCCCTAATGAATGCTTCGAATGAACCTGCCTCCACCACACTTGCAAGCAATGCATTCCAGCTCCTAACCACTCGCTGTGTGAAAAAGTTTTTCCTCATGTCGCCGTTACTTCTTTTGCCTTAAATCTGTGCCCTCTTGTTTTTGGTCCTTCCACCAATGGGAACAGTTTCTCTTTATCTACTCTGTCCAGACCCCTCATGATTTTGAAAACCTCTATCAAATCTCCTCTCAACCTTCTTTGCTCCAACAACAACAGCCCCAACTTCTTCAATTTATCCACATAACTGCAATTCTCATCCCTGGAACCATTCTGGTGAATCTTTCCTGCACTGTCTCTAATGCCTTCACATCCTTCCTAAAGTGTGGTGACAAGAAATGAATACAATACTCCAGCTGAGTCTGAAGTTTAACATAAATTCCTTGCTTTTTTACTCTGTGCCCCTATTAATAAAGCCAGGGTACTGTTTGCTTTATTGACTGCTCTCTCAACCTGTCCTGCCACCTTCAATGATTTATGCTCCTTCCAATATGCCTGTGGCAGGCGGTAAGAGCGGAAGAGTTTCCTGGTCAGCCAGAACCATGTGGAAGGTGCAGAGCAACAGCTCCATGGAAAGAATCCTCCCCATTTCAAGGCACTGCCAGAGAGAGGGAGGATGATTTATGCACGTGTACACCAAGGAGTGTCTATTCCTGCACCTCCTTAGAATTGTACCCTTCGTCTTATATTATCTCTTCAGGTGTGAAGGGAAAAGGTCAAATAATATGGCATGAATAAATGAATATTAGTTTAAAAGTTACTTTGGGTAAACTCACAGTAAAACCTATTTTAACAGCTGTCAAAACTAACCTGCAAACACAGCATGATCAACTCCCTTCACAACACTGTGAAGTTACGGATAAGAAATGCACACACCTAAAAAAATGGTATTCGATAGTTCTTGCTAAGACACTAACACATAAGCCACGATGCTAGCTCTGGTAAGTAAACCGCAAAACAGATAAACAAAACACTAGACCCCAAGTTTTATTGTCTTGCTGGACACAATAACTTGACTAAGCAGCTTTGACTAACATGACTGTACCGTCAGGTCCAGTTTCAGGAGTAAATACAAAATAACATCTTTTAGAAATTGAACAGACACTCTCATTATAATAGGTGGTCCTTTCACCAAATATAGGATACTAATTAGGTGTGGTCTATGATTCGAACAAATGAACATCCTCCATGGTACCCTTAATAACACAACCTCAAGATTCATTATAACTATCTCAACCCAAACATGAATCTTCAGATTCATTAGGGAGTACCATTAGATTGACTTCAGACCTGTTCTGAACCTGGTGAATCTCACTTGGGGATTAAGATAATTTCACTTTAATACTTGATGGATTTCCTTACCTATTTGCTGACTTACATCCTTAGTTACTGACTTACTCATATATTTACTTACTTACTCATAGAATTCTTACATTTGTAAACATGTAAAGTTAGTGCTGGATTCTCATATAGAAATAAGGAGCAGAATTCTTCCCTCGTTGGATGGGCATGGTGGGTGGGCTCGGGAGCAGCCACGAAACCGCCAGCCGCCCACGATGGAGCCCTGACCGCAATTTCACGCTGGCTGGTTAATTAGTGGCCAGCCAGTGTGAAAGGCATGCTCAGGGCCTCAGCGCTGCTGGGATGGGGATGGGGACAGCGCGAGCACTGAAGTGTGCGCATGCGCCCGGGTGCGCTCAATGATTGTTGGCGGGCGCGATACCGTCTCTTGGGCATGCCCGCTGAGCAAAATGTTGCAAGAGTGCGTGATGATGTCGGGAAGCTCGCCCAACGTCATCACGCACTATTCCACTTCTGTTCGGTGCCACGCCTGCCTGTGGGACAAAAAATTCTGCCCAAGAAGTAGTTATTTATTCTTTTCGAGATTTAGTTAGCTTTGTGAATTATACTCTTTGTATAACAGCCATATTGCATGCTTTCTTATTTTAACAAATTTGTGCTTATTCTTAAAACCTAAATTGCCCACCAAGAACTCAGTGAACCCAACTCCTGATCCTTGAAAGGTGAGGGAATATTTACTGACAAGTTAACCGGGATCCTTATAATATTGGGGAATACTATAATCTATCTAGAAGATTATTAAATTTAGACTGTCAGGGGAAAGGTAAAACTCCTGGGTGATTTTTGTCCTTTGGTTAAGTGGCAAGTTAGGTTCACTGGACCCAAAAATGCGTTCATGAAATCTGGCTTCCTCTGGCTGAAGTTAAGGGAAATTGATCAGGGGATACATCTGATCTCGTAGCTCCAAAATAAAGGGGCAAGGATTATAAAGACACTACAGTCTCTGCAATAAATTTTATCTGCCAATTGTCTGCCCCTTCCACCAACCTACCTATGAATTTTTGATGTTTTACACTACCCTCCTCCCAGTTCACAATGCTTCCAAATTTTGTATCATCTGCAAATTTTGAAATTGTGCCCTGTGTACCAAGGTTTGGCAGGTCATTAATATGTAAGAGATAGAGCAGGGAACCTAACTCCAATCCCTGCGGAATTCTGCCATAAACGTTCTTCTGGTCTGAAAGACATCCATTAACCACTACTCACTGTTTCCTGTCACTCAGCCAATTTCATACCCAATTTGTTACTGTTCTGTGAGCTCTAACTTCGCTCACAAGTTAGTTGTGCGGCACTTTTTCGAAAGGCTTTTTGAAGTCCATGTACATCACAACAACATAATTACTGTCATCAATCCTCTCTGTTACCTCATCAAAAAACTCTAACGAGTTAGATAAACACAATTTGCTCTTAACAAATCTGTGCTGACAAAGAACAAAGAACAAGTACAGCACAGGAACAAGCTTTTCAGCCCTCCAAGCCTGCGCCGATCATATTGCCTGTTAAACTAAAACGTTTTGCACTTCCGGGGTCCGTATCCCTCTATTCCCATCCTATTCATGTATTTGTCAAACTGCCTCTTAAACACTACTATCGTACCTGCTTCCACCATCTCCTCTGGCAGCGAATTCCAGACACTCACTACCCTCTGCATAAAAAACTTGCCCCGCAGATCTCCTCTAAAGTTTTCTCCTCTCATCTTAAATCTATGTCCCCTAGTAATTGACTCTTCCACCCTGGGAAAAAGCTTCTGACTATCTACTCTGTCCATGCCACTCATAATTTTGTAAACTTCTATTAAGTCGCCCCTCAATCTCCGTCGCTCTACTGAGAACAATCCGAGTTTCTCCAACCTCTCCTCATAGCTAATAACCTCCAGACCAGGCAGCATCCTGGTAAACCTCCTCTGTACCCTCTCCAATGCCTCCATATCCTTCTGGTAATGTGGCAACCAGAATTGCACTCAATATTCCAAGTGAGGCCTAACCAAGGTTCTATACAGCTGCAGCATGAGTTCCCAGCTTTTATACTCAATACCCCTGCCGATGAAGGCAAGCATGCCATATGCCTTCCTGACTACCTTATCCATCTGCATTGCCACTTTCAGTGACCTGTGGACCTGTACACCCAAATCCCTCTGCCCATCGATGCACTTAAGGGTTCTGCCGGTGGGAAGTGGGGATTCCCCAAATATAAGAGTGCGCTCTTTCACGCATGCGCACGAAATAACGCACATCTCCCTGAGGCTAAGTGCTGCCTCAGGGAGATCGCTGAAAGTTGTTCAAACATTAAAAATAGAAAAATAAAAAAATCCTTAACATGTCCCCATCATGTGACAGTGTCACATGAAATGGGACATGTTAAAAAATTTCACTAAAACTTTATTAAAGTTTTTAAAGCCCTACACGGAATCTTATCCCGCCGGTGGATGAGGTTTCATGTTTTCTCTATTTGCCGCTGGGGCTCCTGGCCTGTCCGCCAGCTTTAAAGTTGGATGGGCAGGTCCTTTACTTGTTTTAATGATCTTGTCAATGGCCTCAATTGGCCAGCTGATTTTGCTGTGCCCCCCCCCGCCACCTTCCTGAAAACTTAAATGGGGCGCAGTGATGTCGGGGGTTCCCTCCAATGTCATTCCGTGTTATTTTGTGCGTTGGCGAGTGGGCCCCACCCCCTGCTCGCTGACGGCAAAATTCAGCCCCTTGAGTCTAAGAAAGACTGGAAAATTATGGCCAGTGCCTCCTCAATTTCCACTCTCACCTCCTCAGTATCTTTGGATGCATATTATCCAGCCCTGGCACTTAATTAATTTAAAGTTCGGACAGCCTACCTGATATCTCTTGCTTATCAATTTTCAACCCTTCAAGTGTCTGAATTACCTTGTCTTTTACCATGACCAGCACAGCATCCTTTTTCTTGGTAAAGGACAAATATAAAGCATTCATTCAATACCTCTGAGGTCTTTTGATGCAGTGTCCCCACTATTCCCCAAAGGGAAAAATGTGTTTGAAGATATGCTCAAAAAATTTTAATAACCTTGCCTCCATGCCTAAAGCCCTTTTTTGATCCCTAATTGGCTCTACTCCTCCTTTTACCACCCTTTTACTATTTATATGCCTGTAGAAGATTTTTGGATTCCCTTTTATGTTAGCTGCCAGTCTCTTTTCATACTCCCTTTTTGCTTCTCTTAATCACTTTTTCAATTCCCCTCAGAACCTTCGATATTCTGCCTGGGTCTCGGTTAGGGTTATTCACCTGACATCTGTCATAAACATACTTTTTCTTCTTCATCTTAACCTTTTGTCATCCAGGGGCTCTGGATCTGTTTGTCCTACTTTTCCCTTCATGGGAACATAACTTAACTGTACTTGAACAATCTCTCCTTTAAAGGCAGCCCATTGTTCAGTTCCAGTTTTTATTACCAACCTTTAATTCCAATGAACCTGGGTCAGATCCATTCTTACCCTATTGAAGTTGGCTTTTCCCAAGTTAGTTATTTAAAATTATTTAAAACATATATTTTTAGAATGTAGAACTTATACCCATCAGCAACCTAGCCATATCTCCATCTTTGAAGTATATTCAAATGAAACATTAGTGCCCTTTGGATTATCAGGTAGTTGATTAAAATTCAAAGGGCACTAATGTTTCATTTGAATACACTTCAAGTGTTTACCTACACATTGATAAGATGATGAGGTTATTATAGTGTCCCTGGTTTAAGTGTGGTTGCTGTGTAAAAGAGCATTATAAACATAAATATCACTCATTATAGTGCTGTGGTTCATGGATACATTTTAATCCCAGATTTGAGAGGAATGTAAATGGGGTTCACTTTACAGTACATAAGAGCTAAGAATAAAAAAAATGCTTCATGGTTTGTAAGAGGCTGTTAATTACCATTAATGATAAAAGAAGTTTGCATGATTTAAGATCTATTGGATACCCAGCAAGTAGCACAAACCTCTTTTGGTTTTAGTATATAATAATAGGATTCAGAAAGTTTGGTATGAGAAAAAACTGGGAGTAATTTTCTTTTGGATACAAAACATTTTAGGCAGTTTAAAATGCTAATTTGTTCAGTTTACAGTAAACTAGAAACACTTGATTTTCAACTTGGCAGATTCTGTCACACTGCCAGCTGAAATCTAAACTCTCCATTAATGCGTTGGTTGACATTATACAAACATAGTGCAGTTATCCATTCAAATAAGGTATTTAAATAATGTGGATTGTGAAAGGGTAAATGAGAAATAACACAAGTGTCATGCTCTATACAGGCATGTCATATTATGAACTTTCAGTTAATACTTTTAAAAATTAGACAGAAACAAGCTGTTAAGATGGCTGCCACAAATCATGCAACTTTTGGCATTTAGACAACAGACAGTATAACGTTTCCAGTAAATGCCTAATTAAATATGGACTTTGGTGAGTGTACCTCACAGCCATCTGTGGAATTCACACATCTCATTGCTTTAGGATAGGCCAACACCTAAGGACTGTGGAGCTTCCAGGCTGCCTGTCTCCATGTTTTAATGAACCCTATCAACTTCTCCTTGTGTCATGATGGCCTCCCCATCCAAACCAGGCTAGATGGGGCTAGGAAGTATTAACCCAGCAGTCAGGTGATCAAAGCTGATTTTAGGGTCTGCACCCTTTTGACCCTAGGATCCAACAGATCCATCAGAACCATCAGTCATCAGCCAGTTTGAGAACCAGACTCTGAAACTAGCTACAAGTCATCAAGCAGCCAAAGTACTTACCCTGTTCAAGTTTCAAAGCTCACCTGAGAACCAACTTCCTAGATATTTGACTACAATAAACCTCATAACCTGCTGTGTACCATTTGCTTTACAAGACTCTCAATTCAAATTTAAATCATAAAATCTGTAAAAGTGCACTACCTTTATCTGTATCCAATCTTTGTGTGTGTGTGTGTGCACGTGTGAGATTGAATGCATTACATTGGGGTAATTCGGGGTAAGCATGTGAGAATAAATAACCTTATTTATTTTAAAACTCACAAAAGCTGGCTGCTGAATTATTTAATTGGAATACACATTCCAAGGGTAAGAAAAGGCACACCTTTTGCAAACAAAACATGCTGATTATGGACAGTAAGAGAACACATACAATCTGTCCATGACAGAACTGGGGGCTCCATCCAGGATTTAAATACATTGGACCAAGCAAGCCAAATCTGACTTTAAAGAAAAATTGGAAGTAGAAGGGAAAATTGACATAGCCAAAACTGTTGAATCTAAAACCAAAGGGATTACAGTAGTAATCTTTGTGAATACTAACAATAGAGAGTAAGATGGCTGACTTCAACATAAAAGCATTCGTGCAACAGGAGGACTTAACTTGGACTGAATTAGTATTCCTAACCATAGAACTGCTAAAAGATATGGCTAAGCAAATAGAACTGAATATTCACCGTAAAGCACAGAAGCATGAAACGTTGAAAGCACTGGCTGAGCACCTCTCTCTCATCCCAGAATTGGAATAAATGCAGGATCCGGAACCTGAGTTAGACCAGGCTGCCTTGATGCAACTCCACCTATAAGAGCAGAGGCTAGAATTAGAATTCCAGAAAAAAGAGAAAGAGAGTGAGGAATGAAAGAGAGTGAGAGACAGGAAGGATAGAAAGAGAGAGGGAGAGGGAGCAAAACTTCCAGCTGGGAAAGCTAGAGACCTGGCTGCTGGAAGATCATGGGTCTTAAAGGAATCCACAAGGTTAGCCCAATGAGGATGCCCCTGTAAGTGGCGCAGTAGGTTAGGCAGCGGCCCGAGCTGCAGTAAAGAGCTGCCAGAGTTTTGCCCTTCAAGGAACGGTGTCCCCGCATCCCTTTAACGAAATGAGCAAGTCCATTGTACCGCTCTGGGATACAGGAGCCAGTCAATCCTTGATGCTGAGTAAAGACCTGATCCTTTCCCCCAGAAACCTTCATGAAGGTCGAGGTGTTAGTCAACAGAGTTGGGGGAAGATACATGTCCATTCCCCTCCATCGGGTTCACTTACAGAGTGACCTAGTCTTTGGTCCAGTCACTGTAGGGATCATCCCTGAGATGCTGATGGCAGGAATAGATTCCCTGCTTGGGAATGATTTGGCTGGTCATAAGATGTTTGGTCCCCTGTAATCCTAAATGATCCACATTACAAGAGGGAAATCGAGCAGCTACAGGAGGGAGTTCTGAGGATATTCCCATATTGGGTGGTGACCTGGTCCCATGTCAGACAGGCAGATTTAAACAAGAAGGAATCAGCACCCCAGCTGGATGAGTCAGAGGTCTGGCTATCTGAGACCTGCTTTGGAAACCTGTTTGAAGGAGAGGAGGTGCTCAGCCGAGTCTCCTTAATTAAGGTATGGCAGGCAGATCCCAAATTAAAGTGCATAGCACAGACTGCCTGCTCCCAGGTTCCCGAGTGCTATGACTTACAAGATGGGGTAGTAACACAGAAGTGGAAACCCACCGGGGGCACAGCAGAGGAGGAAGAGACAGTGCTCCTCCAGATTGTAGCATCCCAGAATACCGTAAGGAAATCTTATGAACTGCACATGCTATTCCAATGGTGCACATAATATAGGTGCCCACAAAACTTTAGCCTATATAAGCAGGTAAATTTTCTGGCCTCACCTCTGGTCTGATGGGGGCCACATACTCCAAAGCCTACCACAATTGTCAGGTTACAGGAAAATCCTTGGCCACCATTAAACCTGCTCCTCTCAAATCCATACTGGAGTTTGGTGAACCCTTTCACTGAATCCTGACAGATTGTGCAGGGCTGTTACCCAAAACCAATACAAACTATCAGTACCTCCCTACCATAATGACATTGTCACCCAATTCCCCGAGGACATTCCCCTCACAAGGATCACAGCCAAAGCCGTGATCGAGGGCTGACCCAGTTCATCATCCAGCATGGCCTGTCAAAAGAGATCCAATCAGATCAAGGGACAAATTTCATGCCCAGCGTGTTTCAGGAGGTTTACACAACCTGGGATGCCGTGGAGGCCTGCTGTAATGTCCTCTACCCCAGCTCAGGATGGTCAGCAGCAGCACTAATGCAGCTTCAGAGGCGGCGGCAGTGGTGGTCAGTGCCAATGCCCTGAAAAAGAGGACAGCCACCCAGTGCCGCAAGAGGATAAATGATCTCTTCCATTCCGCCAGGGTAAGTCGGTCATCTCATCACTCAACTCACACACTCACAAACCCATCAAACATCCACAGGGCCCGCACTCACGGCTGGTTCAAGGGACATCATCATTCACTTTCTCACACTCACCGTCATTGTCCTCATCCCACCCATGGGACAACTCACCACACACAGAGGCCCGTCATACTTATCATCTGGTCTGGCAGGCATCATGCTTACACTTTCTCCATCTCTATTCATGCAGGAAAAGCTGGCAAACAACAAGAGGGAGAGGTCGCAGACCAGTGGCACAATGCCTGAAATCAAGGTCGTCACGGACTTTGGAAACAGAGCCATCCAGCTGGCCGGCAAGAATCTGGACCGGTCCTGTGCTGCTGGTGAGGTTGGTGCTGCTCTACAAGTGAGGATCCAGCAGTCCAGCATCTATCAGACAACCATACTGTGAGTGATGTGTCCTGTTTCACAGACCACTGCCATGCACTAATTATCTCTCCTTGCTTTCGTAGGTACATCTGCTTAAAAACCGACAGAGTCCATGGCCCAGGGCCTCAAATAAAGCACCGAAGGGACCTCTGAAGTGGAATCTGGAGGCACCCTCCCTGAAGTCCCATCACATCGCACACCCACGCCCTCAAAATTCATCCTCAGAGGCAGGGCTGCACTTGCTCTCTGATCCCCTCCCCCGCCACTAGTCAGGCAGGGCGGCACTTAACCCTGAACCCTCGGTGCCCCTGAAGCCTGCAAAGCAACAGGCGACCCTGGTGAGCTCTGCAGACTGTTGCTGTGCACTCACCTCCAGTTCACCCAAAGTGCAGGTTGCTAAGTGCAGGTCGCCTGTGTGCTTTCCCACTGACGTGGACGTTCGATCCGGTGGGGCTGCAAAAGCCTGGCGGAATGGCCTGGTAATGATATGCTGATGTATTACAATGAAGGTCCCGACGACCGGTGGCAGGAAATGTGGCCCGCCGTCAGCGGGCTGAACGGACAATCGCGATCTGCATTTCTGCCGTCATGAAACCAATGGTGCCACATTGCCCGCTCACGCCACCTATCACGCCCGCCACCAGCGGACACGGAAAATTCCACCTGAAGTCACTGCCCTAGCACCCTCATACCCAAGGGGTGTTAGACTGATATCACCAGACCCCAGAAACTATGGGCAGAATTTTATGACAGCGGGATTTTACAATCCCTACCGAAACAGGACCGTAAACTTCTGCCCCATGATTCAGACCTCGCCTTGAGTACCCTCATGACTGGGATAAGGGTTTTGGCTTTCTACTGTTCACCACAAGTGACTTCCCTAACAAGCTCGCAGGCTTTAGGGGAGGTGATGGCAGAGTGGTATTGTCACTGGACTGGTATTTCAGAGACCCAGGGTAATGCTCTGGGGACCTAGGTTTGAATCCCACCATGGCAGATTGGTGAAATTTGAATTCAATAAAAATCTGGAATTAAAAGCCTGGTAATGGCTGTGAAATCATTGCTGTTGTCGTAGAAACCCATCTGGTTTACTAACCTGCTGGTCTGGCCTACATGTGACTCCAGACCCTCAGTAATGTGGTTGACTCTTAAGGCAATTGGGGATGGGCAATAAATGCTGGCCTCATCAGTGAAACCCACATCCCACAAAGGAACAAAAAAAAAAATTGAATTAATTTACAGACATGAGGTATGAGGTCCCCTGAAGCTAATGAAAGAAAAGTTTCTGGAGTCCAGAGAGGACACCTCACTGCTGGAGTACACCTTCCAGGAATGACTCTCTAATGCCTGTGCTGTGCTGCAAGGAACATTTAAAAGCCTGCCATGAAAAGGCAGGCAATCGGACACACTGAGACTTGAACTGTCCAGCCAGGAGAACACATCCTAGTGCTGCTGCCACTGCCAAAAGAACCTCTCAGGGCCAAGTTGAGTGGTCCGTACCAGGTGGCCAAAAGGATCAGTGAAGTAAATTATTTGATCTACACCCTGGCCAGAGAGAGTAATGCCACTTATGCCACCATAATATGTTAAAGAAAAATCAAAGCTGAGAGCCTAGTCAACCAGTAAGTGTTTGCCAGAGGGGAGAGACAGCAGAGGATAGGCAGGGAGAGTTAGATGAGGAGGAAGGACTGGAAGACTCCCAGGTCGAACACCTGACTGCTAAGCTGGCAAACACAGAAACTTTGGAAAATCTAAATGCCCTATAAACCTATTTAGTAGCAGAAGAATATAGCGACCCTGCTCAGGAAAGTTAAAGAAATCTGTAGGGTCCAATCAGGATGTACTCCACTATGATATGGACATAGATGACACGCACCAATAAAGCAAAATCCCTACCAACTGAGCCCTCACAAGCTGGCTCAGGTGAGACTAAATAATGGTATAATTGAGCCCAACCTGAGCAGCAGGAACTCCTCCCCAATTGCACTGGGCCAAAAGCTGCTCCGCATTGACTTCCAAAAGGTAAATGCAGTGGCCCGAACCAATTTAGAGCCAATCCCTGGCATCGAGGATTTGTATAGATAAGGTATCGCAAAAGGTTAGTACACAGGTACAGCAAGTAATCAGGAAAGCTAATAAAATATTATCATTTATTGAGAGGGGAATTGATTACAAAAGCAGGGAGGTTATGCTTCAGTTATACAGGGCATTGGTGAGACCACGTTTGGAGTACTGCGTACAGAAATTGGTCTTATCTGAGGAAGGATGTAAATGCATTGGATGCAGTGCAGAGAAGGTTTACTAGAATAATACCTGGAATAGGTGGGTTGTCTTATGAGGAAAGGCTGTACAGGCTAGGCTTGTATCCACTAGAATTTAGAAGAGTAAGGGGCGATTTAATTGAAACATAAGATCCTGAGGGGTCTTGACAGGGTGGATGTGGAAAAGATGTTTCCTCTTATGGGAGAATCTAGAACTAAGGTCACCCTTTCAGAATAAGGGGTAGTCCATTTAGGACATATGAAGCAAAATTTTTCTCTCAGAGGGGTGTGAGTCTTTGGAACTGTCTTCCTCAAAAGGCGTTGGAAGCAGAGTCCTTGGCCTGAATTTTTAGTTCGGCCGGCGGGCACGATTGGCGGGCCTGGCATCGGCCAGAGAACGGACTGCCGACTGCAATCGGCCCCTGATCACGATCTTACGCTGGCAGGCCAATTAATGGATGTGGGCCAGTGCTGACAGAAAGCTCCCTGAAGGCAGACAGCTGCCTCTGGAAGCAGAAGACCTGAAGGATCAAAAATAAATGCTTCAGAAGCTGAAAGAAAGTGCCCATGCATCATAATAAATCACCTGAAAATTCAGCTACTGAAAAGGCTGTCCACAGGAATTTATTTATATTTTATTTCATCCCGCCCATGGATGAAGCTTCATGAAAAACGTAAAGGCCGCCTGGCCGATTTGCCCACTGTAAGGTTGGACGGACCACAAAAAATTCGAGTCAATCGCTCCATTAATGGGCTTACTTGTCATCTGGTGGGCTTCCAACTTTTGTCTGCACCTGCCGACTGCAATATGGCCTGAGTGGGGGAATGATGTTGGGACGCTCGCTCGATGTCATCTCACTCCGGATCAAGTTGGGCGTGGGCACACCTGCTGAGCTAAAAATTCTAAGACAGGTGTAGACAGATTCTTGATAAGCAAGGGGTGAAAGGTTATCGAGTGGGAGGGCAGGGGTGTGGAGTTGAGGTTAAAACCGGATCAGCCAGGATCTTATTGAATGGCGGAGCAGGCCCGAGGGACTGAGTGGCCTACTCCTACCTCTAATTCATGCATTTGTAGGCCACTTTGCATACCTTAGTTTAACTTGACCTTTTGAAAGGGTACTGGCAAATCCCCATGACTCCCAGAGCAAGAGAAAGTTCAACCTTTTCATCCCAGGTGGCTGCCAGTGTAAGGCTTTAAAATGTCCCACCAACCTTTCAGAAGTTGACAAAGCCCATAGGAGCTGAATTAACCAACTCGGCACTACAGATAAAAGACTGCAGATACTGGAAATCTGAAATAAAAACAGAAAATGCTGGATAGCTCAGCAGGTCTGGCAGCATCTGTGGATAGCTTTTGACCAGGGTTTCTATATCCAAGTCCATGCCTGGCCACCATAAATAGCTGCGTGTGAGCATCTTCGTTCTGCTAATGCCTAGCTTAGCTAAAAACGGCCTTTGCCCCCTTGGGGGCATGATAACCCTTGCTTCCCATAGTAATATACCGTCCTGGCAGGAGAGTTCATTTTTGCAATCAGAATAGGGCTTCATCACCTCGGATTTAGATCCACCTGACCAACCATTCAAGACCTGTCCCCAGGCATTAGACAATAGTGGGTCCCGGCTTGTCCACTCATGGATTTATCTGGTCTGAACAGGGGAGGAATCCTGAAACTTTAGCACCAAGACCAGTTCCTGGGGAATCGGATCCTCCCCATTATTAGATGGCAGGGGAAGGCAGCTTAGTGCATCGACATGTGCAATTTGAGTTCCCAAACAGTGAACAAAAATGTATTCGTAGGCGGCTAATATTAGTGCCCATCTCTGGATGTGAGCTGATGCAATAGGGGATATCGCTTTATCTTCTCCAAACAATCCCAGTAGGGCCTTGTGGTCAGTTATAATATGGAAATGGCGACTGTGGAGACACCGATGAAACTTCCAGATGCCGAACACAATAGATAAGCCCTCCTTTCCAATCTGGGAATGTCGTCGCTCTGCGACACTGAGTGTGTGAGATGTATAACCAATGGGTCATTCCGAACCATCCGCCATCTGGTGTGAAAGGACAGCCCCTATTCCATAAAGGGTCACATCACGTCAAAATGAATTCCTTCTTTGGGTCAAAGAGGACCAAAAAGGCCGACGATCTTAACAATCGCTTCACTTTCAGGGATGCATCCTGGTTCGGGGCTTGCCAACTCCATTTCTGGTTTTCTTAATCAGGCCGCACAATGGGGCTAGCACAGTTGAGGGGTTTGGGAGAAACCGGCCGTGGTAGCTTACCATGCCTAAGAAGACCTTTAGCTCTGTGGTATTTCTCGGGGCAGGGGCCTCGCAAATGGCCTGGACTTTTTCTTCCACAGGATACAGGCCCAGCGCATCAACCTTGTCGCCCAAGTAAGTTACCTCCTTAGCTTGGAACAGACACTTCTCTCATTTTAAACGTACCCCCGCTTGTGTGAAACATTTGAGCACCTCTTCGAGATTTGCAGATTGTTCTTTATCAGTCAGTGCTGTGACCACTACATCATCCAAGTAAATGATAACATAGGGCAATCCTTAGAGCAAGTTTTCCATTGTTCTTTGGAAAATAGCACATTCCGAGGAAACCCCAGAGGGTAGATGTGTATATTGATACAATCCTTAGTGTGTATTAATGGTGATGAATTCCCTGGAACCCTTTTCCAACTCCACCTGCTAGTAGGCATGGCTCATGTCTAATTTCAAATATGTGGTTCCCCCTGCCAACGTCGAATACAATTCCTCAATCTTGGGTATCGGATGTCTATCGAGTTTGGCCACTTTATTGACAGTTAGCTTACAGTCACCACATAAATGCACACTTTGGTCCGGCTTCAGTACAGGTACGATGGCTGCCGCCCACTCAGAAAATTGTGCTGGTTGTAGGATGCCCAATTTTTCCCATCTGTCCAGTTCAGCTTCAACTTTGTCCCATAGAGCATAAGAGACTGGTTTGGCCCTTATAAATCTGGGGGTTGCTTTTGGGTCTACATGGATTCTGGCCTGTAGGCCTTAAATCCTTCCTAACTCGTCGTTGAAAACAATACCAGACTTTTCCAACAATTCGTGTAAGCTTTTCGTTGTAATTTGAAAAATTTCAGCCCATTTCGATTTGATTTTTTTGAGCCACTTGTGGCCTATTAAGCTGGGGCCCTCTCCAGCCACCACTAACAAGGGCAACCTTTTAGATTGATCTCCATACGTTGCCGAGACTTGACATAACCCTTTCAGTCTTATTTTTTCTGCTGTGTGTGTCCTCAACTTTGTGTCCGAAATTTCTAACTTCAAAGGATGGGTTCCTTTACTCAGGTATCTAAATGTATGCTCTCCAATGACGGACGCTCCCATATCAACCTCCATCTTAATTGGTTGTCCATTAACTGTAATGACTACTTGGATTGGCTCTGTTCTACCCACTTTGAGGCTCTATAATGAATGGATGTCTGATTCTATTTCTTCTGGCTCTTCCATGAGGCATATTTCACATTTTTCCTTCTGCCTTTATAGTGTTATTTTAGCCTTTGTCTGCAGTGCTGCCTTATGTGGCCATAGCAGTGGCAGAAAAAGCACTCGATTTATTTGAGTTGTCGTTTGCTCACAGAATCACAAAGTGCAGAAGTGGCCCTTCGGCCCATTGAGTCTGCACCGACACGTGAGAAACACCTAACCTACCTACCTAATCCCATTTACCAGCACTTGGCCCATAGCCTTGAATGTTATGACGTGCCAAGTGCTCATCCAGGTGCTTTTTAAAGGATGTGAGGCAACCTGCATCCACCACCCTCCCAGGCAGTGCATTCCAGACCGTCACCACCCTCCTCACATCCCCCCTAAACCTCCTGCCCCTCACCATGAACTTAAGTCCCCTCGTGACTGACCCTTCAGCTTAGAGGAACAGCTGCTCCCTATCCACCCTATCCATGCCCCTCATAATATTGTACACCTCGATCAGGTCGTCCCTCAGTCTTCTCTGCTCTAACGAAAACAACCCAAGTCTATCCAACCTCTCTTAATAGCTTAAATGTTTCATCCCAGGCAACATCCTGATGAATCTCCTCTGCACTCCCTCCAGTGCAATCACATCCTTCCTATAATGTGGCGACCAGAACTGCACACAGTACTCCAGGTGTGGCCTCACCAAGGTTCTACACAACTCCAACATGACTTCCCTACCTTTGTAATCTATGCCTTGATTGACAAAGGCTAGTGTCCCATATGCCTTTTTCACCACCCCACTAACACGCACCCCTGCCTTCAGAGATCTATGGACACACACACCAAGGTCCCTTTGTTCCTCAGAACTTTCTATTGTCATGCCATTCATTGAATACTTCCTTGTCAAATTACTCCCTCCAAAGTGTATCACCTCACACTTTTCAGGGTTAAATTCTATCTGCCACTCACCTGCCCATTTGACCATCCCTTCTATATCTTCCTGTAGCCCAAGACACTCAACCTCACTGTTAACCACCTGGCCAATCTTTGTGCCATCTGCAAACTTACTAATCCTGCCCCCTGCACAGTCATCTATGTCGTTTATATAAATGACAAATAATAGGGGACCCAGCACAGATCCCTGTGGTACAGCATTAGACACTGGCATCCTTCTGTCATCACACCCTGCCTCCTAAAACTAAGCCAATTTTGAATCCACCTTGTCAAATTACCCTGTATCCCATGTGCATTTGCCTTCTTTATAAGTCTCCCATGTGGGACCTTGTCAAAGGCTTTGCTGAAATCCATATAAACTACATCAATTACCCCACCCTTATCTACACACCTGGTTACCTCCTCAAAAAATCCAATCAAATTTGTTAGGCACGACCTCCCTCTGACAAAGCCGTGCTGACTATCCCTGATCAAACCTTGCCTCTCCAAGTGGAGATATATTCTCTCCTTCAGAATTTTCTCAAATAGTTTCCCTACCACTGAGACTCACTGGCCTGTAGTTCCCTGGCTTATCTCTACAACCCTTCTTAAATAGCAGAACCACATTAGCTGTTCTCCAGTCCTCTGGCACCTCACCCGTGGCCAGAGAGGAATTATAAATTTGGGTCAGAGCCCCTGCGATCTCCTCCCTTGCCTCCCTCAACAGTCTGGGACACAAATCATCCGGACCTGGAGATTTGTCCACTTTTAAGCCTGCCAACACCTCCAATACCTTGTCACTCCCTATATCAATTTGCTCAAGAACCTCGCAGTCTCCTACCTGAGTATGATACCTTCATCCTCATTCTCTTGGGTAAAGATGAATGTGAAGTATTCATTCAACACTCTAGCTGGAGACCTGGATGTATTTCTCTCATTCATTTTGTGTTTTCACTGCAGTACAGTTGTTTTTCAAAGGTCTGGAGCTAGAGAGCATTTCCCGTCTTTCCGTGGCATCTGAAGATTTTGCTCCTTTTGTTGCCGGATTGTCCTGCTTGACCAGATGGACGGCACCATTTTGTGTATCTTTTATAGCTTCGGAATTTCTAACAGCACTCTCCATTGCGGTAGCTAATTCTAATGCCTTATTGAAATCTAGACTAGGTTTGGCTAGCAAACACCTTTGGATAGTATCAATTCCAATCCTGCATATCAGCCGGTCTCTCAACATATCACTAATCGATGTTCCGAATACGCAATGCTCAGTTAATGCCTTTAAAACGGCCACATAGTCAGCTATTGTCACCTCTGGAAGCCTGTTCCTTGAATTGAACTTGAAGCACTGCATAGTAACTGAGGACTTTGGTCTCAGGTGGCTCTGTACAAATTTTATTAACTCATCGAAAGTTTTCGAGTCTGAGGCGCTAGGTGATGTAAGGCTGTGGTTCAGGCCATATGTTTTGCTCCCGCATGAGGACAAAAGAATCGTCCACTCCTTCCCATAGAGTCATAGAGTTATACAGCAGAGAAACAGGCCCTTCGGCCCATCGTGTCCGTGCCGACCATCAAGCACCTATCTATTCTAATCCCATTTTCCAGCACTTGGCCCATAGCCGTGTATGCTATGGCATTTTAAGTACTCATCTAAATACTTCTTAAGTGTTGTGAGGGTTCCTGCTTCTACCACCCACCTCAGGCAGTGTGTCCCAGATTCCAACCACCTTCTGGGTGAAAAAGTTTTCCTCAAATCCCCTCTAAACCTCCTTCCCCTTACCTTAAGTATATGCCCCTGATTATTGACACCTCCACTAAGGGAAAAAGTTTCTACCTATCCACCCTATCTATGCCCCTCATAATTTTGTATACCTCCATCAGGTCCCCCCTCAGTCTTCTCTGCCCCAAGGAAAACAACCCCAGCCTATCCAGTCTCTCTTTATAACTCCAGCCCAGGCAACATCTTGGTGAATCTCATCTGCACCCTTTCCAGTGCAATCACATCCTTCCTATAGTGTGGCGACCAGAACTGCACATAGTACTCCAGCTGTGGCCTAACTGGTGTTTTATACAGCTCCAATATAGCTTCCCTGCTCTTATACTCTATGCCTCTGCTAATAAAGGCAAGTATCCCATATGCCTTCTTAACCACCTTGTCTACCTGTGCTGCTGCCTTCAGGGATCTATGGACATGTACACCAAGGTCCCTCTGATCCTCTATACTTCCTAGGGTCCTACCATTCATTGTGTATTCCCATGCCTTGTTAGTCCTCTCAAGATGCATCACCTCACACTTCTCAGGATTAAATTCTATTTGCCACTGCTCTGCCCATCTTACCAGCTCATCTATATCGTCCTGTAATCTAAGGTATTCCTCCGCACTATTTACGACATCACCAATTTGCATGTGATCTACAAACTTACTGATCATACCCCCTATATTCAGGTCTAAAGCATTAATGTACACTACAAACAGCAAGGGTCCCAGCACCAATCCCTGCGGTACACCAGTTGTCACAGACTTCCAATCGCAAAAACAACCTTCGACCACCACCCTCTGTCTCCTGCCACTAAGCCAATTTTTGATCCAATTTGCCAAATTGCCCTGGGTCCCATAGGCTCTTACCTTCTTGACCATTCTCCCATGCAGGACCTTGTCATAAGCCTTACTGAAGCCCATTTAGATGACATCAACTGCACTACCCTTTTCTACATAACTAGCTACCTCCTCGAAAAATTCAATCAAATTTGTTAGACATGATCTCCCCCTGACAAAGCCATGCTGACTATTCCTGATTAATCCCTGCTTCTCCAAGTAGAGATTAATCCTGTCCCTCAGAACTTTTTCCAATAGTTTCCCTATCACTGATGTTAGACTCCCTGGCCTGTAATTACCTGGTTTATCCCTACGACTCTTCTTGAAAAATGGTACCACATTCACTGTCCTCCAGTCCTCTGGCACCTCTCCTGTGGCCAGAGAGGATTTGAAAATTAGTGTCAGAGCCCCTGCAATCTCCTGCCTTGCCTCACATAGCAGCCTGAGATACATCCCACCTGGGTCTGGGGATTTATCGAACTTTAAACCCACTAAAACTGCTAATACCTCCTCCCTTTCAATGCTAATTTGTTCAAGTATATCACAGTCCCCTTCCCTGATTTCTACACCTACATCCCCCTACATCCATAGTGAACACAGATGAAAAGTAATCATTTAAAACCTCACCTATGTCCTCTGGCTCCAGGCACAGATTGCCACTTTGGTCCCTAATAGGCTGTACTCTTTCCCTGGTTATCCTCTTGCCCTTAATATATTTACAAAATGCCTTGGAATTTTCCTTTATCCTGCCCACCAGTGTTTTTTTGTACCCCCTCTTCATTCTCCTAATTACTTTTTTAAGTACCCCACTACATGTTCTATGCTCGTCAAGGGCTTCCGCTGTTTTCAGTCCTCTGTATCTGCCATAAGCCTCTTTTTTCCTTATCCAATCCACTATACCCCTTGACATTCAGGGTTCCCTGGACTTGTTGGTCCCACCCCTCACCTTTATGGGAACATGTTGGCCCTGAACTCTCACTATTTACTTTTTGAATGACTCCCACTGGTCTGATGTAGATTTTCCTACAAGTAGCTGCTCCCAGTCCACTTTGCCAGATCCTGTCTAATCATATTGAAATTGGCCTTCCCCCAATTCAGGGCATTTATTTCCTGTCCATCTTTATCCTTTTCCATCACTACCTTAAATCTTACAGAGTTATGGTCACTATCCCCAAAATGCTCCCCCGCTGACATTTCTACCACTTGCCCGGCTTCATTCCCTAAGATTAGGTCCAGTACCACCCCTTCTCTTGTCAGATTTTCTAAGTGCTTGCTCAAAAATCTCTCCTGGATTCACTTTAAGAATTCTGCCCACTCTAAGCCTTTCACACTAAGACTATCCCAGTTAATATTGGGGAAGTTGAAATCCCCAACTACTATTAACCTGTTAACTTTTGCACTTCTTTGAGATTTGCCTACATATATGGTCCTCTATCTCCCCTGACTGTTTGGAGGACTATAATACTCTCCCAGCAATGTAATTGCCCCTTCTTGTTTTTAATTCTACCCATATGACCTCATTTGAGGAACCTTCTAAGATACCATGCCTCCTTACTGCAATAATTGACTCCTTGATCAATAGTGCAATGCCACTGCCTCTTTTACACTCCCCTCTGTCACACCTGAAGATTCTATACCCGGGAATATTGAGCTGCCAGTCCTGTCCTTCCCTCAACCATGTCTCTGTGATATCAACAATATCATATTCCCATCTGTTAATCAACACCCTCAATTCATCTGCCTCACTTGTAAGGCTCCAGGTGTTAAAATAGATGCAATCCAGCCTTGCATTATTCCCTTGTGCCTTAACAGGTCTATATTTGGTCTGCCTCCCAGACTGACTTATTTTCTCTTCTATATTTGGCTGTGCATCATCCCCTACTATACTTCCACTCTCTATCCCACCCCCTGCTAAATTAGTTTAACCACCACCCCATCTCCCCACCCCCCACCCACCCCTCTCCCTCCACCACCAACAGGACTAGCAAACCAGCCTGCAAAGATGTTGGTCCCGTTCCGGTTCAGGTGCAACCTGTCCGACTTGTACAGGCCCCGCCTTCACCAGAAATAGACCCAGTGATCCAAGAAAATAAAGCCCTCCCTCCTGCACCATCTCTTCAGTCACACATTCATCCTTTCTATCCTCCTGTTCCAAAACTCACCAGCACGTGTCATAGGGAGTAAACCTTTGAGGTCCAGCTTTTTAATCTGCTACCTAGTTCCCTAAATTCTTGTTGCAGGTCCTCATCCCTCTTTCTACCTCTGTCATTGGTACCAGCATGAACCACGACCTCTGACTGTTCGCCCTCCCCCTTCAGAATGCCCTGCAGCCGTTCTGTGACATCCTTGACCCTGGCACCAGTGAGGCAACACACTATCCTGGAGTCATGTCTACGGCTATGAAGCACCTGTCTGCACCCCCACTATTGAGTCTCCTACCACTATTGCTCTTGCACTCTTACTCCTCCTGCCTTCTGCAGTTAAGCCACCCACAGTGCCGTCAACTTGGCTCTGGCTGCACTCTCCAGAGGAACCTTCACCCTCACCATTTTCCAACACACATAAACAGTTCTTGAGTGAGATGTACTCTGGGGCTTTCCTTACTACCTGCCTGCCTCCCTTCTTCTGACTGGTGGTCACCCATTCCCCCTCTGACTGCACTTCCTTAAGCTGCGGAGTGACCACATCTAAAAACGTGCAATCCAAGTAACCCTCAGCCTCGCGGATGCTCCGCTGTGTCTCCAGCCGACGCTCAACTTCTGAAACCCGTTGCTCAGGCTGGTTAAGCCGGTGGCACTTCCTGCACATGTGGTCATCCAGACTGCAAGGAGTGTCTAAGAATTCCCACATGCTGCAGGATGTACAACACACGGGACTGAGCTCCCTTGCCATACTTTTTGTTTGTTTTTAACTAAAAGACTATTTCCTTAAATTTAAGCCAAGTAGAAAACTATTTAGTTTTTCTTAAAAACCACAAATGCTGAGACTTTTACCTTCTGTAATGTTGCTTTAAAGTGGAAAAATACAACTTACCCATTACCTACCAATCAGCTCTCGCCCTTGTCCTGAAGTCACTCCTATCGAATTCCAGCACCACCGAGTGTCTGAGAACTGGTTCCCTCACAGGTAAACTCAGCTCCACTCTTTATACAGCCGCTTCACTCCCACTCCTTATACAGCCGCTCCCACTCCTTATACAGCTGCTCTGCTCCCGCTACTTATATAGCTGCTCCCGGTCTTTATACAGCCGCTCCGCTCCCACTCCTTATACAGCTGCTCTGCTCCCGCTCTTTATAAAGCCGCTCCCACTCCTTATACAGCCGCTCCGCTCCCTCTCCCCTCCCTCACAGGTAAACTCCCACTCTTTATACAGCCGCTCCGCTCCCGCTCCTTAGACAGCCACTCCGCTCCCTCTCCCCTCCCTCACAGGTAAACTCCCACTCTTTATACAGTCGCTCTGCTCCGCTCTCAGTCTTTTTTGTTGCTTTACCTATATTATTTATTTAATTTCCTCCTATCCTTAAGTTATTAATTTAAAAATAATCAACAAGTGATAATTACTCAGCTGCTAATTTAAATCTAAAACAAAGCTAAAAGCTGAAATACTCATCAGCCAATCACCCGCCTGATCTCCTGTGACGTCACTCTTGTTTCTTTAGTGTTGGTTTGCATCACTGTTTGGGGCCTCGTGCTTTCTTCCCCCACTCTTTATTCACACTCTCTCCGCACTGTTTTCATCCAGGGCCACTCTCTTCATCTCCCCCACGATGTCATTAGGTGTAAAAAAGAATGCTAGCCATTTGACATACTGAGACCAGTCATCTGCAATGGGGTTGAATGGATCGACACACCTGAACTGCAGCACTATGAACAACTGCCAGGGGACTGCACTTCCGATAGGCTTTCCAAGTAATGATGAACTTAAGTGTTTGGCTTACCGCAGAGTTCTGCTCTCACTGGAGTCTCTTGTAATTTTCTGCACATAGCCATTTTTCATGTATTTACCAGTTTAAGCACATTGCTGCTTTAAGAGCAGTCACCGTTTTTTTTTACTCTGTCTCTTCAGTTGTCATCTTTTCTCTGTTGGGCTTCATGCTTTTTTCGGGTTTTGGTGGGAATCTGCCGGGAATTTTTATTTTAATTTTAAACTGCAGCACTGCTTTCTGCTCCGATTGCCGGCTGTTGCCTATTTTATAAGTTAAGTACAGATGCTCTTTCCAATGTTTGCTCACCTGTTTTGAAATTTATTTTCTTTTGCTCTTTATCCTCATCGCCACTTTTATGTATTGGTTAAATGAGTTCATTGGCCAAACGAACTCTAACTGCATGCTTTCCTATGTTTTCCTTAATTGCTGCTTGCAGTCAATAATGGGGAGAGACTGGTGTAAGGATAAACAGTGATGGTTTATTGAGACATAGGGCAGAGCCCCAGATCATAATGCTCACTCAGAAACCTCCATAACTAGACTTACAGTTCCCAGTTGCCTGCCTTGTACAGTGATTCATCAGTGCTGTCACATGATCAGTGCACTTGCATTCTCTTAAAGGTACAGGGTACCTCACTTTACCGCACAGAGTTAACATTTCTAGTCCATATGACTCGAAAAAGAGTTGGACTCAAAATGTTAACTCTGTTTCTCATCCCACCACAGATGCTGCCAGACCTGCTGAGCTTTTCCAGCATTTTATGTTTTTATAACAGTTCAGTTTAGCTGGATGACCTATTACTTTACAATGATACCTAGAAGGACCATTTAGACCAGCTAGAGGCAGTGTTTCAGGGTTTACAGAGGACTAACTTTGCGGTGAACTTAGTTAAGAGCAAGTTTGCTAAGGCACAGGTAACTTACCTGGGGCATTTGATGGGACAACGTTGAGTGCTACCCCCAGAAGTGAAAATACATGCCCTCATCGATTTTCCTTTTCCCAAAATGAAGAGAAAAATCTTGCAATTTCTGAGATTGTGAGGGTTTTACTGAGTGTTAGTCCCAAACTTTAGCAACCTAGCCGCCCCACTAACTGATCTACTAAAGAAGAACGCCAAGGTAGTGTGGACAGAGGCATGCCAAAAGATTTTTAAGAAATTAAAAGCCATCCTGACAAATGAACCCATACTAGCTGCACCAAACTTCAGTAAATCTTTTAGAGTAGCTATCGCCGCGAGCTATATCGGCGTAGGAATAGTCTTACTCCAGGAAGATGACTCCGGAATTGAACGCCTGATTGGCTGTTTCTCAAAAAGGCCAAATAAACATCAGAAAAAGTACTCTGCAGTCAGGAAAGGAACATTAGGCCTTTTGTTAGCTCTCCAACATTTTAAGGTCTATGTTAGCAATGGGCACCGAGAGACCCTAATGTACATGCATCATAACTCTTTAAAGTTGCTGGACATATTTAAAGTAGCCAATTCCAGATTGTTGCGAAGGAGCTTATTCTGACAGCTTTTTGATTTAAAGATTAAAAGGGGGAGGGGGAGGAGGAGGACATTCTATTAAGGTGGTTTGGGGGTGGGGTGGTGGGTGGAAGCTGCTGTCATGACATTCTATTTATTATCAAAGGCCTTCCAAAAATCCACGTAAGTTAAATGCATTGGCGAAAGAAAGAAGAAAGAACTTACATTGACATAATGCCTTTCATGAGTCAGGACATCTCAAATGTGCTTTCCAACCAGTGAAGAACTTTTTTGAAGTGTGATCACTGCTGTAATGCAGAGAAACAGGTCTTAACCACCAATTTAGTTACCTCCACAGAGAATTCCAGCAGGCTCGGTCATTGGGAGACAGTGTTGCTTTTGGTTATGGCAATTTTAGTAAATCAACATGTTTTAATTAAAGTTTCTATTGATGATTATTCAAAATTATACCAGTAATGCATCAAATCAGTGGCCACAGTCACTTTCATAAACTTGCCTGCAGTGCAGGTGCTTTTGGTTCTGCTGTAAATGCTAACTTCAAAAAGTAAGAATAATCCCTTTAAACCAAGCCGTGTGCGAAGTCAGAAGAGCCAATAGGTCATCTGTTCAAGAATTCTCACAGTGAAGTAGAAGCTGGGAGTTTCATAGGGACGACCTGTTTGAATCACTACCCCCATCTCTTCCCTTTCCTCTCTCTGCTCAGCATGTCCTGATAGCTTCTTTCTTCAAAATCTGCCCTGTTACTTGGCAATTTAATAAACTGTCACCTGCCCCTGCATTTCCCTTATCATATTTAGCATCTTAGAATCATAGAATGTTTACACGACAGGAGGAGGCCATTCCACGCATCGAGTCCATGCTGGCTCTTTGCAAGAACAACTCAGTTGGTCCCATTCCCTGCCCTTTCCCCTGTCGCCCTGCAATTTCCTGTCCCTCCTGATAATTATCCAATTCCCTCCTGAAAGCCATGATTGAATCCTCCTCCACCAGACTCTTAGGCAGTATATTCAAGATCCTAACCACCCACTGAGTAAAAAAAATGGAAAATAAGGAGATGGCAGATGAATTGAATCGGTATTTTGCATTGGTCTACACTATAGAGGATACATGTAACATCCAATGAATAGCTGTAAATCAGGAATTGGAAGGGATGGAGGAACTCAGTAAAATTACAATCACCAGAAAAGTGGTACTGAGCAAACTGTTGGAGCTGTGGGCTGACAGATCCCTGGGTCCTGATGGATTTCTTCCCAGGGCCTTGAAAGAAATGGCTAGTGAGGATTGTTGATGAGCTGGTTTTAATTTTCCAAAACCCCCTGGATTTGAGGAAGGTTTCATTAGATTGGGAAATAGCAAATGTAACTCATTTATTCAAAAAGGGAGGGAGACAGAAAGCAGGGCCACTACAGGCCAGTTAGCTTAACATCTGTCATAGGGAAAAAATTAGAAGCTAAGATGTTATAGCAGGGCACTTAGAAAACTTCAAGGTAATCAGCATGGTTTTGTGAGAGGCAAGTCTTGTTTAACCAATTTATTGAAGTTCTTTGAAGGAGTCAAATGTGCTGTCGATAAAAGTGGATGCACTGTTTCCAGAAGGCATTTGATAAGGTGCCAGAACAAAGATTAATGCAGAAAATAAAAGCTCATGGTGTGGGGGTAACAAATTGGCATGGATAGAAGATTGGCTAGCTAACGGGAAACAGAGGGTAGCCATAAATGGGTACTTTCTGGTTGGCAGGATGTAACAAGTGGTGTGCCGCAGGAATCAGTGCAGGAGCTTCAACTCTACAATTTATATAAATGACTTTGATGAAGAGACTGAAGGTATAATTGCTAAATTTGCTGACACCACAATGATAAGTAGGAAAATAAATTGCGAAGGGGACATATGGAGGCTACAAAGGAGCATAGATAGAATAAATGAGTGGGCAAAGATTTAGCAAATGGAGTATAATATGGGCAAATGTGAAATTGTCAATTTTGGCAGGAAAAATGAAAAAGAAGCTTATTATCTAAATGGTGAGAGATTGTAGAGCTCTGAAATTCAGAGGGATCTGGGTGTCCTAGTGCATGAATCACAAAAGGCTAGTATGCAGATCCAGCAAGTAATTAGAAAAGCTAATTGAATGTTATCGTCTATTATGAGGGGAATTGATTACAAAAGTAGGGAGATTGTGCTTCAGTTATATAGGATACGTATGAGACCACACCTGGAGTTCTGTGCACAGTATTGGTCACCTTATTTAAGGAAGGATGTAAACATGTTGGAAGCAGTTCATAGAAGGTTTACTAGACTAATGTCTGGGATGGGCAAGTTGTCTTATGAGAAAAGGTTAGACAGGATAGGCTTAGCCACTGGAATTTAGAAGAGTAAGAGGCAACTTGATTGAAACCTTTAAGATCCTGGGGAGTCTTGACAGAGTGGATTTGGAAAGGATGTTTCCACTTGTGGGAGAATCTAGAACTAGATGTCTTAAGGACATAAGAACATAAGAAATAGGAACAGGAGTAGACCATTCGGCCCCTGGAGTCTGCTCCACCATTCAATAAAATCATGATTGATCTTCTTGTGTTTCAATTTCCACTTTCCCATCTAACCCTGATAACCTTTGATTCCCTTGCCTAATGAGAATCTATCTATCTCTGGCTTAAAAATATTCAATGACCCCGCCTCCACCACCTTCCAAAGTCACACAACCCTCTGAGAGAAAAAAAATTCTCCTCATCTCTGCCCTAAATGGGCGACCCCTAATTTTAAAACAGTGCCCCCTAGTTCCGGACTCACCCACAAAAGGAAACAAACAGGACTGTCCTGGCAGACCGATTGTGTCAGCCTATTCCTGCCCCACTGAATTCATTTCTTGCTATCTTGACTCAAATCTCTCTCCCCTTGTCCAGTCCCTTCCCACCTACATCCGCGATTCCTCTGACACCCTATATCATATCAACAATTTCCAGTTCCCTGTCCCCAACCGCCTCCTCTTCACCATGGATGTCCAATCCCTCTACACCTCCAGCCCCCACCGGGATGGTCAGAGGTCTCTCCGCTTTTTCCTCGAATGGAGGCCCAAACAATCCCCATCCACCACTACACTCCTCCGTCTGGCTGAACTTGTTCTCTCACTGAACAATTTCTCCTTAAACTCCTCTCAATTCTTCCAAATAAAAGGTGTGGTTATAGGTACCCGCATGGGCCCTAGTTATGCCTGTCTCTTTATGGGGTATATGGAACATTCCTTGTTCCAGTCCTACTCCGGCCCCCTCCCACAACTCTTTCTCTGGTACATCGATGACTGCTTCGGTGCTGCTTCATGGCCTTGTCTGCACCTGGAAAAATTTATTAATTTTGCTTCCAATTTCCACCCCTCCATCATTTTCACATGGTCCATCTCTGACACTTCCCTTCCCTTCCTTGACCTCTCTGTCTCAATTTCTGGTGATAGACTGTCCACCAATATTCATTACAAGCCCACCGACTCCCACAGCTACCTTGACTACAGCTCCTCACACCCCGCTTCCTGTGAGGACTCCATCCCATTCTCTCAGTTCCGTCGCCTCCATTGCATCTATTCCAATGATGCCACTTTCAAGAAAAGTTCCTCTGACATGTCTTCCTTCTTCCTTAACCGAGGTTTTCCACCCACGGTGGTTGACAGGGCCCTCAACCGTGTCTGGCCCATCTCCCACGCATCTGCCCTCAAACCTTCCTCTCCCCACCAGAACCATGATAGGGTCCCCCTTGTCCACACTTATCACCCCACCAGCCTCCGCATTCAAAGGATCATCCTCCGCCATTTCCGCCAACTCCAGCATGATGCCAC
Organism: Carcharodon carcharias; assembly: GCF_017639515.1. Lineage (NCBI taxonomy): Eukaryota > Metazoa > Chordata > Chondrichthyes > Lamniformes > Lamnidae > Carcharodon > Carcharodon carcharias. The sequence goes on from NC_054467.1 coordinate 228,194,918, forward strand.
CACCAAACACATCTTTCCTTCACCCCCCCCATCCCCACCCCCACCCCAACCCACCCCTGGTGGCATTCTGCAGGGATTGTTCCCTCCGGGACACCCTGGTCCACTACTCCACCATCACCCCCTACACCTCAACTCCCTCCCACGGCACCTTCCCATGCAACCGCAGAAGGTACAAGACCTGCACCTTTACTTCCCCTCTCCTCACCGTCCAAGGGCCCAAACACTCCTTTCAAGTGAAGCAGCATTTCACTTGAACTTCCCTCAATTTAGTCTACTGCATTCGTTGCTCCCAATGCGGTTTCCTCTACAGTGGAGACACCAAATGCAGACTGGGTGACCGCTTTGCGGAACCTCCGGTCTGTCCGCAAGCATGACTCAGACCTCCCTGTCGCTTGCCATTTCAACACTCCACCCTGCTCTCATGCCCACATGTCCATCCTTGGCCTGCTGCAATGTTCCAGTGAAGCTCAACGCAAACTGGAGGAACAGCATCTCATCTTCCGACTAGGCACTTTACAGCCTTCCGGACTGAATATTGAGTTCAACAATTTTAGATCATGAGCTCTCTCCTCCATCCCCACCCCCTTTCCGATCCCTCTTTTTTCCAATAATTTATATAGATTTTTCTTTTCCCACCTATTTCCATTATTTTTAAATGTATTTTCATCCATTGTTTTATCGCTACCTTTTAGCCTATTTCAATCCCTTCCCCCTACCCCACCCCCACTATTGCTATCTGTACCTTGCTCGTCCTGCTTTCTACCCTTAATGTCACCTATTAGCACATTTCTTAGCTAATATCACCACCTTCAACACCTCTTTGTACTTTTGTCTATGACATCTTTTGGCAATCTCCACCTATCGCTGGCCCTCTATCCAGTTCTACTTGTCCCACCCCCACTTAAACCAGCTCTATTCTATTTGTCCTTAGTTCTGTTGAAGAGTCATATGGACTCGAAATGTTTACTCTGTTCCTCCCTGCAGACTCTCTCAGACCTGCTGAGTTTTTCCAGCTTCTTAATTACTTGCTGTACTTGCATACTAACTTTTTGTGACTCATGTACTAGAACACCTAGATCTCTCTGCACCTCAGAATTATGCAGAAGTTCTCCATTTAAGTAAAACTCTGCTTTTTGTTCTTCCAGTCAAAGTGAACAATTTCACATTTTCCCACATTAAACTCCATTAGCCAGATCTTAGCCCACTCACTCAACCTATCTATATCCATCTGCAACCTCCTCATGTCCTCTTCACAACATAGTTTCCTACCTATCTTAGTGTCATCTGCAAATTTAGCTACTATGTCTTCACTACCCACATCTAAGTCATTGATGTATATTGTAAATAGTTGAGGCCTCAGCACAGACCCCTGTGGGATGCCAGTTGTCACCTCTTGCCAATCAGAAAAAGACCCATTTATGCATACTCTCCGCATTCTGCTAGCCAGCTAAACTTCTATCCATGCTAATATGTTACCCACTACACCATGCGCTTTTATTTTCACTAATAATCTTTGATGTGGCATCTTATCAAATGCCTTCTGGAAATCCAAGTACCGTACGTCTACAGGCTCCCCTTTAACCACTGCACATGTTACGCCTTCAAAAAGCTCCAATAAATTGGTTAAACATGATTCTCCTTTCACAAAACTATGCTGACTCTTTCCTATTGCCTTGGGCTTTTCTAAGTGCCTAGCTGTAACCTCCTTAATGATCGATTCTAATAACTTCCCTACAACAGACATCAGGCTAACTGGCCTATAGTTTCCTGTTTTCTGCCTCCCTCCCTTCTTGACTAGAGGGGTTATATTTGCTACTTTCCAGTCTGATGGAATCTTTCCAGAATCTAGCGAATTTAAATTAACACCAGCACATCCACTACCTCATTAGCCACCTCTTTTAAGACCCATAAGATGTAGTCCATCTGGACCCGGAGATTTGCCAGCTTGCAACTCCATCAATTTACTCAGTATCATTTCCCTAGTGATTTCAATTTCACCAAGTTCCTTTCTCCTGTTCACCTCCTGACTTGCAGCTATTACTGGAATGTTTTTTGTATCATCTATAGTGAACACAGAAGCAAAATATTTGTTCATTTCTTCCACCATTTCCTTATTATCTACTATTAACTCCCTCATTGAAACTGTCTAGAGGACCAACACTCACTTCACTTACACTTTTCCTTTTTAAATACCTGTAGAAACTCTTGCTATCCATTTCTACATTTCTAGCTAGCTTCCTCTCATACTCTAATTTCTTTCTCCTGATTAACCTTTTAGTCATTCTCTGCCATTCTTTATATTCTGTCCAATCATCTGTCCCACCACTCATCTTTATGGAGTTGTGTGCTTTTTCCAGAAGTTTGATGCTTTCCTTAACATCTTTAGTTAACCACAGACAGTGGGTCATCCCCTTAGAATTTTTCTTCATAGTAGGAATGTACTTATTCTGAATATTCTGAAATATCCTCTTAAATGCCTGCCACTGCTTCCCTCTAGCCTGGTTTGCCAGTTCACTTCAGCTAGCTCAGATTTCATCCCCACATAGTTGCCCTTATTTAGGTATAAGAAACTAATCTTAGACCTGCTCTTCTCCCTTTCAAACTGGATGTAAAATTCAATCACATTGTGGTCGCTGCTACCTAGGGGTACCTTTACTCTGAGGTCACTAATTAATTCTGTCACGTCACACAATACCAAGTCTAATATAACCTGTTCTCTGGTTGGCTCCATAACATGCTGCTCCAAGAAACTATCTTGAAAGCATTCTAAGAACTCCTCATCCAGGCTACTACTGCCAATCTGATTTTTCCAGTTTACATGTAGATTAACATCACCTGTGATTATTGCCGTCCCTTTATCACAAGCACACAATATTTTTTCTTGAATGCTTTGTCCAATACAGCACACCGGCCAACCTAACTATCGTTAGACTGCGCGTTGACATCAGCATGCTTTATTTCACGTTCGGGGGTGTCAGGCACACACCTGCACGCCGAGCGAAAAATCCTGCCTATGGCTTAAAAACAAGCGTTTCTCATTTAAGACAGAGATGAGAACAAAGTAGAGCTGTTCCCATTAGCTGATATAGAAGGACTAGAGGGCTCAGATTTAAGATTTTGGGCAAGAAGTACAGGGAAGATGTGGGGAAGAGCTTTTATTTATGTAGCAAGTGGTTATGGACTGGAACTCACTGCCTACAAGGGTGTTGGAAGTGGAGATATCACCGAATTCAAAAGGAAATCAGATGGACACGAGGGAAAAAATTTTGCAGGGAACGTGGATAGAGTGGGGACTTGATGGGCTGAATGGCATCCTTCTGTGTCATAATGACTCTGTTGTCTCTATTGTATGACATCCTGTGGATATCACAAGCAAATATAAATTCAAATTCATTCTTTCTCTATATCTCTGGGGACCCAGGTTCAAATCCTACCATGGCAGATGGTGAAATTTGAATTCAATAAAATATCCAGAATTAACAGTCTAATGATGACCATGAAACCATTGTTGATTGTTATAAAAACCCGTCTGGTTCACTAATATCCTGCAGGGAAGGAAATCTGCCATCCTTACCTGGCCTGGCCGACATGTGACTTCAGATCCACAGCAATGTTGTTGACTCTTAAATGTCCTCTGGAATGGCCTAGTAAGCCACTCAGTTCTCAAGGTCAATTAGGGATGGGCAATAAATGCTGGTCTAGCCAGTGATGCCCCCATCCCATGGACGAATATTAAAAAAAATGTATGGCACCAATAGTAAATTCCAGACTAATGAGCTTTCCCCTATATTGAGGGGTGTAGAGTTTGTTGATCAGGTATCATAAACAGACTTGCTCTACCCTACCTCTGCCAGCTCCCACAGCTTTTTGCCCATTGTCATTCTTCCATTCAAGTCTTCCTGTAGAATTGCAATTTGTTAGATTTGGCCTTTGGCATTGTCTTCCCTATTGGTATCAATTTTCATCTATGTGGCATGTCAGCTCTTTATATTGCTATGGCCATTCCTCCTCATAACATTAGCACTGGTTGCTTTGTCCTCCCGCCTGAAGTCCAATATCTTCCTTGTATCTTCAACGTATCTTCTGCTAAAGTCACATGGCCTGAATTTTACCTTTGGCAGGTGAATGCAATTGGCTGGCCTGGGAGCAGCAGAGAAATGGACCAGCGATGGCGATTGGTCCCCGACATGGGCTGGCCAGCGTGAAATGTGCGCTGGATAGCTCAACGCTGCTGGGGTGGGGGCAGAAGAGGGCAGGCAATGACGTCACCGCAGGCATGGGTGAGTGCTGCGAGAGAGCTCCTTGAAGGCAGACGGCTGCCTCAGGAAGCTGCAGAACTTCAAATGATTAAATAAAGGTTTAAAAAGCTGCAAGAAAATGTCCATGCATCACAATTAAATAGCGGAAAATATATCTCATAGAAATGCTGTCCACAGATATATATTTTTGTTTTGGTTCATAACGGAGATTTCATCCCGCCCTTGGATGAGCTTTGATGGAAAATGTAAAGGCCGCCCTGGCCGATTCGCCTGTCCGCCAACTGTAAGGTTGGACAGGCCATGAAAAATAGGAGACAATTGTGCCACTAATTGAGTTCGATAGGCAAGAATGCGGAAGATAGAAGGTGTATAAAAATAAACAGCTAAGATAGAAAACTAGGCAGTGGAACTCTATGATAAAAGCAAATCTTTGGCAATCTCTTCTTTGCCTCCACCTATCACTGGCCCTCCAGCTCTACCTGTCCCACCCGCCTCAACCAGCTTACATTTCACCTCATTTCTACTTTTCCTCAGTTCTGATGAAGAGTCACATGGACTCAAAAGTTAACTGTGTTCCTCTCCGCAGATGCTGTCAGACCTGCAGAGTTTTTCTAGCTATTTTTATTTTTGTTTCAGTGGAACTCTATGTTCAGCTCAATACAAATAAAATACATGTGGGCTTCTACTCAACTATTTTCATTGGACAGTGTGAAGCATTTATTTAGATTTATATTAGCAAGAGGCAGGCGTTTGACACCTGAAAACCTAGCTGAATTTGCCACTGGCACTGAAGGAAATGTAACGTTTGCTCAGGACAGTCTTTTGGAGAAAAGACTTGTTCTCACACTGGATATGTGGCAGTCAACACAACTGTTTACAACTGAGCACTCACTGCCCACGCACAGATAGTTATAGACCATTAAGTCACAATTTCTACTTGAGGAAGCAAAGGAAATTGCAAGACAACATTCCTCAAGCTGCTATTTTAGTTCAGTCATTGCCTTATTTAAAACAAATGCATTTAGCATGATGTTGTATGAATGTATTATTTGTTCATCTGCTAATATCAGGGGACAATACTTTTCAGGTCATATGCTTGTTAGGAGTGGAATGGTAGCCACTGTGGTGTTATATAATTTCCAAGGAAAGCAGGTTTTCTAATAAACATGGCAACTTAACTTACATATATATCAAAATTGAAGATAAATTATTACAAAAGATAACCCTAAACTAATGTCTTCTATCTCGCCAGCTGTTTTCTCAAATGGATAATATAAAATTTAGTAAAATATGAATTGCAAAAATGCTATTATTCTCAATGAGCAATGTTTAAATTTGAAGATAGATGTTACTTGAAAATGTTACATTACAGGTAATGGGTACATTAATGCACTGCAATTTAGTTCTTCTGTAATTAACATTGACATTAATGTGTTTATTTTAATTGAGGTGACCATCTCTTAAAGCGATGGAGAAGGAATTTGGGACAAATATTGCACCATCATACTGTCAGCGGTGACTTCTACTATTTGATTTCCTGGTTCCCAGAATATATTCCATTTCATTCTCAATGCCAGGTAAATTGAATCACTCCAAATGTTTCAGTTTAGAGTAATTTACACATCTGAAGTTACAGGAATGTTAATCTCAATTTCCGCAACAAAATCTCACATAAGAATAAAACAAGCTGGGCCACCTGACTTCCACATTGGAACTGGAAAGGACAAAAACACGTCCTGCAAAGCTCTCCACACTAACAACTGGGGACTTGTGCCAAAATTGGGAGGGTCGTCCCACAGACTAGTCAAACAAAAGCCTGACATAGGCATACTCACCAAATTATACCTTACAGCCAATGTCCCATACTCCTCCACCCTCATTACTGGGTATACCCTCTTCCATCAGCAGGACAGACCACAGTCAGGGAAAATAGCTCTGGGAATTCCCAACATTGACTCCAGGTCCCATGAAGGCTCATAGCATCATATCAAACATAAGCTAGGAAACCTCCTGCTGATTACCATTTGTGGGCTTGTCAGAACAGGTGAATTCTAAAGGTGAGCTGTGATTGACAGCCTTTGACATGAAGACAGTATTTGATTGAGTGTGGTATCAAGGAGCTCTAGAATTGAGATTTGATCAGATAAATGGCAAGTAACATTCACACAACACAAGTGCTAGGCAACGACCATGTCCAACAAGAGAGAATCTAACCTACTGTTTTTAATATTCAACAGCGTTACCATTTCTGAATCCCCCAATATTCTGGTGGTTATCATCGACTAGAAACTCAACTGGACTAGCCATATAAATACTGTGGTTACAAGAGTAAGTCAGAGGCTGGGAATTCTGCAGCAAGTAACTCAACTCCTGATTCCCCAGATCTTGTACATCATCTACAAGGCACAAGTCAGGAGTGTGATGGGATATTCTCCATTTGCCTGGATGAGTGCAGCTCCAGCAACACTCAAAAGGCTGAACACAATCCAAGACAAAGCTTGTTTGGCAGCCCATCTTAAACATTCACTCCCTGAGTCATCGATGCACAGTAACGCAGTGTGTACCATATACAAGATGCACTGCAGCAACTTGCCAAGGCTCCTTCAACACCACCCTCCAAACCCATGACCCCTAACACATAGAAGGGCAAGGGCAGCAAGCACATGGGAACACCACCACCTTTCAAGTTCCCCTCCAAGTCACACGTTATCCTGACTTAGAACTATATTGCCTTTCCTTCACTGTTGCTGGGTCAACCCTGGAATTTCCTGCCTAACGGCACGATTGGTGTACCTACACCTGAAAGACTGCAGTGATTCAAAAAGGCAGCTCACCACCACCTTCTGAAAGGGCTATTAGGGATGAGCAATGAATGCTGACCTTGCCAACTCGCTCACATTCCGTGAATGAATAAAATAAATTTTACAAAGATCAAAGATTAATAAGATTCAAACGATTATAAACTTCCTCAGCACAAACCTAAACTTCTAAATTCTAAAATAAATATTATAACAGGATGTTTTAGTAAATTTTTTTGTATAATTAGATGCAGATTGATTTGTCCAGAGCAGGCTAGATGAGAGTTTTACACAGAGATAAAAATAATGTGTTGGGGGTTCAGGTTAAATTGCCATTTGAGTTCAAACACTGGTGCCTGTCCTTTGCCCCTGCTCTGTTGATAACACATTGACTGACAGCCCTGGAGAAAAATGATTCCTATCTAGATTTTAAAATGATGCTCACAGGGGTTTTCAGATAAAACCTTAGTGGCAAAACAAAGATGAAAAGTAAAACTTAAAGCAAGGAATGCTTATTATTCACCATAATGTTTTCGCGTCACTTTAAGCAAATATTTTCCTTAATCCAACAGGAAATTAGCCTTGAAACACCATAGCTGTTGCCTTTCTCTTCAAGCAAAAAACCCCAGGTTTTTGTCTTAAAGCATGATTTTCCCAGTTTCATAGATAGGAAAAAAAATGAGAACGACATATCACATACATTTTAGTACATATCTCACAGACATTCAGTGGACTGTACAACACTTTCCTTTCCATTTACCAGCTTTTTCGTCGAGCATCGCATGGGGCAAATAAACAGTTAGCACAGGGCAAGCATCAGCTTCAAATGTTCTCACAAAGTTTTCAAATTCAGCAGAAGTATTTTTGTTACAAATAAAAGGGGAGACGGTGGCACAGTGGTAATGTCACTGGACTAGTGCAAAGATGGATGCTTTTTAAGAATATTTTTGGAAACATGATGGTATTCTGTAAAGAAGGCTGAGAGTGTGTGCATGTGTAATTAAACTGGGGGAAGACGACTTGTCTGTGGGAGCAGAGAGATGAAAGGTAAATGATAGATGCATGCTTTTGTAATGAAAGGCTATGGTGAAGTTGGATGTACAAGTAAATAGGTTGGATTTAAAATTTACATTATAAGATAAGTAGGAACTTGACTTTTCAGATGTTGAATTTCAAAGGGAGCTTAGAAATGACAATTACAACTTACTAAGGTTTCATAGGTAAACAAGGGAAGGTTATTAAATGAAAGTGGAGGCAACAGGAAGACGTTGAGTTCAAAGAGGTGCCTGGAACAATGGAGTCTAAGAACAAAGGAGAAAAGGATGTTTAGTGAAAGATGTTTAATTGAGTTGTGTTGGCTGTGTTGGTGAAGTGTCCTGAGACCAGCTCTGTGCTGAGAAAAGTTTTGAATTTGAAGCAGCCATCTGGTTTCAAGCCAGAAAAATGTTTGTTTGCAGAATGTAGTCTGTTTCTGAACTTCCTTCAGTTCCATAGCAGAGTGGAAGAGAGTAAGATGTCTTAATTAAAGACTTAATTAAAGTAGCAGCAGCTTTTGCCTTGGGTAATATTACTGGATTTTTATGGTTAAACTCTTTAAGGAAGCTGTAGCCATGTAGTTTACTTGTGTGTTCTGACCAAGTGGGTTTTTGGGGAATGTTTTATAAGACTGTTATTAGCTGTGTACTTTTAACCTTGTGTATTTGTTTTTTTTTCTTCTTGTTAATAAATCTTTTAATTTTGAAATCCTAAATCTGTTACTGGGATTCTATACTTCTGGGATCAGTAATTTTCCCCTAATTTTCAAAATATAAAAATAAAGTTATGATCAGTAAGACAAGTTTCCCTCTGGGATTTGGCTTGCTCAGGGAATAACATTGGCTGCAGTCATAACACTAGTAATCCAGATGCCCAGGCTAATGTTCTGGGGACATGAGTTCAAACCCACCATGGCAGCTGATGGAATTTGAACACAGTTAATAAATCTGGAATATAAAGCCAGTCTCAGGAATGATGACCATGAAACTAGCATTGCTGTTGGGAGAACCCATCTAGTTCACCAATGTCCTTCAGGGAAGGAAATCTGCTATCCTTACCTGGTCTGGCCTACATGTGACTCAAGGCCCACAGAAATGTGGTTGACTCTTAACTGCCTTCTGAAATAGCCTAACAAGCCATTCAGTTAAAGTGCAATTAGGGATGGGCAACAAATGCTGGCCTTTCCAACATTGCCCACATCCCATGAAAAAATAAGGAGAAACAATTTAAGTGATGATCTAGTAGAGATGAATGGCAGACAATGCAAATTGAGCTACTCCGGGTTTATCAACATTAATGTCCTAATTTAATCCAGCTGGGGCTCCCATTTTCAGGAGGGAAATGAGCACAATGAGTAATGTAACAATGCAACAGCCTGTACCATATTCATGAGTTTGTGCCGGATTCACTGGTAAATTGATCCTGAGATGTCATCCTGATGGTGACTTTTGAGAGGTCCTGCACCCTATCCATGAGATTTCCTTCCTAGACTTATTGAAGTGTATTCAGTTTGGTTGGACTTTGGGCAGGGGGTGCAGGGCAGAGATAGCAGCAACAGCAACGAAGGCAGCCGGGGCCTGGACAGGCTGACACAAGAGGGTGAAGGAGGGAAGGACAGAGGAGGTCTTACACCATAGCAGGCATTTCTACATTGACTAAACAGAGGAGCAGCGTGTCAGGCTGATTCTCTGTGGAGGCAGTGACTGAGTTCTGTCACCTTCTTTGAAAGGGCTAGCGCAGGCATGATGACCTGTATGGCCTTCATCTATGCTGTATGATTCTGTGCTGATCCAAAGATTGCAGCCCATCATCAGGTCATCCTGCCTGTGGCTGTGAAGGTCACAGCTAGTCCAGAACTTTGATGCATCAGGTCTCTTCCAACATCCAGCACATGGAGGGCACAAAGGAGCAGTAAGGCAGTCAAAGCTGAAAGAAGGCATTAGTCAGTGCAATGGTTCAGCTTCATGGTCCTGTTGGAGCACCAGTGTCTCCAAAGACCGCGTTTATCAAGATAGATCATTGCAGAATGTTCTTTTAGCCGCAGTATTTATATGGCTGGTTCAGTTCAGTTTCTGGTCAAAGGCAACTATCAACATCCTGGGGGTTACCATTGACCAGAAACTGAACTGGACTAGCCAAATAAATACTATGGCTACAAGAGCAGGTCAGAGGCTAGGAATTCTGCGATGAGTCTCCTGACTCTCCAAAGTCTGTCCACCATCTACAAGGCACAAGTCAGCATGTGTTGGAACACTCTGCAACTGATGGATAAGTGCAGCTCCAACAATCAAGAAGCTCGACACCATCCAGGACAAAGCAGCCTGCTTGGTTGGCACCCCATCTGTGGTGCTTAGCTTTCTCATGACTGGGTCGTTCCAAGCTGGTGACATTTGCAGAATCTTTTTTTTATTATTCATTCATGGGATGTGGGCATTCAGCCAGCATTTATTGTCCATCCCTAATTGCCCTTGTTCAGGTGGCAGTTAAAGGTCAACCACATTGCTGTGGGCCTAAAGAAACATGTAGGCCAGGCCGGGTAAGCTCAGCAGATTTCATTCCCTAAAGGACATTAGTGAACCAGATGGGTTTTTATGAAAATCGGCAATAGTTTTGTGATCATCATTAGATTTTCAATTCCAGATTTTTATTGGATTCAAATTGCACTATCTGCCGTGATGGGATTTGAACCCGGGTCCCTAGAGCATAACCCTGGGTCTCTGGAATACTCTGATATTGCCCAGTGACAATATCACTATGCCTCCCCCTGCTGCCCATCATTGCATCAAGCAGGTGATGAATGCCTTGTGTGCGAGGGCAGGGGAGTGTGTAAGATTCCAGACCTTAGTCAGGCTGAGAGTGTAATCAGCTTTGCTGCTATGGCAGGATTCCCTCAGCTCCAGAGGTCATGGACTACATACATGTGGCCATCAAGGCTTCCTCAAGTCACAGAATCACAGAATTGTTACGGTGTAGAAGGAGGCCATTTGGCCCATCGTGTCTGCACCAGCCCTCTGAAAAAGCATTATGACTCAATGCCATTCTCCTGCCTTTTCCCTGTAACCCAGCACATTGTTTCTATTCAAATAATCATCTATTGCCTTCTTGAATGCCTCGATTGAACTTACCTCCACCACATTTCCAGGCAGTGCATTCCAGAACTGAACCACTCGCTGTGCGAAAACATTTTTTGTCAAGTCGCATTTGCCCCTTTTGCAAATCACTTTAAACCTGTGCCCTCTCATTCTTGATCCTTTTATGTGTGGGAACAGAATCTCCCTATCTTCTCTGTCATGATTGTCCCTCAAGATTTTGAACACCTCTGTCAAATCCCCTGTTAGCCTTCTCTCCAAGGAGAACAGTCCCAACTTCTCCAATCTATCTTCCTAACTGCCAGGTACTTTCTTCAACCAGTAGGGATTCCATACCCTCAATGCGCAGATCATGTGCGACCATTGCAAAAGCATTATGCAAGTCTGTGCTGGGTTCCCGGGAAGCTGCAGTGACTCCTTCATGCTGTGTCCCAACTCACTTCCTAACAGCACTGTGAGTGTACCTACACCAGATGGACGGCAGCGCTTCAAGAAGGCAGATCTCCACCACCTTCTCAAGGGCAATGAGGGATGGGCAATATATGCTGGTCCAGCCAGCGAAGCCCACATCCCTTGAATGAATAAAAAAAAGTACCTCAATTGTTCTTGTCACTGGAAATCCTTTGTAGATGGGTCCTGGGTGAGAAGGGATATCCGCTAAGGACACAGCTGCTTACGTTAGTGCACCAAGGCTTCATACTATAGCAGCCTACTTACTACAACTGTGACTACTGAGCAGGCAATCAGTCTACTGAAAATGCACCTCAGATGTTTAGACTGCTCTGGAGGAAGCCCTCTAATAGGGACCCTCAATTGTCTCCCATGGTGTGGCGGTTTGCTGTACTCTGCACCATCTGGCACAGCAGAGAAGAGTTGAACTGGCGCTGGATGTTTTTTATAAAGCAGAAAAATGGCATGAGATGAACTCCTTCATGATACGTGCATGGGAGTGAACAGACTGAGAAACCTGACATATGTCCACAGGTTTCCTGCGCTTGCTGTATCAGCTACTTCACCTGTAACCCTCAAAACTCACCATCCGCATGGGGCTGAGCATTGCTGGGCCTTTCCTCACTCCCCCAATGGGAACTGCCACTCCTGTCACTGCACCTATTATCTGCTTCTGCATGTATGCGTGTGATGTTCACCAGTTGGTGCCACCTGTTCTAACTGTGTTTCATGCCCCATTGATGTGACAATATCTGTGAGGGGTAAGCTGGACTGATGTGATGGTGCAACCTCAGATGCTGCCTCTTCCTCTGATGTCTCTGCTGGCTTTAATGACCTCTGCTGTGCCACCTCCACCACTGGCCCTGTGGGAGAGACAGGAGTGCTGTTAATGATGTACCTAGGCAACCCCCTTCCTCCTGCTGCACATGCTCCTAAGCATCACATGGTAATCATGAACCACAGATGTAGCACTCAAAAGACACAAGAGAAGGATTCAGCTTCATTGCTATCTTGCCAGCATCTATGCCACTCACCTTGCCAGCCCTCACTAGGTAATTGAAGTACTTCTGACAATGCATCCAGGTTTGTGCCACAATCACATGGCTGCTCACTTCCAGTCTACTTCGTGAGGCTGCCTGGCCTCCTCCTCCCATCATCTAAGAACAGAACCTCTCTCCGCCCCACCAAGCCTGCAGGAGTACCTCTAGGGAGGCATCATTGAAATGGGGAGCCACCCTTCCTCACACTGCAGCCATCACCTCATTCACCTCATGCCACTTCATTCCTCTTGCAGCGCCTGATATAAGGGGTACAGATTCCCCTTTAAAAGTGGTGCCCTCAAGCTCTCTGCCAGGACTAAATCCTGCCCACTACCCTTTATTGGTCACCTCCACCACCCCACCCCGCAACCCTGAAGTTACCTGACTACATTTCAGAAGATAGACACAGAATTCTTACCAACTTCATATACTGCCACGTGACCCTGAGACGACTCCAGCATTGGGAACTCAAGGCAATTGGCCAACTCCTGCCTTATGATTCTATGAGTCCTCCAGTGTTGGAAACCCTGTAGGACTCTCTTCTGGCCTCTCCAAAAGCCAAGCTGTAGACACTGAGACCATCATGTCCATGACAGTCTCTTCCAGAGGATGTGCGTAAGTACCTCCCCTGCTTCTGTGGCCGGCTACTCACTGTTACAGCATGTCAAATTCTCAGGAAGTGTGTTAATGTTAGCTTGGTGAGATATTTGAAGGACATGTCAGAGTAGAATAATGTTGCTGATGTCTGAAAGATGGAAGAGATGTGGAGAGCTGAGGGAAGTGATAATGAGATGTTGGGGTGATATGATCAGTGGGTGACAGATAGCCAGAACAACCTCCAGATATGGAGGCTAGCTGCATAATAAGTAGGAACTTCCCTGACAAATAAGCAGTGGCAAGGTGTTCAGTGTGGGGGGAGGCAGACAGTGGTGCCACTACGGCATTCACATGGGAAAGGAAGAATGTGTAGGGTTGAATGGAGAAGGCGGGGAAATGGCACTAGGTGAATTGCTCATTCAGAGAGCAGGTGCAGACACGATGGGCCATATAGCCTACTTCTGTGCTGTAAACATTCTGTGATCATTCAAACCCCTATAAAACTACTTTACAGCACCCTGTGACATGACAAGCAAAGGCTGCCATTCAAAAACTCTTACCACAACAAACCGCACCAAAATCCTTAAACAGTGGATGGGCTGTGAAAGGCAGACAAAAGATTGCAGCAGGGTTCTGCATTCAATTTTATAAGCTAATATTCAATGGTCTAGGAATGCATGGGACTTGCCCAGGGTACCAGAAAGATCAAAGTCCTCTACCGACCCACATCAAATGTATCCAGTCCAATGTCTTCAATGGAGATTCATGTGAAGTGTTGGAAAATGTCACTCACTTCCCAAACCTTGGAAGCTATCTATTCCAAAAAGCTGCGATTGATGAAGAAGCACACCACTGAATCTAATGTGCAAGCTCAGCCTATGGTGAGCTACATACTTGAGTTGGAGAATCATGATATCAGACCCAACACTAAGCTGAAAGTCTACTGGGCAATGGTTTTCCCCACGCTTCTCTATACTGATGAAGCTTGGACAACTTATGGACACTGTGTCAAGGTCCAAGAACTACATCATCAACATTGTCTTACGAATAAAGTGGGAGAACAAAAGAACAAACACGAGTGCCCTCCAAATGCCAAATATAGAGGCCGTAATTATCCCCGATCAACTGAAATGGTTGGGACATGTTGTCAGAATGCTCGATTCATGACTGCTCAAATAGGTACTCTACTTAGAGTGATGCCAGGGAGCCCATTCACTCGGGGCCAGAGGAAATGTTTCAAAGACAATCACAAAGCCTCCGTGCTCTATTTACAATAACACATGAGAAACGGATGTTCAATTGTGACCAAGATGGTGATTCATCCTCAAAAATGGTGTCAAGACCTTCCAATCAACAAAAGCAGCCACTGAGAGAGAAAGGTTAGCTAGATGGAAAGAAAGGGCAGCTGCTCGAGCCAACTGTGCACCACCACCTCAACTGACCAACAACCATCGGTCCTCACTGTGGGAGAGCCTGTAAGGCCTGATAGGACTCATAAGCCATCTGAAAACCCACAACCAACACTGATGTCTCACTTAAAACCAGCCATCTGCAAGAAAGAGTCCTCTATAATGAGAGATCGCCAATATAGAGAGATAGGCTGGGATTTTCCTTGTCCTACCCATCACAGGACTGGAAATTCCTGCCCAAAGTCAACGGAGCTTTGGCTCGGCCATCAAATTTTCCATACTGCCTGCAATGATGCCCACCAAGGCTGGGACTGTAAAATCCCGGCCATAGTTATTAAGGCAAGTAGCAGATTTGCAGATTACTTCAGCAACAGATGAAGGAGGTAGACTGGGGTGCTGCAGTGACTGAAGGAGCATTGGCTAAAGCAGGACAGGGAAGGGTCATGAGTACTTGGCCTACATGTACCGCTACCCCCCCGCCCCACACCCCACCCACCCCCCACCCCCCAGACCATGGAGCCGAAAAATGATCCAAGATTCCTGTTACTGATCTCTAACCAGTGATTCATGCTGGAAACTGCATGTGTGTGGAATTCAGATGAGGATAGATTTGGGTTCTAGAGTGATGTGTGATATACCTCTCTCCTTTCACTATCAATTAGACCATCAGTGCTCACTATCAGGATATGCCTGTGAAGGATAACCTCTTGAGTGATAGACTGAGGGCGTTCCCTCCCTGGCCATGAAGCTATTTCCAAGCAGAGTTCAGTCACTTCTGAGGGGAAGGGTCATATGGGGAAAAACATACTAAGTACGGAACTAATGCCTTTTTTATTCGTTCATAAGATGTGGGCACCCCTAATTGCCTTTGAGGAGTTAGTAGTGAGCTGTCTCCTTGAACAGCTGAGTCCATGTGGTGTAGGTCCACCCACAGTGACAGGGAGTTCCAGGACCCAGTGACAATGAAGAAATGGTGATATTGATCCAAGTCAGGATGGTGTGTGACTTGGAGTTGAAATCTCAGCTGGTGGTGTTTCCATTCGTCAGCTGTCATGTTCTTCTAGATGGTAGAGATCACAGGTTTGGAAGGTGCTGCCTAAGGAGCCTTGGTGAGTTTCTGCAGTGAATCTCGTAGGTGGTACACACTGCTGCTACATTACCCTGGTGGTGGGGAGAGTAAATATTTAAGATGATGGATTCAGTGCCAATCAAGTGGGCTGTTTTGTCCTGGATGGCGTCATGCTTCTCAAGTGTTATTGGAGCTGCACTCATTCAGGCAAGTGGGGGGTATTCCATCACACTACTGATTTGTGCCTTGTAGATGGTGGAAAGGCTTTGGGGAGTCAAGAGGTGAATTACTCGCTGCAGAAGTCCCAGCCTCTGAGCCACAGTATTTATGTAGCCGGTCCAGTTAAGTTTCTGGTAAATGGTAACCCCCAAGATGTTAATGGTGGGGGATTCAGCACTGGCAATGTTGTTGAATGTCAAGGACAGATGGTTAAATTTTCTTGTTGGAGATGGACATTGCCCATCACAAAAGTTACTTGCCACTTATCAGCCCAAACCTGCATGTTGTCCAGATCTTGCTGCATTCATCTAACCCCTAGCAACCTAACTGGAGGGAGGGAGGAAACAGCTTACCAGGCAAGGAAGTTAATACCTGCATTTGTAGTAGAGATTGAAATAGTGACCTGGAGTGTAAACCCAATTCTATACAAGAGGAAAAGGTAAAAGCCTAGATTGTCAGTGGAAATTGCCTGGAGAAACCATTCAAATATTTTTCATATGTAGGTTAAAATATCTTCATGTAGAAATTCCTTACAGCAACTGTGATGGTACTACATTTGGTACAGATTAAAGTGACAACCCTTCTCATTCAGTTCAATTAATTGTATCAAAATCTCATTAAATAACAAAAAGTTGCACCAAGCAGCTTTTGTGCGGTGTCAAACTACATCTATGTATAGGAACACAATGGGGCTTCCACATGGAGTCAACAAGGATCAACTGATCACCTACTTTGTTTCATTTTCCTGTGCAGTGGCAGTTTTGAATAATCATGAACTAGACATTAAGGCCTGAATTTCATGCTCCCCCGCCAGTGGGCTTTTAGGTGGGGAGGGGCCTGGGGCAGCACATGAACATACGAATTAGGAGCAGGAGTAGGCCACTCAGCCCCTCGAGCTTGCTCCACCATTCAATAAGATCATGGCTGATCTGGATGTAACCTCAACCCCACAATTCTGCCACCTGCGATAATGTTTTGCCCCCTGATGATCGAGAATCTATGCATCTCTGCCTTAAAAATATTCAAAGACTCTGCTTCCACCGCCTTTTGGGGAAGAGAGTTCCAAAGACTCACAACCCTCTGAGAGAAAGAATCTCTTATCATCTCTGCCTTAAATGAGCGATCCATTATTTTTAAACAATGAGCCCTTGTTCTAGATACTCCCTCGAAGAAACATCCATCCTGTCAAGGCCCTTCAGAATCTTAAAAGTTTCAATTAAGTAATCTCTTAATCTTCTAAATTCCAGTGTATACAAGCTTAACTTGTCCAGCCTTTTCTCATAGTACAGCCTGCCTATTCCTGGTATAGTCTGGTAAACCTTCTCTGAACTGCTTCTAGCACGTTTAAATAAGGAGACCAGCTCTGTACACAATACTCTAGATGTGGTGTTACCAATGCCCTGTACAACCTCCCTACTTTTGTAATCAATTCCCTTCACAATAAACAATAACATTCTATTAGCTTTCCGAATTACCTGTTGTACCTGCATATGCACCTTTTGTGATTCATGCACCAGGACACCCAAATCCCTCTGAATTTCAGAGACTGCCGTCTCTCACCATTTAGACAATAAGCTTCTTTTTTTATTCTTCCTGCCAAAATGAACAATTTCACATTTGCCCAAATTATACCCCATTTGCCAGATCTTTGCCAACTCACTTAATCTATCTATGTCACTTTGTAGCCTCCTTATGTCCTCTTCACAATTTACTTTCCTACCTACCTTTGGGTCATCAACAAATTTAGCAACCATTCCTTCAGGATTAGTGTGAAATAGAAGGAAAAGGCTGCCTGCTGGGTTCCAGCCTTCCCCGAACCTTGCAGTGAATTTACACTGGGGCAGATGAGGCCTCAGGCAGACAGTCCGCCCTTGCCCTGATTGAGAACCTTGTGGCTAATTATTGGCTGCTTAAATGCTGTTTCCTGCTCAACCGCAATTTTTAGGCTTGTGGAAGGATTTCCTGGGCTTGGCAGAAGCCCGAAAATGAACGGGTTTAGGCCTCAGGTGAGAAGAGGGGGGTTGCGCCTTCATCAGAAACCCCCTTTTAACTTAAGGTCCAGTTGCCGCTGGACCTTCCTCCCCCATCCCCAATCCGGCTTCTCCCCCAACACCCCAATCACCCATTTTCCATCTCTCACCCGAGGCCTTCCCCACCCCCCCCTACCCTGGGACCCTGAAAAGTTACTTTTCCATTTAGTCCCAGGACTTGGGTCCTGTCACCTTCATGCACTTCCACTTCTGTCCCTTGTGGCTCGTGGCACTGCAAGGACTAGAGAGCTCTTTAAGGTGGGACTTCCTCCCGAGTGAAATCCCACCTGCAGCCAATTGACATTTATTCGAGCATGAAGTGGCTGCGGGGCAGTCAGAGTTGGCGGGGATGTGTTTCCCGCCAACTCTTCAGATGGCTGGATGGGAAACTTCGCTATCTGGAATATCCTGAACTAGGAAGTTGAAAATGAGGAAATATAAATTGATACCATGCCACTGAAATTCGGCACTTAATTAAATGGCAGAAGCAGACTGTGCCAAATAATGCTTTTAGACAACATGAGTCTGTGGTTTACGTAACTCAGAGTTTACTTGTTTGTTCCTATGGCACCTAGTTTCAAACTGACTGGAGCGACATAACTATACTCCTGATGCGGAAGAATTTCAGAGTTCGGCAATAGTTCATGATTTATCGAGTAGCCATTTGACTTCAAAGCAGATGACAGTGAAATATGTATAAACAGGTTCATTCAATGGATAGGTATGATTAGGTGACAAAATGCTCACAGTGAACAGTAATTGCGCAATCTCTCACAGTGGTTTCAATTAACTTTCGAACTCTTACTTTTCAAAATTCAGTAGGTTTAAGGCAACGGCCCCAGTATCCTAAGGGGTAGAGTGGATCTTGAGTCCATCAAACCTGAAAGGCTCAGACCTCATCCTCAATTATAGGAGTGATATACAGTTTAGGCACGAATAAGGATGTCTTAGCACCACCCCACTCCCAACAGATGCCTGGGATGTTGGAGCCATGTCACTGTCAGCAGAACAAAAGCCTGGGGAATGCTCATTAGAGAAGTGAAGTCTCAAGCTCTTCAGGAATCTATCAGCAGAACTTTTTGTAGATAATGGATCCCCTCAGGGGTTGATTGCCATGGAATTCACAAGTTCTGAAGACTTTCCTGGATCTAAGCAGGACTCATGCTAGCTGATGTTTGCTCTTATGAACCTTATAGCAGGTAATATTTGTAACAGCCTTGCAACTCCCCTTGACATGTTCATTTGGTGTGTTAGGTGGAGGGATGTTACTTGGGTGGAGGATTCATCCATAATGTACCTCCTCTCTCCAAGCGGAATTTCGCATAGCGGTACAAATTGTTCAAAGATCAGGCAGAGCCAGGTATCATCACAAGGCCTGGTCCCTGAACACAGATCCACTGAAATTCCACTTTAGCTGTGCCTGGAATTTTGAGACCATGGATTTCCCATTTGTAGCCTGGGGTTTTCAATTAATTTACAAAGGAATCATTTGTCTAGTCAACCTTGCAACTTCTTTGAACAATTTATCAAGTTAGAACTTAAAATACATTGTAATTCAAGTACTTTCCAATTTTGTTAAATTTAAAATATCTTTCCCTAAAATTTCCACCATAATTTCAGTAGACTGGTGGAAATCCTAGAAATCCTAGATTGGTGCAAATAACCACATTCAAAGCTCGTCCAGGATTTGCATCAATCTTCTACTGAAACTATCGCAGAAGCTTGGGAATCTCCATTGAAATATGACATCCCTGATTTTTAACACTGAGATCTCATTGATACAAATAAAGATTCATAAATGCAATAAAAGTTCAGAGTCATCTTGCCAACTAACCCCTCAAGAGTTTTGTTTCTAAAGTCAAAATGTCAAAAGATTGAGCGTAGAGAATAAAGCACTTTTGCTACTATTTGTATTATTGCAATATCACTTTGAAAGAACATGTAAATTGTGTACAAGTATCATCATGGAACCAGGATGTAAAACAGCATGTGACCAGCAGGCTGTGTTGCTGTTAGTATTGATGGGGCTGTTATGTGTGTTGAATCCCTTAAGTAGACCCATTTGTTGAATTCTTCTGTAATATGCATATATATTAGTTCTAGTTTTCAAATAAAAAGAACCTACTTATAGTTTACCAATCCTGTGCGTGTGATTGGTGACTTTGTGTAAAGAAGCCAGAAGTGCAACAAAAATAGCACAAGGTTAAGGCAGAATACAGTCCTTCCAGCCTGGCCTAACAACATGATTTACCTCAATCTTAGAACAGTACACCCATTGCACCAATGTGAGATTTTTTGTAAAGATTTTATGAATATATGACAATGACAGACAGGAAAAGGACTGTTGGCCTATCGAATCTGTCCCACACTGAATATGGCTGGAACATCATGTATACCTATTTGAGCGACTAAGGCTTTTTTTTCAAACTAGGAATCATGCTTGGCATTCTCCACTGACCCTTTTTCAAGACCTACTATATGAGGGGGCCAAAACTGGCTGTAGTGCCCCATTTGTGGTCTAACTATCAACCTGTAATATGATAGAATGGTGTCCTTTAATTTGTACTGAATGGTTCTATCAATGGAAGGAAATAACCTGTTAACTTTAGCTGCAGCTTCTCTGCATTGGTTGTGAATCTTGCTTATCAACGCTCTTGTTTAGAGTGAGCGTGACAATCAATATTAAATCATTTTCAGTTCTATCCTGTGGCTTTCTATCCAATAGGACTGATATTGAGACTGTACTTGAGCAGCCACCTCCAAACCGATGGAAACAGTTAGAACCATAGAATCATAGAAAAGTTACAGCACAGAAGGAGGCCATTCAGCCCATCTTGTCCATGCCAGCCCAAGGACACCCAGGTGCCCTCTCTAATCCCACCTTACTGCACCCGGCCCATAGCCCTGCAGCTTACAACACTTAAGGTGCAGATCCGGGTACTTTTTAAAAGAGTTTAGAGTTTCTGCCTCTACCACCAACTTGAGCAGCGAATTCCAGACACCCACTACCTTCTGCATAAAAAAGTTCTTCCTCATGTCCCCCCTACGCCTTCTGCCACTTATCTTGAATCTACGTCCTCTGGTTCTAGAATTCTCCATCAAGGGAAACAATTTTATCCTGTCCACTCTATCTATTCCCTTCATAATTTTGTACACCTCAATCAAGTCACCTCTCAGCCTTCTTTGTTCTAAGGAAAATAACCCCAACCTATCCAATCTCCCCTCCTAGCTACACTTTTCTAGCCCTGCCAACATTCTTGTAAACCTCCTCTGCCCTCTCTCCAGAGCTATTATGTCCTTCCTGTAATGTGGTGACCAGAACTGCACACAATACTCCAGTTGTGGCCTCACCAGTGTTTTATACAATTCCAACATTATATATTCTACACATCTGCCAATGAAGGAGAGCATTCCATAAGCCTTCTGCTATGTTCTGATACTTATCAATGCAAAAGTGGCTGAGTATCTCTGAAGTGTTTTGAGTTCAAGAAGAGAGGAGCTTAACTTCAATTTGAAAATGACTAGTCTTAATTCACTGATAGCTGCTCGAAAGGAGAAACCTGCTTTAAACTTTATCAGCCTAAACAAGATTTTAACCCAGTTCTTAGTAATGAATGCACAATATGTTAATCAGTCCTTCCATCTGCAATAGCCATGTTAACAACTGAATCCTTTGAATAAAAAAAAACTTTTGGTAAAAAGCTGCCAAGAGTTTGGAGTTACGTGAATTCACAAAACCAAACTGAACTGAATCAAATGCAAATAACTTTCTGCACATTTTTTGCGAACATTTGCATTTCCAAACTACTTGTAAAGCTTCAAATGTCTGTACCTATTAAGGAAAAGTCAATAAACAAAATTAGATAAATATGCCAAAATAAATTTACAAGCTTGTTATATTACACTCTTGTCCCTCATTAAATGGACTACAGGAAGATTTTAAAATGGAAACACAAGTATTTTTGCCCTTCATTTTTTTGTGGAAATTTACAAGGTATGGCAGGCTTGTTATGTGCTAAAATGCAAAGAATGACATCTGATCCCTCACACCCACCTCAGCAACTATTTACCAGAAACTACCAAGTTTCTGTTTCTCTCTTAAAGGGACCAAAGCATCACTAAAAAGGTATCAGCGATGATTATGTGAACACTGCACTGAAGTATTGGGACCACTGTTCAGGTACTGTATGTGTCCGAGCTCCCCAGAAAATATCTTATGATGAAATGTAAGTTCAGTTCTTTTCTTATCTTCTTATTCACCCATTCATTCCCTCTCACAAACACATGGGCCTTTATTACAGCACTGTAGTCTAACACAGTATAACATAAAGCTGTCTCAAGGGCTGAAGTCAATGGGAATGAAAAGTGGGAGAGGCATATAGCAGAAAGCTGATCCAATATTACCCATCTTATACATTTGCCCATAGTCAAACTACCCTCCACCCCCACCTATACCTGTAGTCCTTTCTCCTGAAACAATGGTGGCACTGAAGTTTGGCACATGGACAATCCTGTGCTTATGGTGTGTACTTGGACCAATGAACTGGATTTACGCTTCAGCCCCTTCTCTGTTCATAAAAGTGGCAGAATTCTAGGCAGGGAACCTTTAGGGAATCCACACAGATGATAAAAGAAGGAATGTGAGCCAATTCACTGCCTGCTCTCCTCCAGGTAGTACTGTGAAACCTTTAACATCCACTCGAGTCAGCAGAACAGTTCGACGGGACCACAGTTTAAAGTGTCATCCAAAACATGGCACTGCCTCAAACACTGCACTGCGATGTCAAATTACACCAGTGAAACCAGTCAAATCCTGAAGTTCTGAAGCAGGGTTCCATCTGAAGTATAAACCTGCCTTCTTCTTTCCCTTTCTCTACCAAATAATGTCCAATGTACAATTCCAATATTTTCAACCCAGAACAAGAATGGGTTTCAGCTTTAACTTCAAAAGCCATGATATTGAATAAATTGTGCTAAAATCTATGACCACTGCTATGTCAGCTATCCATGCCTTACTCCATTCTTTTATTGTCCTTTATTGATGCAGTTGTTGCTATAAACTTGTAGAAGCTGAAGATCAGGATGTAAGTTTTATTAAAATAGAATTAAATAACTAATTGTAACATTGAGAGGTGCTTAGGGTTTTTCAGAAGCACAAATTGAAATAGGCTAGTATTAGGTTATGCTAATGCCTCCCACTGGCAGTGGTCAAAATGTGGACCATTCCTCAAGGCAGGGGGATTGAATTTATGTCAATAGCCTTGCACTAGTTCATTCCAGTCTGAGAAATTAGGAATTGGTGCCCTTATGGAGTTTAGAGCCTCAGCATGGAAGTTTCCATATGCTTGTGTAATGATCCTGAAATCCTGGAACTAAGAATAATACTTTGGACATAATATCAGTACAAATTTATTTTTTGCAGCTAAAGAATGGGAAAGTAGGATAATTGTTTAACTTCCAAATGTTCACTGAACTGACAATCGTAGACTACATTTTTTTGTGAATGTGTGTACTTGGATCAATGAGCTGGATTTATATTCTGCCCTGGTGGGCTTGAAGACAAGAGAGCAGGTAAAATTCAGGTAAAAGTGGGTGGTCTTCCATCACCTACCCGCCTGCCCAAGACCTGTCTGATATTTTACAGGGGGCGGGGGAGGCATTGGCCCATGCTTAATGGCCACTCAAAGGCCTCATCCTGCCCGGTAGGTATTTTACCCGCAGCAGTGACAGGCCGACCCCATGCGGGAAACCCGGCAGCTTTAGCTGTGAGGGCTGGTGCTGGACAAGGGAGGGGAAAACCCAAAATTAAAACGGAAAATGCTGTAAAAACTCAGCGGGTCTGGCAACACCTGTGGAGAGAGAAACAAAGTTAATGCTTCAAGTCCAATATGACTCTTCTTTGGAGGGGGGAACATTCCTTGCAGGTCCCCTGGGCCAATCGAAGGCAACCCTCTCAAGGTCATCTTCCTCTTTAAACCTCTCCCCAACTTCTTGAACCCAACCCCCAATCCTCACCCCACCCTCACTTAGACCTCCAACTCTGGACTGTGTTGGGGCCTCAACTTATTACAACTTATATCAATGACTTAGATGTGGGATTGCAAAGGCATGGTAGCTAAATTTGGAGATAACACAAAGATACTTGGCAAAGTATGTTGTCCCTGGTTCTTTTTATCAGTTATCTTCAATCTATGTTCTCTGCTTACTAACCCTCTTGCCAGTGGAAACAGTTTCTCCTTATTTATCTTATCAAAGCCCCTCTTAACTTTGAATACCTCCATTAAATCTCCCCTTAGCCTTCTTTGCTCTAAGATGTACAGTCCCAGCTTCTATAGTATCACCATAACCGACTTCCCTCACTCCCTGGTACCATTCTGGAAAATTTCTCCAAGGAATTGACATCCTTACTGAAATGTGGTATCCAGAATTGAATACTATTTCTCATTGCAGATATTTGTGAAAGGAACAGAACTAGCCGCCAGAGGTAGTTTGGAAAGATGAATAGCTACAAAGGTCTTTTGTGGAATCAGCCACTGAGGGTTGCAGCACCATGGATAATATGGCACTCAAGCTGTTAGGAGCATAGCAACATGGGAACAGAAATAAGCTATTTAGCCCCTTGAGCCTGTTCTGCTATTCAGTGAGATTATGGGTCATCTGTGCCCTCACTTCAATACCCGCCTTTGCTCCATATCCCTTAAGTAACTTTGGTTGTTCTGCCAGTCTGACAATTAGATGACTCACTAAAAGTCTGATCTATGACATCCTGAGCTGTGTGGGGCTGAATATATAATAGAGTGTGGCTTTGACGCGTGATTCGGCTTGCTTTATCAACTCTGCCCAGCCAACATTCACACTGATGCATAGGTACAATATAACTGAGTAGCTGGTTGTACCTGGTCTGCACACTATCTAACCATTTTAGGCTCTCTTCCTGCTTCTGTTTAGATACATGAACTAGATAATGTAGTCTCAGCACTGTGTTGTTGGGACTACTGTTTAGACATAGACATAGATATAGGAGCAGATATTAGGCCAATCGTCCCATCGAGTCTGCTCCGCCATTCAATCATGGCTGATAAGTTTCTCAACCCCATTCTCCCGCCTTCTCCCCGCAACCTTTGATCCCCTTACCAATCAAGAACCTATCTATCTCGGTCTTAAATACACTCAATGACCTGGCATCCACAGTCTTCTGTGGCAATGAATTCCATAGATCCACCACTCTCTGGCTAAAGAAGTTTCTCCTCATTTCTGTTCTAAAAGGTCTTCCCTTTACTCTGAGGCTGTGCCCTCAGGTCCTAGTCTCTCCTACTAATGGAAACATCTTCCCCACGTCCACTCTATCCAGGCCTTTCAGTATTCTGTAAGTTTCTCAGGCACTGCATGCACCTGCAGTGCTGTGAGATGACCTCATGTTACCATACAAAACCAGTTGATTTATACGGTATTGTGCCCCTCTCGCCACATAGCTCTTGAAGCACAGGGAGTGCATCAGGACCTTCTGACTCCAACAACTCTTAGCAGGCAGCGGATCACCCTTAAACCTGTCCTGCTACTGAGGGGAAGAAACAGCATGGCTCTTCTACAAAATGCAGTTTGGAGGTCCTGCTCCAGGAGGTCAGCAGAGAAAACAGGTTTATCTTTCGGAAGTGAAGGGCGTTCTTTGGTAGAGAGCAAAGCCAGAATAGGCTGGATAAAGATGGCTCACCTTTCCACTCATCCTTGGAGCATGTGAGGAAGAAATTTTTTAACTTCAGGTGGGTTACTGAGATAAGTATGCATCAATCTTGCCTTGTAGATTTGGTGGACCATTACAGTGAGAGAATGAGTACGGCTCCAGCAACTATTGGCTTGCTTTCTAAATGAACAAGCATATCTATGTTTTAGCAAGTTACTTTGAATTGCTACCACAGCACTGGATTTATCCTGTGGCCCATTAACCATGGCAAGAAATGAACATTTAACCAATGGTAGCTAGATGTTCACAGACTCAGATAAGATCATTGATGGACTGCCAAGGCAGTCTGGATATTGCACTGCTATGATCTGGAACAACACTGTGCTGAGACTACATTACCTAGTTCATATGTCTAAACAGAAGCAGGAAGAGAGCCTAAAATGGTTAGATAATGTGCAGGCCAGGTACAACCAGCTACTCAGTTATATCGTACCTGTGCATGATAGAGCAGTGGAAGCAGATTCAATAGCAACTTCCAAAATGGAAATGGATAAATACTTAAAAAGGATAAAATTACCAGACCATAAAAGAACAAAAAGGTTCACATTTATGTAGTGCCTATCACAACCATAGAATGTCTCAAAGTGCTTTATAACTGATCAAGGGATGATGGTGGTGTAGTGGTAATGTCGCTAGTAATACAGGGGTCCAGAATAATGCTCTGGCAATGTGGGTTCAAATCCCACCACAGTAGCTGCTTGAATTTAAATTCAGTTAATAAAGTCTGGAATTGAAAGCTAAAGTAATGGTTACTATGAAACTATTATCAGTTGTTGTGAAAATCCATCTGGTTCATTAATGCACTTTAGGGAAGGAAATCTGCTATGCTTACCTAGTCTGGCCTATATGTGACTCCAGACCCACAGCAGAGTGGGTGTCTCTTAACTGCTCTCTAAAATGGCCTAGTAAGCCACTTAGTTAAAAGCCAACTAGGGATGAACAACAATGCTGGCCTTGCTAGTGATGGTCACATCTCATGATTGAATAAAATAGTAAGTGTAGTATTTATTGTCATCTAGGTGGCTGCCAATTTATACACAGCAAGCTCCCACAAACAGCAAAGCGATAACTAGATGATCTGTTTTTGTGATGTTGATTGAGGAGACATTGGAAATAACTCTTACTCTTCTTTAAATAGTACCATGGTGTTGTAGTGTGGCCTTGTATTTGTAATAGAGTTGATCTGCAGACAACGTTCTAGGTGGAAACATTAGGTGTATATACAATACAGCCAGCAGCAACTACACGTATGTATTCAACTCCATCTTTATCCCTACACTGACTGTGGAGGCAGCCCGCACTGCTAACACATTGGTTTATACAGATCATGTGATCTTACATTACCGGACTATCCTTAAAGGTACAGTCCAACATTTAACAAAACCATAATTACTACATTCATGCCCCTTTAACTTTGCTCTACATATTGTATCTACAAGTATATTTATCTGATGATATTATAATATTTACAATGTACAAGTTCAGTCGTTCAGGTGATTTCCTGGTTTGCGTGGAATGTTGTAGCTCCACGACTTCAAATTCTTTTTCAGGAACCACATTCTCTGGAACTGCATGTACATCCGGTACCTCAGTGGGAACTTGCAGTTCAGTGTCTTCCACTCTGTTAGAGACACCAGACACGTCAGCCTTTGGTTGAGCATCTTCAACAGGAAGCACTGGTTCAGTAATGGTTACAGGTGGAACCATATCTTGTTGTAGTATCTCCCTTTTTCTTAGATGATCCACATGCTTACGGGTGATCTGGCCTTCTGCTTCTACGTGATATGATAGTTGTCCAGTCTGCGAACTTACTTTACCAGGTAACCACTTCGGTCCTCCACCGAAATTCTTTACATATACTGCTTCTCCAAAAGTAAATTGTCTCTCAAGACTATGCAAGTCACGCATAGCTTTTTTGGTTCCCTTGACTCTTCTCCACCTTCCCCTCTGTCTAGTGTGGCTGATTTGTACTATTAATCACAAAGTTGAACAGCAGACACTTCTTGAGTGGAAACATTAAGTTTAATTACAATATACTCAGCAGCAACAACACATGTGCTTTCAACTCCATCTCTAATTTTACACTTACTGCTATTGGTTACTACAGATCATGTGACCTTCCTTAACAAGTATCATTCTTAAGATACATTGCACACTAAATAAAACCATAATTACCACACCCTCCAAATTTGGAAATATTCAGCTCAGTCTTGTCCTAAGATAGCTTCTCATCAGCAATTCTGCAGGTATTGCTCCTGTCGTCGTATGGGGGCAGATTCTGTAGTGAAAAAGAAAGTGTGCAAACTTGGTCTCCAATGAATCCCCTGTTAACTTCTTCATGCCTGTCCACAGCATTTAGAGTTCTTTCCAGAGAAGGCCTTTGAAGTAATTTGATTTTATCTTCAGCATCATCTTCTGGCAAACCAGTGTGAGGGACTGGAATAGTATCAAAGTAGACACAGTTCAATAATTTGTTTATTGCTCCTTTGAGTGTTTATAGGTGCTACCAGCCACCATTTTATTGTCTTTTTGGAAAATTCTTCCTTTTTGTCTTCTTCTTTCTACCACAGGGTTTAATCTCGTCCTTCATTTTGATTTCACAGTCGGCCAAACTTCGCTCAGGTGAAATCTCAACTTGTCTTAGTTCAGGAGCCAAGTCTTCCTAAACTTCATTACCTACTCGCCTCTTGGAAAGCTCTCAGACTTTTGTTTTCAAAGCCTCTTTGGCTTCACTTAGTTGATTCTTCAGCTCTTGTGTCTCTTTTTTGTACTTGTTGGCTGCCTCCTGGAAAATTGAACATTGATGTGTCTTCCCTGCCAACTGGTTCCCCAGTTTGTTCAGAGAAGTGCTGAATTCTTTCTGTTTCACTTTGTACTGACCTGAGGGAATCTTGTTGTGTGTGAAGGTCTGTCAGCAGGCTTTGCTTTTCCTTGCAAAGGTTACTCACTTCCTCTATCATTCAGCATGTTTTTGTTTGAGATAGACTGCATTTCTTCAGGTTGCTGAGTCCTTACACATTCCTTTTTTATCCTGTTGTGGTTCTTGGACACTCCAGGCTCTTTCTTTTAAAATCTCACTGGCCAATCAAGGTTGATTTCCCTTAACCAGTTTCACCCTAGAAGGCTTGGGCCTCTGCCTCTTAAACTGGTAGCTGTGCCGATTGGCTTCTATAAAGGACTGTTACCTTTTACTTAGATTTCTTCGCCTGTGTATGTTTTGAACTTGGTAGGTGTTTGTTCCAAATTTAATTGATGCTCACCTTCATTTGAATATCTGAAAGTGTGTCTCTAATTACAGTACTGGAAGCTCCCATATCTACTTCCATTGTTAATGGCTTATCATTCAGTTGTACTGTAACAAATGTTGGCTCTGTCTTCCCAACTTTCATGTTAAATAATGAATAAATGTCTGAATTTGTTGTTTCAGCCTCTTCTACGCTGTAGATTTCATTGGGCTTCTTCTGGTGTTTGCAAGCCTGTTTAAATCTCTCTTTGTATTGTCTCATTATATGTCCACTTGGTTGTTGACTGGTTGTTTCCACATCGATTAAAGTTGTTCTTCAATTTAGCTGCTAAAATATTTCTTATTTTTCGGTTAGCAGGACTGTTTCCCACTTCGCAGCGGAGTCTCGCTTTTTCACGCTACTTTTGACTAACTGTTCCTGCCCGATTTGGAATACTGCGCCATTTTGCATCTCTTATAATGCTTGTAAATCTCTTACAATGCTTTCCATGGCCAGAGCTATTTCTAACGCTTTCTTAAAATCCAGATTCACTTCAACCAGAAATCTACTCTGAATAGTTTCTTCCTTCACACCATACACTAAACAATCTTTGAGCATGTCGTTCAGTCTCACCAAACTCACAATGTTCCGTTAATTGCTTCAACTTAACCACATAGCAAGAATTGTCTCACCCGGTTCTCTAATTTGAACCTCTGCATTGTGACTGAGGGCTTGTGTTGAAAATGTCCTTTCACGAGGTCCACCAATTCTCTGAAGTTCTTCGAATCTGTGCACTGGGTGCCGTCAAACTTTGAATCAAACTGTAGGATTTGCTTCCACAAGTACTCGAGGATTGTTCGCCTCTTCTCTTTCCCCATGATTTTGTTCACTTGAAAAAAAGAACATGAGGTGTTCAATATACTGAGACCTATCATCTGTGCCATTTTGGGTGAATCTTCTATTATTTTAAAATTATGTTGATACTCACAATCGCTGGGCGAGGTACAGAACTGATTCAATTTATCTTGATTTATCCTCATCGCCAGTTTGTTACAGTGTGGCCTTGTCGCCCATTAGTAATAGAGTTGATCTACAGACAACTTTCCAAGTGCAAATATTAGGTTTATTTACAATATAGCCAGCCGTGCATATTCAACTTCATTTCTATCTCTACACAGACTGTGGAGGTAGCCCACGCTGCTAACACATTGGTTCATACAGATCACGTGATCTTACATCACAGGACCAATTTTAAAGGTACAGTCCAACATTTAACAAAACAATAATTCCTACACATGGGATCATCGATCTGAGAGAGCAGGCAGGACCTTGGTTTAACATTTCATCTAAAAAACGCCAACTCCGATGGTGCTGCACTCCCTCAGTTAGCACACTAGGGTGTCAGCCTTGATTGTTGTATTCAAGTCCTGGTGTGTGTCTTAAACCCACAAATTCTGAGTTAAAGTTGAGACTGTTCTTTTTTGTTCTGTCATGGGATGTGAGCATCACTGGTAAGGCCAATATTTATTGCCCATCCCTATTTTCCCTTGAAATGAGTGGCTTGCTAGGCCATTTCAGATAGTAGTTATGAGTTGACCACCTATGGCACAGTGGTATTGTCAATGGGCTAGTATTCCAAAGACCCAGGGTACTGCTATGTTGGACTGGGTTCAAATCATACCACAGCAAATAGTGAAATTTGAATTTTAAAAACATCTGCAATTAAAAGCCTGATGATGACCATGAAACCATTGCTAATTGGTGCAATGTGCTTTGGGGAAGCAAATTTGCTGTCCTTACCTTACTTGGTCTGGCCTACATATGACTTCAGATCCACAACAATATGGTTGACTCTGAACAAGGGCAATTAGGGCTGGGTAATGAATGCTGGCCTAGGTAGTGATGCCCACATCCCATGAATGGATAAAAAAAACATTCCTATGGGTCTGTTGTCACATGTAGGCCAGACCAGGTAAGGACCTCAGATTCCCTTCCCTAGAGGACATTAGTGAACCAGATGGGTTTTTAAGACAATCGATGATAGCTTCATGGACACCATTACCAAGATTAAATTTTAATTCCAGATTTATTAAATTGAAATTAAATTCCAGCAGCTGCCATCTGAAATTTGAACCCATGCCCCCAGATCATTAGCCTGGGCGTCTGGATTACTAGTCCAGTGATACTATCACGATGCCACTGTGTCCACCAACTAATCCACAGCTTTCAGCATTGGATAGAAGACCAGGGGGGAGTGGGACCAATTTCAAAGTGTTGGCATTGAATTACAAGATGAGTGGCCTCCTCCTGGGCTCCCTCCCCTGCTGCCCCCATGGCTCAAACAAAATCCTTAGCGATTGTTGTGTCGCTGTAAATCCAGCTTCTTACTGCCTGAAACAACTGGTAAACTGTCAGCTAAATTATTGAAGCTTTTAATGAGATATGTTTGCGATCCTTACTGAGCAGCATTACTCATTTGCTCAACGTGATTTTGTAAGAGTTTCTTACAAAAGAATAATTGTATTCATTGACTATCTTCAAAACATGAATGCTCCTGTACAGATAGAAGCATTGTAATGAGGATTATCCATGGTGATGCTGACATTAAAACTGAATCCATGTCAACTGTGTACCTATTAAATGAAGTGTATTACATGCTACAAGGCAAAAGCTTTCCGCGAAATAATTTGGGGCGACATCCAAAGGCATCTTCATTATTAATCTCCATTGCTTCCGTTTAGGTCAGGTTTTGGCACCAAAGCAAGTAGCAGAACAGTGATTCTATTGAAAGACTTGGAACATTTTAGGTGTTTGTTGAAAAACAAATGCCAGGTTTCTGGATGAGTATAAACGTCCTTTAACTGGTTAAATGTCAATGCTGCACATATTGATACAGACTTTCTACATTAGGCATCATAAAAAGATTTGGCAATCTGGAGGCAATTGTGGCGATTTGAATGGACGGAGCATTGATTTTGGGTAGATATTGGTCTCACCTGTTTTCTACCTTACTGAAGAGGTTACACTCCAGGGGACATGGGCGTTTTATTCCCCCGCTCACTGTATATTCTTCCAGCAGTTTGGTGGGTGGGCTGGTGTTTGGCACATTCCCGGGATTCACAGAGAATTCCACCATGGCATCACTGTTGGTCCATTGGGATTTCCGTCTGTGGAAATCAAGCACGTGTCAAATTGTGGGCCTAAAGCTGCAAAGGTGAATGACAATCTATCCGGAGTGATCATTGGCCAAGGCGGTCATACAAAACCCTCTGAAATTGTTCAAAGATTTCTGGTCTCTTTGCATTCAGTCCCATCTGGGCCTTGGGTGCTGCCTTATACAGTGGCAAGGCATGGCTACAAAGTCTGTCCCCTCAGTGGGGCAGATACCCGTGCTGCTACAAGAGTGAAGGCCGCCCTGATTATGTGGGGTTGGGTCATCAACAGGTGAGAGCAGCAGGCATCAGGCCTGTCCCACCGCACTCCTTGCAGCCCTTACGGTTTAATGGGATTTCTGCCAAGGTGATGTTAAAAACTGCAATAATGCAATTTCTACTTATGGAATTATGGTCATAAGAGAATGCCTGATGTCCTGTTTATACCCTGCATGAACTTAAAAAAAATCAATTCCCGTTGTGTCATCTGCTGAGGGTGTAGAACCATAGGAAAGTTACGGTGCCAGAAGAGGCCATTCAGCCCATCATGTCTGTGCTGGCCATAAAAAAAGGAAAAAAAGCTAGTCGCCCATTTTTAATCCCACTTTCCAGCACCTGGTCCATAGCCTTGCAGGTTACAGCACCTCAGATGCAGGTCCAGGTATCTTTTAAATGAGTTGAGCATTTCAGCCTCGACTAACAACTTAGGCAGTGAATTCCAAACACCCACCAGCCCCTGGGTGAAAAAAAATCTTTCCTCTAATGTCCCCTCTAATCCTCCTATCAATCACCTTAAATCTATTCCCCATGGTAAATGACAACAACCCCCCTCCGCCGACGCACCCCCCACTAGGGGAAACAGGTCTTTCCTGTCTACCCTATCTAAACTCCTCCATAATTTTGTACACCTCAATTAGGTCACCCCTTAGCCTCCTCTGTTCTAAGGAACACCACCCCAGCCAATCCAACCTTTCTTCATAGTTGCAATTTTCAAGGCCAGGCAACATTCTTGTAAATCTCCTCTGTACTCTCCAGAGCTATTATATTCTTCCTGTAATGTGGTGACCAACAAAATTCCAGTTGTGACCTAACCAGCATTTTATACAGTTCCAGTATTACATCCCTGTTTTTGTACTCAATACCTTGCCCAATAAAGGAAAGTATTCCATATGCTTTCTTTACCACCTTATTCATCTGTCCTGCCACCTTCAGGGACCTGTGGGCATACACTACAAGATGTCTCACTCCCTTAACTCTTCTCAATATCCTCCTATTTATTGAGTATTCCTATGTTTTGTTTGCCCACTCCAAGTGCATTACCTCACATTTCTCAGGATTGAATCCCATTTGCCACTTCTCTGCCCATTCAACCAAACCATTGATATAATTCTGGAAACAACAGCTGTCCTCTTCACTATCAACTACATGGCTAATTTTTGTGCCATCTGCAAATTTCCCAATCATGCCTCCCACATTTAAGTCCAAATTTTAATATATACGACAAGTATAATGAGGAGTATAATGTGGGCAAATGTGAAATTGTCCATTTTGGTGGAAGAATAAAAAAGAAGCCTATTATCTAAATGCTGAGAGATTGCAGAGCTCTTAGATCCTGAGAGATCTGGGTATCCTAGTGCTTGAATCACAAAAGGTTAGTATTATGAACAACCAATGGCAAAGGCTACGTTGTTCAAATCCCAGAGAGAACCTTGAAACAACTGTTATAATCCATTTTTGCAATATGTATGTTTTGAGATGCAGGCTTTGAATTCAGTAGTAGTAAGACCACCAGGTCTCAAGAGATTTTTTTTAATAAAAGTAAATCAAACATTTATTAATACAACAAAGATTGTAAGCATAATTCTACAAAATCACTACAAAAATCCCCTAATTAATCTGACTCTCAATTACACCTTCATTAAGGCAGCAGTAAATGTCATAGATTTAAAAGACCTCTGGCAAAGCACACTCTGGGCAGTTGCATTCAAAATGAGTTTCTTTCAGTTCTGGGCCCTTGCAGACAGACTGGATGCTTACAGGCTGGAGGCTTTAGATATTAGAATCCCTCTTCCTTTCTATTTATTTTCCTCTTTGAATGAAAATTCTCATTGTCACTAGGTTTTTTTAACTTTCAATCTTCTAGCAATAAAACCCTTGCATAATACCCACTTTCATAGCTTAAAATAAATGAACACGTTGTTTCTGAGCTTCACCTGGTTAGGTGTAATATTTCACCCGCTCTTTTGAATGGTCTATTTAAAAATGCAAATTGCCTCATTTACATCTCACCTTCTAATTTCCCTATGTTTATTTAATTACCATTTGAAACCTACTTCTCTTCCACACATCAAAGCCTCTAGACCAGCTGTCTTTAATCCAATAAGACACACACATACATAGACACAGGCACCACTAAACTCTATTTTAAAATAATTTCCAATAACATTATTACATCTTCTTGACAGCTAGCATGAAAATACAGTGAGTAATTTGGAAAGCTAATAGAATGTTATTGTTTATTGTGAGGGGAATTGATTACAAAAGTAGGGAGGTTATGCTTCAGTTGTACAGGGCACTGGTGAGACCACATTTGGAGTGCTGTGTACAGTACTGGTCTCCTTATTTAAGGAAAGATGTAAATGTGTTATAAGCAGTTCAGAGAAGATTTACTTGATTAATACCAGGAATGGACAGGTTGTCTTATGAGGAAAGGTTGGACAGGTTAGGCTTGTATCCACTGGAGTTTGGAAGAGTAAGAGGTGACTTAATCAAAACTTTTAAGATCCTGACAGGGTGGATGTGGAGAAGATGTTTTCTGTCATGGGACAATCTAGAAATAGGGTCACTGTTTAAAAATAAGGGGTCACTCATTTAAGACAGAGATGAGAAGAATTCTTTTCCTCTCAGAGGGTTGTGAATCTTTGGAACTCTCTTCCTGAAAAAGTGGTGG